>NC_089266.1:23821588-24171009 GCF_963930625.1 Muntiacus reevesi | reverse complement strand
GGTTCATGACCTGCATACAGGTTTCTCAGGAGGCAGGTAAGGGGGTCTGGTATTCCCATCTCTTGAAGAATTTTCCACGGTTTGTTGTGATGCACACATCAAAGGCTTTAGTGTAGTCAATGAAGCAGAAGTAGATGTTTTTCTGGAATTCTTTTGTTTTTTTTATGATCCAATGGGTGTTGGCAATTTGATCTCTGGTTCCTCTGCCTTTTCTAAATCCAGCTTGTACATCTGGATGTTCTCAGTTCACATATTGTTGAAGCCGAGCTTGGAGGATTTTGAGCATTACCTTGCTAGCATGAGAGATAAGTGCAATTGTGCAGTAGTTGTAGAGGATGCTTAATAGTTTCCCAGATCATTGAGGTATATAACCAGCACAAGCTATTGGTCATTTCTCTCAGAACAAATAAAGCTGATGGAACATTTCCTTTTTTTCATAAAGAGTAGTTTCCTATCATTTGTTAAAATCTCTCCATTTGTTTTGAATGGTCAGTGCAAATTCCCAAATTTTCATTTTCCTGATATGTATCCCCAGAACTGGAAAATCAAAAAAGCTGTTGATTGTAGAATATGGTCAGAATGAACCTAAAAGAAAATAAATTCAACATTCTTGGATTTTGAGTCTTTTTAACTGGCTTCTCAAGGAATGCACCATATACTCATCATATAAATCAGAGCTTCTTTAAGATTTAATTCCAGTACAGAGGAATTAGACTATCCACAAATGACAGAAAGTCTGTCACTTCAAGGTTTTGTGGCCTGCCTAAGCCCAGGTTATGCAAACTTTAATACTCAACTGCTACTGAAAGTTCATTTCATAAATTTAATAATAGTTTCCTTTAAAATTTGGTTTCTGGTTGTATTTTATTTTCTAAAACTTTTAGATAATCAAAAGTATTCTCTTAATTAATTTCTGAAAAAAAATGTTACTGAGATAATTTCTACAATGTAAAAGAAATATTCTTTTAAAAGAAACTTAATTTTCCTTTTATGCCTATGATGCTTAGTGACCATATTGTTTTGCAGGCATTTCACAGAAGTGTTTTTACTCTAAGGAAACTGATTGATAACCACAGACACTATTTGCTACAGATAATATCCTGTCTAAACTCTGTTACATAAAGATCTCAGTGCACTTATTGCATAAGATATTTTAGTGTTCTTAGTTTTAAGCTCAGTGTCTAAGATACAGAGAAATGCAGGCAACTAACTCAGTCTGTGCTTCTGGGAGAAACATTTGTCAATTAAGTGAAATTGAGTTGCTTATAAGACTTCTGAAAGTACTGATAACATCTCAGTTGTAAAGAGCAATGGGAGCATTACTCTCTGCTTCCTTTGGCTAAAGAGTAAGAAATAAGAAAACTTGCCTGACCAAGGGTAAAGTTGACCTAAAACTCTATAGACTATTTCATTTGAAATGATTAGGAAAGTACAGTATATGGAGCAAAAGAAATTAAACTGAAAAATGTAAACTGTAAGTTAGGAGACCTCATAATTATAGCAACATCACCTTTTCTGCTTCCTAATTCCTCCTTTAAACGTGCTTTCTGATATAGACTCTGAAGATATAAAAATGAATAAGACCGAGTCCCTGCCTTCAAGGAACTAATAATCCAGTGGAAAACAGATGTGCACAGCTAACCCTAATTATTGAGATATATTAGTGTTTTCAGCAAGGTGCTAAGTAGAGGGAGAACAAAATAAATTTTACCTAAGGGAATCAGGGAAGACTTCACAGAGGAGGTGACATTTAGTTGAATCTTAAAGGATGAGTAAACTTTAACCCAAGGAAAAAGGAAAGTAGGGATACCTTGAAATGGGAAAATATCAGGAAACAAAAGCAAATTGTATAAAAATACTTAGCAGGGTGGAGAATATACAGGGAGAATGACTGGGGAGGTAACTTCAGATTAGTTGTGGAAAAAATGAATATTCCTCTTGCCTTAATCCACTCTCATCACCTCCTGTTAATAGTTTAGACTTTATTTTGTGAGACATTAGGAAACCAAAAAACCTTAGTATTTTGTGGTGGGAATGTTTTATTGTTTGGTCATCTGCAATCAGCTCTTCACCCTTCCTATAAACTCCCTATCCTTTTTGTGTTACCACTAATTATATGTGGTATTAATAAGAGTAGTTTCTTCCACTATCAATTTTTTCTTCAACAAAATCTGGTGTTGTCAGGGTCCAACCACCTGATTTAAGGTTGATCAAATGAACACTCCTCTTTGAATACTTCAAATTTTAATCAAGTGACGCAAAGATGTGAGGACACCTGGCAGTCATATTCACAACAGCAGCAGCAACTACAGTTGGTGCATTGTGGGATTTTGTTGTGGTTTCTGTCCCTTGACCCTTGGGAGCTCCCCTGATTCTAACCTTGATTCATTTTCTGCCTTGCCAGTAACAGCTATGTCCAAACAATGTCCAAAAGCAAATTTATCATTCAAATTCAAGGAGTTACACAACTGGGAAATTAGAACTATAGGTTCAGAACTTTAAATGAAAGACTTTTCAGAGATAGAGATAGGTTTTATTAAAACCTGTATTTCTCTTGTTTTAAAGCTAAAAGTTAAAACCCAAGAGATAGATCACCCTGGGAGAAACTACAGCGGAAGAAAACAAGAGGATCAGAAATAATACTCTGGGAGATGCCAATATGTGAAGAAGCAGACAGAGGCGATAGTAAGGAAAAGGATATCAGAGAGTTAGGAGAACTCAGGGAAGAAATAATTTCAAAGAGGTGGTCAGAAATACAGCAAATTGCTTAAAGATCAGACAGAGTAAGTATTGAGAAGAAGTCATTGGGATGGGCAATTAGTGCGCCACTGGGTACTTTGAAAGAAGAGATTTAGAGTATCTTTTCAGGTAGGAGTCAAAATCCTATTGTTAAGGAACTAATCACTGCAGATGATGACTGTAGCCATGAATTAAAAGATACTTGCTCCTTGGAAGAAAAGTTATGACCAACCTAGACAGCATATTAAAAAGCAGAGACATTACCTTGCCAACAAAGGTCCATCTAGTCAAAGCTATAGTTTTTCCAGTAGTCATGTATGGATGTGAGAGTTGGACTATAAAGAAAGCTGAAAAAAAGAAAGAAAGAAAGAAAGCTGAGCGCTGAAGAATCGATGCTTTTGAACTGTGGTGTTGGAGAAGACTCTTGAGAGTCCCTTGGACTGCAAGGAGATCCAACCAGTCCTTCCTAAAGGAAATCAGTCCTGAATATTCATTGGGAGGACTGATGCTGAAGCTGAAACTCCAATACTTTGGCCACCTGATGCAAAGAGCTGAGTCATTTGAAAAGACCCTGATGCTGGGAAAGATTGAAGGCAGAAGAAGGGTATGACAGAGAATGAGATGGTTGGATGGCATCACCAACTCAATGGACATGAGTTTGAGTAAATCTGGGAGTTGGTGATGGACAGGGAGGCCTGGCGTGCTGCAGTCCATGGGGTCGCAAAGAGTCGGACATGACTGAGTGACTGAACTGAACTGAACTGAAGAAACTAATAGGTGACAAATGGAAGCAGTAGTACAGATTGTTTTAACTGAAAGTTTACTGGTGTGATAAGGGATGAAAAAGCAGCAAGAGGTTTAGGGTTAACAGAAGGCTTTTTCTCTAGAGAACTAAGACTTTTCAAAAGAAGGAGGAGACGTTGAGAATGTTGGGAAAAGAGATTGGGAATGGCACAGTAAGTGTGGTAGATCTCAAGGAGACAAAGGATTGAGGTGGTTGACCCTGGGATCCAGGCTGAATAGGCAAGAAAGTGCAATGGCTCTAAGGTGCAGGCATGCCTGTGTGCTCAGTTGCTCAGTCATGTCCAACTCTTTGCGATCCCACAGTACTGCCATTTCCTACTCCAGGTTCTGAAGTGAGGTGGAAACAAACAGAAGCTCCATTCCAAGCGGGTTGGCTGGCTTGAAGGAGTGCAGTTGGTATCACCAAATTCTGAGCTGCTCTTACATGTGTGTGTGCTAAGGCACTCAGTCAGGTCCAACTCTTTGTGACCCTATGGGCCATGGCCCACTAGGCTCCTCTCTCCATGGGATTCTCCAGGCAAGAATACTGGAATAGATTGTCATGCCCTCTTCCAGGGGACCTTCCCCACCCAGGGATAGAACCCACATCTCTTTTGTCTCCTGTATTGGCAGGTGGGCTCTTTACCACTAGCGCCAGCTGGGTAACAATCAAAACTGAACAAACTTGCTATACTTTATCCTTGCTGCCTTCATCATTAGAGTGAAAAACTGGGAACAATCTAAGTGTCCACTAGTGGGGATTTCTTAAATAAGTTATGATGTATCCAAATTGTGGTACTTCCCTAGTGGCTCAGATGCTAAAGAATCCACCTGTAATTCAGGAGACCCAGGTTTGATCCCTGAGTCGGGAAGATCCGCTGGAGAAGGGAATGACTACCCGACTCATTAGAAAAGAGCTTGATGCTGGGAAAAATTGAAGGCAAAAGGAGATGAGGGCAGCAGAGGATGAGATGATTAGAGAATGGTTATATCATGGTTATATCATGGTTAGAGATGGTTATATCACCAACTCAATGGACATGAATTTGAGCTCACTCTGGGAGATAGTAGAGGACTGGGAAGCCTGGTGTGTTGCAGTCCACGGGGTTGCAAAGAGTCGGACATGACTGAACGACTCAACAACAACAAATGACATGACTATTTTTCAAAAATAAGTAGACTGTTTGTATTGTGTTAATGATTATATTCCAGCCATAATTTGGATTGTTGTAGTTGTTCAGTTGCTAAGTCGTGTCTGACCCTTTGCAAACCCGTGGACTGCAGCATGCCAGGCTTCCCTGTCCTTCACTATCTCCCGGAGTTTGCTCAAACTCACATACATTGAGTTGGTAATGCCATCCAACCATCTCATCCTCTGGCATACCCCTCTCCTTCTATCTTCAGTCTTTCCCAGCATCAGGGTCTTTTCCAGTGAGTCAGTTCTTTGCATCAGGTGGCCAAAGTACTGGAGCTTCAGCTTTAGTATCTGTCCTTCCAATGAATATTCAGGGTTGATTTCCTTTAGGATTGACTGGTGTGATCTCCTAGCTGACCAAGGGCCTCTCAAGAGCCTTCTCCAGCACCACAGTTCAAAAGCATCAATTCTTTGGCACTCAGCCTTCTTTTTGGTCCAACTCTCACATCCATACATGACTACTGGAAAAACCACAGCTTTGACTATATGGACCTTTGTTGGCAAACTGATGTCTCTGCTTTTTATTATGCTGTCTAGGTTTGTCATGGCTTTCTTCCAAGGAGCAAGCGTCTTTTAATTTCATGGCTGCAGCCACCATCTGCAGTGATTTGGGAGTGCAAAAAAAATAAAGTCTCTCACTGTTTCCATTGTTTCCCCATCTATTTGCCATGAAGTGATGGACCAGGTGCCGTGATTTTAGTTTTTTTAATGTTTAGTTTTAAGTCAGCTTTTTCACTCTCCTTTCACCTTCATCAAGAGGCTCTTTAGTTCCTCTTTGCTTTCTGCCACAAGGGTGCTGTCATCTGCATATCTGAGGTTATTGACATTTCTCCCGGCAATCTTGATTCCAGCTTGTGCTTCATCCAGCCCAGCATTTTGCATGATGTACTCTGCATATAAGTTGAATAAGCAGGGTGACAATATACAGCCTTGACGTTCTCCTTTCCCAGTTTTGATCCAGTCCCTTGTTCCGTGTCCAGTTCTAACTGTTGGTTCATGACCTGCATACAGGTTTCTCAGGAGGCAGGTAAGGGGGTCTGGTATTCCCATCTCTTGAAGAATTTTCCACGGTTTGTTGTGATGCACACATCAAAGGCTTTAGTGTAGTCAATGAAGCAGAAGTAGATGTTTTTCTGGAATTCCTTTGCTTTTTCTATGATCCAATGGATGTTGGCAATTTGATCTCTGGTTCCTCTGCCTTTTCTAAATCCAGCTTGTACATCTGGATGTTCTCAGTTCACGTGTTGTTGAAGCCTAACTTGGAGGATTTTGAGCATGTCCTTGCTGGCATGAGAGATAAGCGCAATTGTGTGGTAGTTTGAACATTCTTTGACATTGCCCTTCTTGCCTTGAGAACCCCTTGAACAGTATGAAAAAGCATGACATTTGAGAAGGTGAAGAAGCATCTTATAAAACATTATGTAAACATGATTTGATTTTGCCAAGATTTTGCATACATGTGTGAGTCCATGCAGATATGCAAAGGAGATATCTGAAAGAAAAATTCACAAATGGTGATTTTTATTTATTTGTATTTTCTATATGATTTAAATGTTTGCTATATATTTCTATTATTTTAGGGCTCAGAAAATACAGTAAAGTTGTTTTTTCAGTAATTCAAAGCATTAGAAACACCCAAATCACTTATGTTTCCTCCCCACCAATCAAAACTTTCTTTTTTCTTAACGTGGTTTATCTCCTAGAGGTAGGAACTGAGCTGATTAAATTAATTTATGCCAATTTGTGAATGATTAGTATCTCCATTATCCTTCAAAACATATTTATTTTCTTAAAATATAAATGAATCTCAAAGTGATATTTAAGGTAGATGAACAATGAAGCATGATAAGTTGGACAAGCCCCAGAATATGACCCCGGGGCTTCCCTGGTGGCTCAGTGGTAAAGAATCCACCTGCCAGTGCAGGAGACCTGGGTTTGACCCCTGATCCAGGAAAATCGCACATGCAAAGGAACAACTAAGCCCCTGCGCCACAAGTACTAAGCCGGAGCTCCCTAGAGCCTGTGCTTTGCAACAAGAAAAGCCACTGCAGTGACAAGCCCTCACACCACAGCCAGAGAGTAGCGCCTGCCTGCCACAACCAGAGAAAAGCCCACACAGCAACGAAGACCCCACACAGTCAAAAACAAATAAATAAATAAAAGTCTTAAAATAAGAATATGACCCATAGCAGATTAACCCTGCCAGGGAATGTATATCCCTCAGGGTCATATTCCCATTTATGCAACATTCTCTAGTCCTGTTATAGATTGATACTTTGTTACACACACGTTAGTTTTTGTTTTTGTTTTTTAACCTTGTCTTATTTATTTACTTATCTTGTCACTTCTAACTTAAAATGTACTTTTTTCTCTTCTGTTCTCTTTTGCTTTGTTAAATTTAGATTTCTGTAATTTGACTTCTATATATTTATACTTAATTCAGGTGGAATTTATTTTGATATCTAGTGTGAGATATTTTGATATCTAGTGTGAGGCATCGCCAACTCAATGGACATGAGTTTGAGTAAGCCCCAGGAGCTGGTGATGGACAGGGAAGCCTGGCATGCTGCAGTCCCTCGGGTCGCAAAGAGTCGGACACGATGAAGCGACCGAACCGAACTGAACTGAGTGTGAGAGAAGAATCTAAATTGATTTCATTCCAAATTGTTACTTTTCTCAAAATCATTGATTCAATCACCATCTTTTGCTTGTGTGCCTTACTATGTATTAATTTATTATATCTAAAAGATCTTCTTTTCTGTTGTGTTGATCTGAGTATTTTTGCCCCAGTCATAGGGCTTACTGTAGTTCTGTAATGTTTTAATAATTGTTCATGTCAGTCATTGCTTTTCTTCTTAAAAATTTCAAAGTGCTATTTTCTGCTTTTTATTTTTCCTATGAATTTTAGAATTATTTTTATCAACTGTCTTAAAAATCTTAATTTGGTTTTAGTTCATATAGCATTAAATTTTAAACTTGACTTGAATCTCTCCACTTTGTACCGACAAATTATTTTCAGCCTCCTAAGTATTTTCCAGAGGCTCCCTGTTACAGTGGTGGCAGTGAATATATTAACACATTGCAGTGGTGATGCAAAGGTTTGTAAGGCAAAGATTGCCTATTTTCATGTAAAGCTCATGTATTAAAAAACTGTGACATTTGGGGCCTTCCACTATTAGCATCTTTGGAACACAGGCTTTGTTGTTGTTTTTTAAGTGGTTCTTTTTATCTTATTATATCAGTGTGTCATCTTGAACTTTAGCAACTAATTGTTAAGTTATCCAGGACTGATTTATTTCACATTCTTTTCCCATTTTTATAAATTGGCTTATTATAGTAGGTTGAAGACCTCTACAAGTTTTCTTTCTTGTAACTCTAGAGAGTAAGGTGGTAAGGCCTGTCTTTCAGAGACTTTATAGATTGATTTTGTAAAGCATTCCAAACCCTAGAATGATTATTACTTTTACTATCTGTATGATCTCAGGGAAGTCATTTACATTCTCTAATCTTAAGCTTTCTCATCTATACAGTGGGTATAATAATATATACCCGAGATATTAATGTAAGTATACATATAAATGGTCTCTGTGTGGTCACTCAGGAAATGGTGTGCCTTTCCATCTCTCCCGTCCCTCCATTTATTTGTCAATATCTATTTTGCCAGTCCTCCCGGCCTTTGTTTGCATAATCACTGTCCCTAAGGAAGTTCCTAAATGTCTCCCATGGCTGGTACTTAAGACCAAATGAGGAAAGGATAGAAATAGAGCAAATAATTTTGTAAGCAATCTAGTATTAAATTAATTACAAATCATTTTATAATAGCAAATGAAGCTAAGCCATTGTTCATACCCATCCTTCAGAAAAATTAGCAAAGTTTGGAAAATTACCTTCTAAGTTATTAATGATTAGTATAGGATAATATTTTGGGTGTCAACCTTAAGAACTCATTTACAGGACTCCTGTTAGTACCAAGTGGTAATTCTAAATGTAAATTCTAATCATGTCACCTTCAAGCCAAAATCATTGATTAAATGGGCATGTTCAACATTAAAGTGTGTGTGTTTAATTAAAATTGATTTTGGAAGAATTCTCCAACTACTGTTTCTTATGTTCAGAGTTATTTTCTGATTATAAAAACTAAGTAAAATTGAGGTATTATTTAGGTTAAATTATGTATGTTGAGAAGTATCTAATTTTGTTTTTTTTCCCCACAAAGGCCTAATATTTTATATATCTACTTTATGTTTGAATTTCAACCTAGGGTATTCTTTTCAGTGTTCAAAATTCAAAAGTTGAAATCTTAGCTAAAGAAGATCTTTGATGTTTTGGGCACATTCAGAGCCCTGAGTATGGGGAAAGAGGTGGAAAACAAATTTGAGAAAAATAATTATTTGATTGCTCTTCATCGCATTATTTTCATGGTAAAATAATAGTCAATATGCTAATTCTGTCATCTGCTATATTCTGTGAGGTCTTTCCTTAGAGCAAAACAGTGAAAGCATATGTTTAGTGTTAGTCGTATTCACAGTAGAAAGACTGTTTCGTGTGTATTTGAATATTTCCACTTCATCCCTTAAGAATTCTCCCAGTAATTATAAGGTAGAATTCTTATATTCTTGAATTTAAAAAGAGAGAAAAGAAATAAGAAAAAGAAAACAGAATCTTGAAAATTTGATTTCCAGCTACAGACCCAATTTCTTGCACTAACAGTTTCAATACCATGTTTCTCGATGAACGTGGCATATGCAACAACCATCCATCTGTTCTGATAGGTGGAAACTATCTTTAAATAATAAAGAAACTCCTTTCTGACACAAATACTCTTTGCCTTTGAATGCTAAGTAGAATTATGCAGCATGATGTTTGTGTCAGTCTGACATTTATGTTAAGACCTACCTGATTATATCTTCTAAAATCTATTGTTTTTGGTAAACACTTTGGTTGACTAGACTGGGTTGGTTTTGTCTTTGGTTTTGCTTTTTTAAGTTTTTCCCTAAAATACTTTCAGCTAACTCTCAGATTAATAATCACGCTATGATGTCAGCCAAATCAAGTGCTAACAAGGAAATGGGAGACCTTTTCGAGAGAAATGAGTAAATATCCCAAGAGAGGAATCAAACAGAAAGCAGTCATTTTTCATAAAGAGGAAAATCATTAAAGAAAAGAGGTTCTTTTTAAAAATAAGTTTAACTGGAAACCTGGACAATCTAAAAAGGTGTGCAGATGGTAAGATACTAACGGAAGAGGCAGTTGGCACTATGGTCAGCAGCATGTTCCACCTGCTGCAGGAGTTTGCCTACGGGCAGATACAGCTCCCTAGCTTGGAAAAAAAAAAAGTAGAGGTTACAGTCCAAGTGAGCTAGACACACCTCTAAGCAGAGTGCTGCTCCTAAGTAATTCACACTGCTGACAGCAACAACACTAGAATTAAATAAAATGGGAAAACAATGTGCTGATTTTTTTTTTTAAACTACTGTGTCAATATGCTTAAAAAATAATTTGAGGTTTTGTATGTCTTTTCTGAACAGGTAGCAACCACACTCCACAGTTTCATAGGTTTCTTCACTCTTCATTTCAGAGTCTTTTGGGGCTTCGATGTGAACTAACTTTTAAAATTAAAACTGGATCCAGGTACTTTTTCTCTTCAACAGATTGGGATCCATTAAATCCCACTGCAGACAAATCCTATGACGAGTGTGTATTGTTTCAAATAGCTGGAGAGGAGAGCAGCTTTCCCCATCACTCACCAGAGCTGTGGTTCACCCAGTAGAGTCATGTTTTTAGTAGGGTTCCTGTGGGAGACCTGTTTGTGAAAGTGGCATTTGTGATTGACTTCAGCTCCCCATGCCAGCTTCAGAAAGTCAAACAGATGTTTCCTCGTTTACTGCAGCAGAGCTCATCACTTACCCCAAGAGGAAAGTCAGAAGAGGCTGGGGACAAGCGCCATTCTGTCAGCCAAGCCACAAGAAAACAGAGATAGAGGGCTTATTTGTGTGTGTGTGTGTGTTTTCTAAATCTGATTAAATAGAGATTAAACTTTGCTTTATTTAAAGATAGAAAGATCCATCTAAATTTCCTTTTTTACCTCTTTTCTCTCCCCCACTTCCTGTCAAAGTTCAGTCTCTGATGGGTCTCTTTGGAATACAGTCTGTACACTACAGTTTTGCTTTGAGACCAAAGTTTATCTCCTGATTTGTTCTGAAAGAATAATAAGATCAAAAGTTATTTCCTATTCACACATATCAAAACACATGCACACCCCCAAAAATCAAAGCAAATAATGTATTTTGAATTTCATATACCACAAATGACGTGGCCTGGGAATTATACTCATTAAATGGATTACAAAGATCTAGGTGACATACAGTGGAAAACATTATTGCATTAAGCCTGAACTAACATTAGGGGGGACATAGTAAGACTTTTTTGTCTGATCTGTATATTTAAAAAGTAGTAGTGCTGACTTTTAAGCTAGAAATAAAATTGCTTTAGAAAATTAAAAAAAAAATCAATTTTAACCATTTCCATGTTTTTGTTTTAGACTTGTATCAGATGTAGTCTTGCTTAATTGTAGTTTAGAGTCTGTTTTTTAAGTTGGACTTTCCTGAAAAATGATCTGATGTCTCTTTGCTTGGAATGAATTCCTCTAGCCCGAGGCTTTGGTCAGCGGAAGGGTCGCGGCTAGTTTAGAAGTTTCTATGTGGATGTACGTCTCTGTCTCTCCCTTTCAGGCACTCTCGTTTGCTCTCCTCTCTTGCTCTGTACAAATGCAGAGTGCTGTCTGTGTTTCAGGAAAAGAATGTGTGTTAAAAGAACTAATGGTCCAACTGTCCATCAGACTGGGCAGCAATGGAGGTCATCTGGCGGTCAAAACCAAATAATTTCAGCCTGTTCCTAAAGGCCCTGAAGCTGTTGACTCAATGACTGGAGTTCACCGTCTCTTGTTGCTTCTGTATCCTCTGAAACCTGGGAGTTTTATTTTGGGAGACAAGAACGTACATATTTTCTCCCTAGCAACTGTGTGTACACAGTGCCTGCCGTTCAGTGTTGGCTCAGGTTAGTTTGGCTGAAGTATACAATTAGTGCTCCTTCTTGATACACGTCTGCCTGGAATAAACAATAGACCAGGTTCTAAACCTGGATGTTCCCAAAATATTGAGAGAGTCTAATTATTTGTGTTTGTTTGAAGTGCATTGTTATACAGAGATTTTAAATATTTAAAAATAGAAAACACTGTCTCTTTTATGAAGAGAGCTGTTGTTTTAATGTGAAACCTCCTATGGGCACATATTTTAAGGTAACTTCCAAGTTTCTACATTCATATGGAACAGATGGGAATGGAAGTAGTTTCAGAGAGCTGACAACTCCATTAAAAATGTTTTAAAATCCATAATCCATAAATCTGAACCACATATTGGTTATATTCACAGCCCTTCCAGTATTTCTTGTACCCTATTTGTGAATACCACCACCTGCTGGTAGTTAAATGACAAGATCTTATTTTCCTGAAGAATCAACCTAAAAGTCAATATTAAATAAAATTTAAATGCTTTTAAGTAGGTAAGTTTTTGAAATGAAAATCTATTTACTGCATTAATTTGAAACATCCCAGTCACAATTCATTTACCAAAACTTTTTAAAAGGCTTTAAAAAAAATTGCACATGGAATAGTTTTGAAGGAAAAGCTATTCTTTAGTTTTTACTTAATATCAATTCTTGATTATCTTTTCACTTTAACTTTTTTTCCTTTTTCCTTGCCCACAATATTTCAAGCAATCTTAAAAGTATCCAAATCATCAAGTTTGAGTCTCATTGCTTTTACTTCTTTTGTCTGCCCATTTTCTAAAAGAAGTGTTTGTGCACAATGAAATATCTAAATATTGAAAATCTACAGGCTGAATGACTGTCATCTTTTAAAGATTGTGTCTGTGATTGAGGAATTTTCCACTCATATTTTGGCACTGACTCATAAAATATACATTCAAAAAAATCTGTTTCATGGGCTTTTTTAAAACAGGGTAAGAAATTTAAAATGTACAATAGAATAGGAAAAGCAAATCCTCATGCAATGATATTACAATATACTTGTTCTTTTAATTGTTCAAATCTTTACTCATCAAACAGAAATATACTTTTATACTTTATAGTAAAATAAACTAAAATCCAGTGTCACTATTGCCCAATTCATTGTATGACAAAATTTTATGGATTTAGGTAATCCAAAACCACAGCTTTCCAGACCAAAAAAAAAAAAAAAAAAAGTGTGCTGTTTTTATTCTGAAGCTGTGTTCTAGAGTTTTCTATCATTTTTAAAACTGCATCTTGGTTCAATTTTAATATATGCCTTTAGCAGCATTATTTTATTTTACCTTTGTATCTAGTAAGACTACTTGAAACATTGATTTGGAGCCAGGCTCAGAAAATGATTCCTTCTTCTTCTTTTTTTTTTGATTCCTTCTTCTTAAATGATTTTCTAACCTACTGTTTGAGGGCTGGTCCTGCAGGTGAAAGGTTCTTTTTGACCTTCCAGTGTGAGAGACTCTGACACCCCAGCTAGGCCCTCTGCCTTCTGCATCTGCAGCCACACTCCTAATATTTTTGGTTATTTTTAACATTAATGTCTCAGTATGTTCAGCATTTCAGGAAATTAGAAGTTGCAGATCTTTGGCAGAAAGCAATAAAGGCTTACTGAAACTTGGTTGTACTTACATAACTTGGCACTGAGTTTTATACACTCACTATCTGGAGAAGAATGAAATTGATCCAACACATATTGAGAGGAAGAATGACTTCCAGATATTTTGCTCTCTCGTGGGAGCTTTTACAGAACTTTTCCAATATTCTTTCATTGTGTGTGAGGTCCCCCACCCACCCACCATAAAACAAAAGCAACCTCTAATGTCTGAAGGGAGGGAGGAACAGAAGAGGGTAGAGAAGGACCACACCAAACCTCTTTTGATGATGGAAATCTAAGTAACAGATCCTATTAATTCAGAACTTTCTCCCTTAATCTGAGAATTCTGGGTTCAGACTGGCTATCCTTTTAGTTTTCACATCTCCCCACACACCCCCCTACCCTCAACTGCAGGCCTCTGATCGCTGCTGCAAGAACTGACTAACGCCCCCTGCTGCTTTCATTTAAAAGGTTACCAAAACAATGACAAGGTTTTCTGCAGGCTCTTGCCATCACATAGTCTGAGGCTCCTCCGTCGGGAGTCTCAGCTGTAAAGCGACCCCTACTGTTCCTATGAGGCCAGTGCACTAATGATTCTCACGCCGGCACTTCCTAGAATTGCTTAGTATATAAGGAGGGGGTACAGCTTGGCGCCATATTTCTTCTTCAGCTTTGTAAGGATCTGTTCAGAGCAGGCCACCCTTCTCTTGGTCAGAACACAGAATTCTCACTATTTGCAGCTATGAAACAGGTCATATTTTACGAGATGGTTTTAAGTAATCCTTCCCATTACTTCAGATAAACACACATAAAGCATTCTCTCCTTGAAGAGCATGGCACCAAAACTTTTTCAAAAATTATCAAGGAATGACCCCTGCCCTCCTGAGACTTGCAAACTTGGGGGTCATCCAGACCCAAACACAAATGTAATTAGCTCTAATACTGGAATGTGATCATTACTATAATAGAAGTTTAAAGAGATACTGTAGGAGTGGGAGAGATTAATTCCACATGGGGGATTCTGAAAGGCATTTTGGAGTAGGTGGGTTTTGAATTGAATCCTAAAAGATGAATGGAAGAAGAATGTTCCAGGCAGGAGGAACAGTAGTATTGAGAATGTGACATTTGTTTTCACCAGGTTTCTTGCATCTGTTGACTTCTTGGTTGCCTTTGTTGTTAACTGCGTGGTTAACCAATTAAGGCAAAGAGAAAAGCTGATTTGAAATAACCATGGTGTGAAAAAGCTTTGATCTGGAAGCTTACTTTTCTTTCTTTTCACATGGTGATTCTAATATGAATAACATCAAATTTCTTTTTTCCTCTAACAATCCATTTACCTGTTTCTTTCCATCTATATTCACACACACAAACACACATCTCCAGAGTTTATTCTTGGGCATTTCTCTAGTTTCTAATATGATCTCCACAAGTCAAATCAATTAGATTGAATTGATAATACAGTTTAATGACCCTGCTTATCTTTGCAGGTAAACCTGAGAACAGAATGAATCTAAATGCCTGCTCATTAACCTTGAAAGGCAATTCCGGTGGTTTTATTCTAATATTTCTTGTGTTTGTTTAGAGTTGAGCACACTTTAAATATGTCTAGATTGTTTAATAGCTTCTTGTTGTAAACAGTTTTTTGATGGACTCAATTGATATTCTTCATTAAAGACCAGAGCCTAATGAACTCATTCACCTTTCCCTTAAATTTACATTCAAACAGGAGATTTTCTTAATGGCTTCTTAAGTTGCTAACTTACTAGTTTTAAGTTTATATATTTCATGCTGCCAACCTGGAGTTTTTTGTCCATATAAATTCCTAATTCTTACTCTGAGATATGTGGAAAACAATTTTCCAGCCCTCTCTCTTTCCATTTTTTCCTAATTTCATCTTCTGTGCTGCTCATTCTCTGTGCTATGAATGTTTTCATTAAGGGATTGGTAGGATTTTGGTCTCTAAAGACAAATATTTTATTAGCTCTTAATAGTGACCTGCTATATGGGAGGTTACATTTTAAGACATTATTTATTTTAGTATGTTTGTAACTTGTTTTCAAAGAGGATTTTTTTCCCTCCTCTTACATTTCCAACTGAGAAAAATCATCCAGACAAGTCTCCACTGCCACCTACTTGTAGTTTGGAAATTTACATGCACCTGGCTTTTCAAATAAGGCTGGGTTTTTGGGGGGTTTTTTTGCTGTCAGGAATACTGTAGGTGGCATTCTGGATTCTTCTCATGCTTTTAAAGGCATGGGTTTTGTGAAATTGCTAAAAAAAAAAAAAAAAAAAACCTACATTATAGGATTTTTACTAACATTCATGGAAATTACTTTTTTCTGTAAATGTGGTATGTCTTCTCCTATGATAATTGTATTGCTACAAATTATATAGGTAGCAGTCTAAGTGAAAATACCATTCCTAAATGCTTTATTCATATTTATATTAGGTTTATGTTGCTATAGTCATAATCCTTAATAACTTCTTATAAAACACATTATATAAAGCATTCATGATTATGCTACGGAAAACTGTTACCTAGCACATTGTAAAAGACAGACATTTTAAAAAACAATGTATGTTCCTACTTAATACAGAAAGATGAGTTATCAGACGCTGTGTATACTTGTAACTTCATAAATAATAATAAGGTATGCATAATGGCTCTTTAATGCCCAATGTTATTATATAGAGAAGAAAGTGGACTATTCTAATATAATAACAGATATGAGACTTTTGAGTTATTTTTTTCTTCTCATCATAGCAGTGACCACTCTTTGCCTAATGATTTCATTTTATTGCAAATCCTCTGGATGGAAGCTTAAAGATTTGACATTGTTATGTGCTCTTTTAATGCAGGTTATTCTACATTTTATTCAGCCTACTAAAAGTATATTGCCTTGTCTTAGCTTATTTAACTAGAAACCCTAGCTTTGAGTCATTTTTGTAGCATGCTCTGTAAAATCTCCCATCTAAAAAAATTATGGAATCCAAGCATCTGCCTAAATTTTTAATTATCTCCCAAACTTCACCTACTTCATTTTTCTCAATTTTCATACTAGATAACTAGATTCAATTTTAAGAATATTTTGGAAAGTGTTCATTAATCATTCTTACTCTGAGAAATCATTTGAATCACATTGTAGATGTATGTATTCTGTGTGAAAACATATGGTTAGTGATGAGGAATATTTTATATTTCGCATGAATGCAGAGCTGGCAATTCAGAGTATAGGGCTAGTCCTTTTCTGAAACCATTCAATACTATCTAATTTCCCATCTATACAGTTTGTCCCTAAGTGACATTTTAAAAGCAGCTGTAACTTTATGGTTGTTTATGTTCAGTGACTGTAGAATGGTTGTCTAAGAAAAGTGAAACAAATCTTTGCTGTGTGTTTCCTGGCTAGTACACAAGCAGTATTATGCTTGTACTTTTAAACAACTTCTAATGTAATCTGGTTTCATTTGTATGCTGTACACCCTTTTTAAGACTTTTTTTAATCTCATCTAGAGAAACTGCAAGTCATTCAAGTTTCCCTAACTGCACCAGTAATGTATATAAATCTTGTTAGTATGCAGTGCATTGCAGAGTGGAGTGGCATTAAAACTCCTTTGTTGCAAAGTCATGCTTTAAGGAAGGCTTCCAGATCTGAAGACAAATGGTGTGCTTGGTGAATCCACTTCATTTGAAAGTGTCTGGAATATAATTTGTCTTTCATGGGCAGTTCTTTCACATAATACAGAGACCAGGTGAGTTCCTGTTGAGCATGTGAATATCAGTGTACGAGGATGAAATAAAGCTTTATATTTTGTATCCTCTCTGATAAATGCAACAGAAGAAGATATTGGGCTTTATAGGAGGTTTTGTTTATGGTTTTTATCCAGGTGAACAGAGATCTTTGAAACTTCAATATCAAAAGTACCATAGAAGATAGTCCTGGTGGGAATACCGAAGATTTACTGCATTAGCGCATCACTGTACCTGGCCACGAATCCCAGCTTTCCTCGTGTAGGATGATAAAGCACTAGCATGTTACTCTGACAGAGCTTTTTGCTGGCACTTGGTGCAAGAGGACAGGCTGGCCAGAAGGTGACTATCCTCAGCAAATTTCTAGTGTTGGGTCACTTTTCTCATCCACGTGGCCCACACCCAAAGTAGCCCTTCCTTTGTGAGCACATCAGCCTCTTGCAGGCATTCAGGAGATATATAGACACCCTCAGAGGTTCCAACTGTCAGCTCCTTTTCTGCTTCAAGAAATGAAGAAGCTCCTTGCTCTCCAGTTATTTTTAAAAAGACTGTAATAAGTTACAGTTATGGGTCATGGTAGTTTTTTCTATAGTGTTATTACCATTATTATCTTCTACAGCAGTAAAAATTGATTGTTCAGATGAGCAGTGTGAGAGACCCTCAAATTCAGGCAGCAGGACTAAATCTCCCATCTAGATAGAAAAAAGAAAAAGCAAAGAAAAGAGTATATTAACCTACTATTCTTCTCCCTCCCTCATGACTTACCAACAAATTTCGTGAATGTCCATGGATATGCCACAAATATGTCCCTCTAAATGAAATCACATTTTGAAGTTATAAATCTTAAGTTTGTGACCGTCTGTTATCTGTTTTGGTCATCTTTATCCATATCTGCATTATTGCTTAATTATAGTAACCTCTTACATAACTCTACATATGAGATTTGTGTTTGTAAAAAAAAAAATGGCTAGATACTGCAAATACGAAAAGGCAAACATTTTTGAGCCCCATGATGTGTTAACAGAGTACAACTAGTGGTCAAAATGGAATGCTAAGTCAGGAATTTTGAGTTCTATGACCTGCAACAAGCTACAATACTTCCCAAACTGAGAAGGCAATGAGACTTATTTTAAAATGTTTTAAGACAGAGGTTTTAAAATATAATAAAATATTTTAAAAGCTACAATATGCTAGATTTTCATATAGTTGTTGGTAGCTTTAAAAAATTGAGACTGTCAAAATAACATTCCATTTTTTCATCCCTTTATTGCATATCAATTATTTGCTATCATCCCTGTGCTTATTCAAGTAGACTTATGAACACTTAATAAAACTCTCTTTGACTTTAGGGAGTATTTTGAATCCTTCTAAAATCACAAGAGTCCCAGCAGTGTTTGGACCAAGAGTCTTGTGATATTGGCTCCATTCCATCTTGAGATGTGGCCACTCTCCTTTCCATATTGAGATATATTTCACAATCATTAATAATGCATCAAGCACATACCATTTCTAGAAATATTTTTTATTTATAGCTTGGCTCCTTCCTTCCTCACCTCCAATTGCTGAAGGAGCCCTCAGAGCCTCCTGACCCATTTTTACCCTCCTTTCCTTGTATCATAGGCATTGTCCTTTAGAAGACTTTCTGAGCACTGATGAGTAGGTCAGTCCTGCTTTTCCATGAATCAAAGTAGCTCCAAATTGTGCAGGGGAGTTTCTCTTCATGAGGTTTTGAGACCACTGCCTTATAGCTATTCTGAGAAGCAGCAGCCCTGGTATGCTGATGGAGGTCTAGTTGCCTGCATCTCTAGTGCAAAAATGTATGACTGTGTAATTCCACAGACTGAAAGAAAAATACACTGTTATGGGACCTTAAAATATTTTTATTTCCTTTTATGTATAAACATGATATTTAAATTTTTATTTTTTGCTGTGTTTTCATCTTTAAATATTCAATTCTCATTGATAGTCATTTTCAACTCTGAGTGTTAATTTTTATAGTTTTATTTTAATTTCATCATGTAATATCAGACCATTGTTTAAATGAGATTGATCTATTTGAATATTTCTCTCTTTCTCTACTCTCTGAACTTTATTGACCTAGGTCCATGTGTGAATTCCTAACACACACATACACACACACAAAGTCTGGTAAACTGAAGAATATACATGGGTATGAAGAAAGTGACAAATGTATAGGAGTGACTAATAAGGAGGAAACTATGCTACGTCTATCTTATAATCTTATTTATGTTGATTTAAAAATACATTCTTTGCTGAAGACTTTTTTCATTTGCTCTTTTGCCTACTAAACTGAACAAGGGAAACTAGCGGTAGTCAGAGTGTTAAACTGAGAGCAGACGGTAGCAATTTAGTAAATACTGTGGTGTCAGTTTTATTTCGTTTATACAATTTATTTCATTGAGAAATATAGGGTAAAATAGGTTTCCAAAGCAAACATTATGACTTATATTCTCCTACAGTGAACTGACTGCATTTCTCATAAGCTGAGGCTGAAGATCTCTTCAAAGGAAAAATTATGGGGGTTGATATCACAAACCTCCCGGGTAGCTCTTAAGGTGTAGATTTTGAGAAGCAGGGACTGGAATGTTGGAATAACATGGAATAGTTGTAAAATAAAAACTATAATCTCTGACCACATTTTGGTTACATTAGGGAAAATTTTAGTATCCAGCTTTTTGACTGGAAGGTTAGTTTCTGCCAGATTACATAATTATCCATTTTAGGGGAATTGTTTTGAACTTAATAATTACATGGTGCTTCAGAAATAGTAATGACTTTTTCATCTATTACTATATTCTTCATCCTAATGTTCAGTACATCTGTCATTATATATATAATTTAGTACGTATTGATACAGAAAGAAGAAAAAACCTGTTTTATATAACTAAGAAACTGAAAAGAACTTGCCTATACATAGTGGAGCAAAATGGGAGACCCAGAAAGTAGTGTAGGTCACCTCTAATGAGTACTAACAGACGACTGCAGTCTCTACTGTTAGACATAATTCTGATTTAAGATCCAGTCATTTTGTCTGGCTTTAATTTTAATTATATTTTGTTAATTAAAAACAAGATGAGCCCAAACAGAAGTTTCAGACTTTTTTCCTCTTCATTTCTTCACCAAAGACAAAGCTTATAATCATCTGCCTCTTATTAGGTCCCTCTGCTGTGATGACGTACAGCATTTGAAGGGGGAGTACTAGCCCATCCCAGGGAGGAGCTTCTGGCTCATTTCAGTGTGTATGGAAATTCCCATGAAAGGGAAAGGAGAAATCTTAACTGTTTACCCAAAGGAACAAGCAAAAGCAAACCAAACCTGAAGCTTTAAGAAATTCAGACCTCTTGGGGTGATATCATAGATTTTTCAGATTATTACTGATAATGTTAGAATTGCATTTGCTTCCATTATTGAAGTTCACATCCTTACTGTTTTGAATTTATGGAATTTACTGGTGTTTCTAGTGGATAGAAGTATAGGGGAACTCTTGTCACTTTAAGGAGGTATAACCGAGTTTAAGTAAATCTACTTTTCTTCCAAGGAAGTGTGCACAAGAAACTTCATGTCTTACATCTAGTAGGCACTCCGTAAATATGAAAAAATGAATTAATGTTCCATGAGCATTATCAAAAAGCTAACATGTTGTTAAGTTCTCTGTAATAAAAGTGATAGTACAATGAAATGTGGATATAAATATTTCATGCTTTTATCTTTAGTCATACATATATGTATATGTGCACTTAGGGTTTAAACTCTATTCATGCTTACATGACTGCTTATTCTGTGTATCAAGAAGCTGGTTTAAATTTCTCAAAATGTTTGTATATTACATGGGATACATAAATTAGAGAGTTAAATCAGTATTTCAGTAGCAGCAAATGTCAATTAATACTGTACAAATTTTGTATATTTGATTCTAGTTTTGTGATTAGGGATGAAAGTTACTTTACACAATGTGCGTCATGAACTGAAGGGAGGAAAAAAAAGAAAAGAAAACATTTCCTGAAAGAAGTTTCTCTTACCAAAAGTTTTCCTAGTGTTATTTTTATAGCCGAGTGAGAGAGAATTTACAGGGAGCTGAAATCATTGAAGCTAATTAGTTGAATGGCCCTATTATTTATCCAGGGACACGTAGTACAATAATTGCTATTGCAGGTTTGAAGCATCTCAGGGATATTAATTCCAGAGCTTTCATGTCATCTCAGTACAGTAAAACTTCCTAATGGCACCCTGAAGGTGCATAATCTCATTTTAAAACTACTTTTTCTTATTTTTTTCTGAAGGAACTGGCAGAATCTCCTTCCATAAAAGCTGAAAAAGGGGAAGAACTCATAATATTTTCCTCATAAGAAAGCAGTTATATTTTCTTATTATTTTTTTTTTTACTGTGTGACCTTTCCTACCTTCTGATGAGGGGGTTGCTATGGCACTTTATCAAAAGTTTATCTGAACTTGGCTCCTTTGCCTCCCTTTGGTGGCAGCCAGCATATCTCTTGATCTCTCACAGGAAACTAGGGAAGGTGTGAGGCAGCACTGACCCTGGTCCCTTCCACAGTAATTTAGAAGAGGACTTATTACGGAACACAGTGGGGTCCCTGTTAGGTAGGGAGAGATGAGTCCAGCACCTAAGCCTAAGAGGAGTCTCCTGAAGCCATCCTAACCCATCCCTAATTTGGGTCCCCTTAGAGAAAACAACAACTATAATATGATCTCTATAAAATCACACCAAGAAATGCCACTTGTGTAATTTTAGAGGGAAATGAAGCCATTGCTCATAAAATTGCTAGCACTGTCTTGAGTCAAGAATAGTGTTGGCTGTTTGGCAAACATCCCACACTCATCTCTGGAAAACCATCTTAGTTCTTACATTTATCTTTTTTTCTCCCTCTCCCTCCCCACACTCTTTCCTTCTTGGCCTTGCCACAGCTTGAAGATCCAAGTTCTGTCCCAGAAAAAAATAGTACAATCCTTAAAGTTTCTAGGCTTAGACTCATTAGAGTCCCATTGAACTTGCAGGAACCGTTTCATCCATGCCTCAGCCTCAAGCCTTTCTCTTTCTTCTCTGACCTTGTAAATCTCCAGTGAGGTAAAGATTCAGAACCTTCCCTTTAGTGATAGTTAGGACAACTCAGAACCTGAAACTTACTGTACTTACTTCAAGTTGCAGTTAAGTGAGGAATGACCACAGTGATGTGTCCCTATTGGGGACCAGAATGATGCTATTCAATCAGTGGTCTTAAAGCCTAAGCAACCATTCATATCCAGTTTTCGAGATCTGAAAGGCAAATACAACTCTTGAGGTCTGGCATGCTGTGGTTCATGGGGTTGCTAAGAGTCGGACACGACTGAGTGACTGAACTGAACTGAACTGAACCATGCCATTAAACCGGAGAGAATTTCTCTAGCATCTACTCTAACGATAAAGCAGCAGAGATCTCCAGGAAAGCTGATGCAATTAGGAAAACTTGACTTAAATACAGGATGTAGATCAAAGTTCCTCCCTCATATTGACTGTGGTTTTAAGTGGCTGAATCTGTGTACACACAGATGTGTACCCGTGCACACACGTACTGTCCTAGAACTTTGGTCATTTTTATCACGATATTCTAATTTCTATGGCGAAGTTTCCTTGACTTCCTTTAAATCCAGTGTAAACTTATTTGGATAGCAGTTCTTCTATTCATTAAGGCCTTAACTAGAACAAGACATAAAAATGGTAATGGTCCATCCTTGTATTCTTTCTCTTGTTATTTTTTAGTTGCTGAATCATGTCTGACTCTTTGAGATCCCATGGACTGTAGCCCACCAGGCTCCTCTGTCCATGGGTTTTCCCAGGCAAGAATACTGGAGTAGGTTGCCATTTCCTTCTCCAGGAGATCTTTCCAACCCAGAGTTCAAACCCGGGTCTCCTGTTTGCAGGCAGATTTTTTACCGCTGAGCCACCAGGGAATACCCATTCCTTCTATTAGAGTTCATTATTAGGATTGGTAGATTTTCCAAGGAGTCAGTGGGTATCTTTTCAGATACAAGTATAAATACATGCAAAGCAACTAGTTTATGGCTTATATCAAACCCAGGGCAAGACAGCATATACCTATAGAGTTGCTATGGGGCCTCTGCTCTTGCTGAAAACAGTGCTGCCTTCTTATCTGACTCTTGGTCTCAAGAAATGCTGCTGAGTGAGAAAACCAGGATTAAAATCAAGGATCCTGTCTTCCTGTCCTATATCAACTAAACAAACCAACGGAGTCACTCATAAGTGTGTTGTTCTCTTTTTGTTTCTCTCTCTCTCTCCCTCTTTCTCTCTCCCTCTCTTTCTTCCATCCTCTCTTACATATATTATTTACTCAAGAGTCTGTACCAACCCTTTGGGGGCTGTTAGAATCTATTTTATAGTTTGTTGGTCACTGACCTGATAAGTCATAATCGCTCAGAAAGAATCATCACAGTTTTATCAGGTAAGAGCAGCTGCTGCACAGGCACAGTAAATTCTTGGGCTTAAAATCTGTGCAGTTATTTTTTTGCAGAGGAAATGGTAAATGAATGCTTTATGAATGCAGTGAAAGAATGTGTGCTCTTGTTTAAAATTTAGCAATGGTGTTTTGGAAGAAAAAAATTACCTAGTGTTCAGGGAAAGAATTAAATACAGAATCTTGAAATTTTACATAGTCCTACCCTATTTGACTTTGAAACCCTCCTAACTTCCCCTTTTCTTGCATTTGCAAAAAAAAAAAAAAAAGTGAAAGATGGGGAACACTATTTGTGCTTTGTGTGTGTGGCAGAAAGTGGGAAGATGGTACAATGGAATTTCTAATATTTAAATTCTTTGGAAAATTCAAGCACATAGATGATTTAATGTTTTAATCAATTAGCTGGAATGCCTTTGAAAGCTTAAAAAAAAAAAAAAGACAACAACAACAACAAGAAAATTCCAACCAAATGTCTTAAATTGCCAGAATGTCTTTATCTTTTGACCAAGATGGACCTTTAAAAGTCATTAAAGATAAGTAAAAATTCATTTCCAGGCAAAGCTCCTCTATATTAAAGCTTTGGGGTTGTTTTTCTTTTTTCCTGAATTTTCTCCTGTCCCTTCCAAGTTATAAATTTGTGACTACAGGCTTTGCATAAAATGCTGAAAGACCCTTAACTATAACAATGTGAATGGTACTACTTTCACTTTAATTTAACTTGATTTAAATGAAAAGAATGTGGAATAAAAGAGGGTATACATTTGGAGGTGATTCTGTATACTTGGTTTTAACCAACAGGCTTTATAAGTGTTCATTAAGAAACTCCACTAGGCATGTTTCCTGCTGCAGAATAGACTTTAACGGAAGAAATAAAGCTGTGAAGATTCCGTTTTCACTTTGTTTCTCGTAAAGACAGTCAGGATCCAACATAAACAACAATTTACACCCAGCATTTATTCTGGAAATTACAGTATCGTGCAGTTAACGCGCACAGATAAATAATGTTTTATGGGATTCTGTGGAGCCCTTTCAGGGTAGCGGATGTTTAACCGAATTAAAGGATTTTGAGAACTCAAAGCTCTCATTTTAAGCAGGTTTAAACAGTTAATATTACAAAATGCCAGCACAGAGGAGCTGGTCCAAATATATTTTTAATACACAGTTATTTTATTTTCATGATTTCCCATTTTGTTTTTATTACTATTTGGCACCTTCCGTTTATACTAAGTCACTTGTCGCCCAGGCCGTCTCCCTCAGGACTTTGCTTGCTTTATGATGACATTTCTTCATCCACTTTTTAATCTCCTATATATCTGCAGGTGTGGAAATATCAGAAATAGAACTATAATTCCTGATAGATGAAGTTATATCACAGAGATGATTATAAAAAGAGAATTGTGATTTTAAATAATGATACCACAAAATTTTTTTTTTAAGGAGAGAATCACTTATTTTGGCTAATTTGTGGTTTTTCTGTTAGTGAAAGGGGTCAGTTTAAAAAAATCATTTCTTTCTGGGGCAGGAAAAAAAAGACATCATCTTTCAAACCATGGTAGATTTAACAGTTTGTAGTTGTTTTAATATACAACATATTACAAAGTTGTAATGAAGGAATGCTTTGGTGAGAAAAGGCAAGAGATATTTAAATGGAAGCCAGAGTGTAGGTAAAAGGCTCTGGCTAGGGAGGCTTCTGGTAAAAAGTAAGAGCTCCAACTGGCAAGCTGTAGAAAATGCTCCTCAGGTCCTATCTTACCCTTCAGAGCTATAACAAATCTATGTCATTTTCAGAAGATTGCTCCCTTTCCGAGCCGTGAGGTCTACCTAGTCTCCTTTCTCACTCTCTTATGGGGCCTCCGTGCTCTCCCAGATAAGCAATATGTGTCAACATTTACCAGTGAGCCATAATTTTTAGTGAAATTCAAATTGTGTGCTTTTTTTTAAATTTTACTAAAATTCTGTTTTTATAATATAGCCTCAGGAAAGAATGAAAAAGTTTTAATATTCTTGTTTCACTCATATATTTTATACGAGGTACAATTTTCAATACTTTTATAGCATTAGTTTAACTGTGGTTAAGGTTAAGTTGGCATTTCTGTTCTAAATCACCTTTTTAGGCTTCTGAAACTTGACCTTTTAAATTCTAATGGGACTGAAGCTGAGAGAACTACTCCAAGTAAGAGTGATTAAACACGCATAAAGCCATTGAAAACCTGCTATGGGGGCCAGCCCAACAGTCTAATAGAACTGTTTTGCATTGACAAGCTACTGTCTGTTGGAGGATCTCAAAGTATTTCTAAGGTGAGGTATACTGAGGCATATTGAAGTTACAGGATTTTATTTTAAAGGCGTTCTAGTGAGTCCTTTGCATTGATGGAAACTCAACTCAAAATCCTCCCCCACCCTAGGCAGCTCTTCCTGACCACACCACCCTAAGGCAGTTTCTTCTCTGAGAACAAATGTTGACTGCACCACTTACTTTGAATTTGTCTTTATTGTCTTATATTACTGTCATATTGCTGTAATCACATGGGATCCTTGGAGGCAAGGGTTATATCTTAAACTTCTTATTGTCTACAGTTCTTAATGCAGTACCCTATACTGAGAAAGAGCTTCCCAGGTGGCGCAGTGGTAAAGAATCTGCCTGCAAGCAGGAGACCTGGGTTCAATCCCTAGATCGAGAAGATACCCTGGAGGAGGAAATGGCAGTCCACTCCAGTATTCTTGCCTGGGAAATCCCATGGACAGAGGAGCCTGGCAGGCTACAGTCCGTGGAGTCACAAAGAGTCAGACAGGCATGTGAGCATGTGCACACATGCATACGGAGAAAACATTCAATAATTATTTGGTGGCGGATTGGCAAACCTAAAAACTAAGAGAACTATTTGTTTTTCTGTAGATCATCATCCCTCATGGAAGATAAATGTGTAAAAATACAGCTAATCAGTCCTTCACTAGGAGGTCTGTTGATTGGCCTCTTTTATCATTATGACCTATTTGTCTTAATAGAAAGAATATTGTTGGCCATTCATTCGTTTATTTATTCAGCAATTTCTTGTCAAGTGCCTACAATGAAAGAACAGGATAGATGAGGTTCCTGTCCTTATGGGGTTTTGCTTTCTGTTGGAGAGACTAGTAATAAAGAAGTAAACCAATAAAGTAATTATGTATTGTGATTAGTGTGATTAAGAAATTAAGCAGGATATTATAATAGAGATATGCCTTTCTTCCTTTAGGAAAATTCATGAAGAGAAATTCCAGAAATAAAGTAGAATAATGTTGCAAAATAGATATATAGCTGCTATACATCATATACACATCTATGGCATATAGTTTGCACTTGGCACTCCCCTCCTGAGTTTGCTGGAAAAAAAAGGATAGAAAGAGACATATAAAAGCACTTCGAAATTTTTTAAATGGTTCACATATTGTTACTGTTATTGTTCCCAGCTGGAAAAGTACACATGTAATGGTATCAAACCTTGATCAGCAACCAAAACTTTCATAGGAAAGGAGAGGAAGGTTACTCTTAAATCACTGAGTAAAAAATAAATGAGTGACAATGAGAAATCAGAAGTGTTGGGCTTAGTTTGCAAACTGGAGGATCATAAAGTAGACAACATAAGACATGGTACATGATATCAACAGCTTCCTCTGATGACTACTACTCCCTAGCCTATCTATACTTCTTTGTTGTATCATTGCCTTAATTATCACGTATGTGCTTTCAAGGTCCTCAGTTAATAGATCTCTAGTTGTGTCATATGTAGTTTTCCCCAAGGGATGGCAACCAATCAGAAGGCAGGGTTTGGTCTCCTACTTCTTCCATAAATTATCAGCCCAAGATGTCCCGTGCATACCTTATAGTGAAATGCACATGAATGTTCAGAAATTTTTGTAAAAAAAAGCAAGCGCATTAGTTCTTATGTGTAAGATATAATGACACCTAATTTCCACTAACTTTTCCACTAATTAGAAGTATTTTTTTATTGTGCCCTGGAATTGATGATTCAGTTCAAATAGTTGAATTAGCAAGAACTTTGACACTATGAGAGATCTGAGTCAATGGAATGAAAAGGCTGCTCAACTCCTTTCTTGTGAACATTCTTTCATATATTACTTCAAATACTTCCTCAGTACCTCCTTATTATAGGCTCTGTTCTAAGCCCTCGGGATAGAAATGAAGGTGTCAAAGGTGAATGAGACATAGTGGGAGATGACATGTACCCAAATAACTACCGTTCAAAAGGTTATGTGATAAGTGCTTAGGTGCTGCAACAACTCCAAGGAGACCAAACAGGTTAAGATCAGAGTGATGAGGGGACTTCCCTGGTGGTCTTGTGCAGGGTGTGTGGTGTGGGTTTGATCCCTGGTTGGGGATCTAAGATCCCGCATGCACGTGGTGTGGCCAAAAAAGATCAGAATGATGAGGAGGACCAAGAGGCTCTGTGATTTGCTCTCAGAGATGTCTGCACAGTTAGGAAGCCCCAGCTGTAGTCTGAGCTGTAACTTGATGTCTTTAGGAAAATCATTTAACTTCTTCGGGCCCTAATAAAAAAAATTAGATCATTTGATCTCTAAGCTCTTCCAGCTCTAAAATTCCTTGATTCAGGAAGCAGGTGCATTTGAGTCAGACGTTAGATGGATAGGAAAATAGAATAAAGTCTTAGTGCTTGAATGAGAGAAACTCTGTGATGCTGTGGTTTCAGTAGATAGAGATAGGGGAAGACAAAAATAGGAGTAGCAAACTGCAGAGTGAGGGAGCTACATCTGCCAAGGTGTAGGGGTGGGAAAATGCAGGATGTGTTCAGGAAACATCACGTAGTTCAGTCTAACTGGGGTTACTTAATTGTGGGAAGGTGAAAAGAGAGAACTGTAAAGCAAATCAGCCAAATTTATGGAAAACTTTGAATGCCAGTCTGAGGCCTAATATTTAGCCCAATTGAAGCTTTTTAAGAATGTAATCAATATCTTTTGCTTTATTTGCCATCCAGATGACTAAATTACC
This sequence comes from Muntiacus reevesi, assembly GCF_963930625.1. Classification (NCBI taxonomy): domain Eukaryota; kingdom Metazoa; phylum Chordata; class Mammalia; order Artiodactyla; family Cervidae; genus Muntiacus; species Muntiacus reevesi. The sequence continues at coordinate 24,142,377 of NC_089266.1, read as the reverse complement.
TAGGCCTTCCATTTCATATGCAAGGTAACACATAGCCCCTACAATGTGCCAGGTTCTGTTCTAAGTGATTTATGTAGGTTAATTTAGTTTATCTTTGTAAATCCCAATGAGAAAGGGAATATGAAGGAAGATAATTTAGGCACAACGAAAGAAAATGACTCTGAAATGGAATAAAATAGGAAAGTTATGATATTCTATGTATAAGAAATGAGATAACTTAAAATGTGATTTTAAACTAGATTTCAGTGAAAATAAAGCAACAATTTAAAAGGGGGAGGGGACTGTTATTGTACTCAATTTGCAGATGAGAAAACTGAGGCACAGAGAAGTTAAGTAAGTTTTCCAAGGTTACACAGCTAGTGAAATGTCAGGGCTGGGAGTTGAACTCATTTGTGATAACCATTATAGAAAACTTGTTAGTGCTATTTTCATTTTTCTCTCTTTCAAAGTTACGTAGTATCTAAACTACAGAGAACAGCCACTCTCAAAGCATAAATGAAGGCACTTTTTCCCAACTCCAGTCTGAGCAAGAAATATCTTCTAATAATCAACCGCAGCCTGGCATTATCATTATTACTTAGAGACTTTACTGTTTTACCAGAAAATGTCATTTAAATGATGTTTTTTAAAAAGCAGATTGTGGAACTTCCCGAGGGGTCTAGTGGTTAAGAATCCACCTGCCAATATGCAGGGGACATGGATTCAATTCCTGGTCCAGGAAGATTCCACATACCGCGGAGCGGCTAAGCCTGTGGGCCACAACTACTGGTCCATGCTCTCGAGCCTCGGAACCACAACCACTGAAGCCTGCGCTCTCTAGCGCCTGTACTCCACAACAAGAGAGATCACCACAGTGAGAAGCCCACACACCACAACTGGAGAGTAGCCCCCACTTACCACAACTAGAGAAAGCCAAAAATAAATAAATAACAGCAAAAATAGATATTTTTTAAATATTTTTTTTAAGAATCAGATTTCGGGCTGCGTTATATAAAGATGATAGTCACTTTTGAAAAGCACAAATATCCCAGAAATTCAAGAGGGGCAATTGCTCCAGTCAAATTGAGGAAGAAGATACCCACTATCTTCCAGGTTTCTACCATTTTATATTCTACAATTTTGGAACTGCTAAGGATCCCTCAGACAGATTGTTTTCCAAGCATAAGACTGCTTCCCTTGAATGTAAGGAAGTCAGAAGGTCAGTCCTTCCCCATGTCCCCAACCTCTGTAAGTAAAAGGGTACATTCTTTTTCCGGCTTCTAGCTAAGCAAGGACTTTTAATTGAGTTACTACTCCCAGAGATCTCCTGTTCCCATCCTGTGTGATTATGGTCTGGGTTCCAGACCCCTGAACACATGGAAAGAACCCATGCAGCATTTTAGAGGTTCTAGAACCAAGAACAAAAGCTACTGACAGTATTCAGCTCTTCTGTTTGTTTGTAATGAGTACAATTTTTAGCTAATTACTTGAGCCATTTTCCCTGTGAAAGTATCTTCATCTAAGTGGATCTTCATGCTTTTTGCTAGGGAGTTTGGTTGTCTCCTGGTCTGATCAAACCTTTCTCTGAGGTTCCCAAGTTTCCCTTACTGCACTGTATCATCAGCAGAGTTTTTAGTTTTCTTCCGCCCACCCCACCTACTTCTAAATGTTTGCTGAAAAGAACCCTTAACAGGAAGTAAACTTGCCTGGCATGGCCCAGCTGTGTGTGAGGCTTGAGTGAGAGGTATTTATGACCTGACAGGAAGATAAAGATAAAGATAAAGATGAAGCTGACTCGTGGCTGTTAGCACGGGGAGAAGGAAATGTTTATGACCCCATCTGCTGGCGTTTCAATAGGATGGAACTGCCTTTATGGCGTCAATCTCCCCTGTGACTTCCTTCCATTTGGGGAGCGATATCTTATTTCAAGATGTTCCCACCGCACACACTGTTGTCCCCTTTGTTTAGGGGCATGGGAGGAAGGAAGGACTTTGTGACTGGAATGTGGGGATGGAGTGGTATTTATGGTTATGACTCAAGCTAGAGAAAAGGCTCCATTGGGGTTGATTGTATAGGTCCAGAAAGCTGCCATACATCCTGCTACTTCCTAAACATTACCCACACTGAAAGCAGAACCATATTAGCTCTAGTCATTATCAGGCATTAAGGCTAACCATTTTCTAACACTATTTTAACGAGAATTACTATAGCTTGATTTCCTTGCCCACTGGGGGAAAAATAACTTACTTTGTAAGTTTCTTGTTTCTTGTCTTTTGTTTAATTTCTCTTACTTTTCTTCTCCCCAGTGTCTTTTCTCTCTTTCTTTTTACTTTTCTTTTCTTTCTTTGGAGGAGAAGACACTTAAGACCAACAGGTGCAGTGTTGCTCAGTTCAATATCTTTGTCCATAAAGCAAAAGCAGTATGAAATGATCCCTTTCTTAAAACTAGCCCAGGTTAAGAGAGCCTGTGGATAGGTTGATATTCCTTTGTGAGGCAATGCAGTTCTAAACTGCCGAAAATAAGGAAATAGTCTTAGAATATAATATTCTGTGTACCACTGAAACTAGTGTTTTTATACATATTGATGGTATTCATTTTAGTGCAAAATAAGTATTTATTCTTCAGTTTTATTTGTACTTCCCCCAGGCCCATTAGTATAGATTAAATTTTATATTAAATTGCTCAAATAATCAGCACAATATATGTAAATCAAGAGCTTTAACTTCATTGGTACTATTTGTGTGGATATATGTGACCATATTCAACATAGTCATTTTTTCTTTGCAAAAACAAGGTTTCTTTCCTTTTTAAAGCTATAATCCTATTTCTAAAAGATGAATTGTTTACCAAACTACACACATAGAAAACTCAAAATTACCAAAGAAATGACTTTGTTCTTGCCACTGGGTTTGTCATTTAAAGAACCGAATGAAGAACTTCTGTTTTGGGGTGAATCACCCAATGATGTGCTTCTGTATCTCCTTAAGGTCCTATCTTCATCTTCACTGGTTGGGAGGAGCAGGGGAGAAGACGGCTTACTCAAGCATTTTTCCCCAGAGAATTCCATAGCAATATTTTTCTAATGGGAGAGTCCTGTAGTTAAGTTGGGCAAATTAGTTATAATCTTTGTACCTGATTACCTAAAGACTGGAAGGTAATAGTGTGTGACGAGTTACATTTTCCATTATAGCCCAGGTATAGTCAATTCACAGAGTAGAAATATTCTGGCGGCAATGTCCCTTCAAGGGATTAGAGCTATCACTGAAATAAAACCTCAGAAAAACATCAAATATCAAAAAGCCAAGATTTGATCTTTGATTTTTACAGAAGTTCCTCCACAAAACATCCTATCCTTCCTTCTACAGTACAAGCCAAAGTCTTGGCATGTTCAACCAACTAGCAAATCCAGTCCCAACCGTATTTATTCAGTGTGATCCCCGAGAATAATTTGATAGGCCTACTAGGGAAGATCCTATCACACCTGCGATTTTCTTTTGCACTACAGGTTACCAGGTGGCATTCGTATTAGCAAAGGTTCAAACCACACCATCAAATGGTTCAAACCATATAATGTCCTGTCTTAGGAGTTAAGCTAGCTTCCTAGGCTTCCCTTGCAGTGGTTAACTCTACTGAGAAGCTTTCTATCAGCAATAATAGCTTCAAGGTAGGAAATAAAAAATGGAAAGTGTTTAAATTGTTAATGGGTTTCATGTTCTTGTCACTGTTGAGGGTTTGTTCCCTTTTATAAACTCATAGTTTTTGGTTGACATTGCTTTTATGCGAGCCATCAGCCAGTTGGTGATGGTGTTGCTGTGTTAGACCATTACTGCCGGATTGTATTTGCAGTAAAGAAGGAGAATGGAGGCTGTAAATCTGCAACTGGAGATTTAGGGCTCCGTTACTCTGCAGTTTAGGCCCATGTGCTGGGGAGTCCATTCTCCTCCGGCAGAATTATACCCTCCAAACATGCCTTTCCAGGCACTGATCGACGACGTTCATTCCCTGGGCTACCAGGGCACTTAATACGGCTAATTCAGTTAAAGAAGCCTGAGGGGTGAGGTGGATGAGCCTCTCTCCCTGCTGGAAGCCAGATGCCAGGCTGGTTAGTGATCCTGCTTTATCCCTTCCCCCATGCAAAGCTGTGAGGAGCTGTTACTGCAATCACAGGGAAAAATAAGAAGAAAATGCTTCTAATGTTGGACTCTTTCTTCCTTTAAGCAGGAAACGCTGCTTTACCCAACCTCATTAATGCTTGTAGTACTAAGTCCATTATCAGGAATATTCAGGAAACACATTCTTGGGGAATTCAGGATGTGTCAGGGGCCTGGATATCTTGACATCATTTCACAAAGCTACCACCAGAGTCCCCAGAGCAGGAGAGTCTGTGCTTAGGGGACAGGTAACTGGAAAGTAGAAAAAAATTTCCCACCCTGACCCAGCTGGGTTGGTTTTGAATAGAAGCAGTTTAGAGGATAATACCTCTTAGCGCTGGATTCAGAAATACTTTGGAAAGACATCAATATTAAACATATTTAGAATTGCTTTATTAGACATGTATCATTTCTACTACTGAGATATTTTATAGTGAAAAGAATGTTAAAATATTTCCTTGACTAACAAAAGTTGTAGGCAAGATTTTAGATGTGTTTTGTTTTGCTTTGTTCAGCCTTCCCCAGAGAGAAAGGGTGTTAAATATAGACTCATCCACATGATCCCTCTGAGGCATGTGGGTCTGCTTTCTGTGTCAGCTGTGGCACAAATGTGCATGATTTACCCATACAACTATTGAACCAGCACTGGCCTATTAAGACTTCAGATGATCTGTTCATGAGCTGTCAACCCAAATTGAGCTTGAAGCCTGCTGTAAAAGATCTAATTTTCATAATTATCCAGAACCTTCACACCCTCCTTCCCTTCAGTACCACCCACCTCCACACACAGTACACAGAGGAGTAAACACGTACATACAGACACAGCGGCACAGAGCAGCACTGTCCCTGGAGATTCATCAGGCCTCTTGCCCGAAAATGCACCGAGTTCATCCAGAGGTCAGGCCTGGCTTTGACTTCCTGTTTGAGGAGCCCCATGTGTAGTGTTCCAGCATCGCTAGAGGCTAGTGATGACTAAGTAACCTTTCACACTATAGCCTCCCACTAAGAAACAAGGTCCCTTATGATTCTAGACCTGGAGTGATTAGGGCCCACAAATACCTTTTTAATATATAAGGTGGAATTAATGCCTGTAGAAATAGCACTTCACTGTCTCATGGCCTTGCATCTATATAAAGAGGAGAGAGCTGTTGTCTTTGAGGATGAAGAATTTTAAATGCAACCTGATTTAGTCTCAGAGTACACCAGGGACTTTGATCATTTAGCTGTTGCTTAAGGCTGCCTGTGAGCTTTACCTGACCCTGGTCTCCAAAGGAAATCATCGTTTTGCACGTGGAGTTCAGCTGGTATTATCCCTCTAGGTAACCTGGCCTGAAATGTGGACCAGCGGGGAACAGGCAGCATGTTCAGGCTTAACCCTTTGCAGCACTGGAGATAAAGAGTACACACTCCAAGGATTTGGTCATGCTGATGTTCCTCCAGTAATTCCACTGGAACTGCACTGTACCATAAACCATTCGGTCTCTGGACATATATTGCCTATGTGTCAGGAGTAGACAGGCAGCACTTTACTAGGTTCTTCTTCTACAACCTCAGGTTGTTGAGGCAGCTGAGGCTTAAATTCCTTGTCTTAACATGGGACAACTGTATTTCTACACTGGTTGTCGATTGTCTTTGCCCTCAGAGGGCATTTGCTGCAACTCAGGGTTCTACACTTAGAATAAAGGGAGTTATTTCCTGTCTTCACTGCTTTTTTGCCTTTTTTTTTAATCGTGAGTAGAGACAGTACATTACTCAAACCTTGGCTTTTCCCCCAAGTCTGCTGTTTACAGAGAGACATTTGGGTCCCTGGGGCTCACTCCCATAAAACCTTATTATCATATATTTCAAGACGTAAACTTCAGTTGTCAGCTCAGGAGCACAGTTTTTAAAGCCCTGGCTGCTCTTGTTTTTCTTCTGCTTCCCTCTGGTTTATTTTTCTTTCAGCTTTGCCTGTTCTTCCCTCTTCCTCATCTCAAGCAATGCTCAGTTCCAAGCTGGCTCACTTCTTATTCTACTAATTAGACAAGAAGTCCAGAGAGGCCATTATTAGATTCTGAGAATCTTTATCAGAGCCCATTATGGCCTTAAATACTGCACAAACATTTTACTAACTGAACCCATGAAAATTTCAACTGATCCATCCTTGGTCTTTAGCATCCACTTTCTTTTGTACCTACAGAGTTATGTTTCTGATGATAGAATTCCTAACAGTTTATTTTTCTTTGTATTAATTTTCCCAGAGGCAGCAGTGAAGGTTTATTCTCTCTCTCTTTCTCTCATTCTAATTACTGGTTGTGGTGGTGAAGGGGTTCCGAGAAGCCTGCTTTTTCTTGGTGGAATACGTGTGCGTGTGTGTAAATGTCACATGTATTAATGTCACCAGTGAGTGGAATTCATGGTTGCCTGTTTTTCTCTCATTTTCTTTACAGGGTCAGGGATTATCTGTATGGACCAATGGTCTCCCTTTTCTTTCAATGGAAGAATAATCCTGCATTATAATATAGTAACTGCAAAAGAAAGCTCTTTTTCTATTTCATTCTTTTCTTTCTTAATTCACTGTCTAGTGAGTTTCTGATTGACTCACAGACCAATTAAAGTAAAATTTAATGGAAGAATAGATTAACTCCCTGAGGTTTCCCTACCATCCATCACATTTTTATAGCAGGAGCTGTGAGGAAGCTCATAACTTCATGCTGTGAATGTGATAATAAAGAGGGCACGGAGAGGATTCCGATTTACAGCCGAGCTGATGTTCGCCAGGACAGAATTTACTGCCCAATCCCCTTCCCCTTTTTATTCAGGAGGAGGTCACTAGATCTGCCCTCAGCCCAGGTTTCAGATACTGAAGGGCAGATTGTCAGGTTGAGATTCTTTCCCTTTAATTGGGGTGGCGTGAGGAGAGAATGTGAATTTCATTGTCCAGCGATGGATATTGCGTTAAAGAATATCCGTCCTTAGGAAGCTGTTGTCACCCCAAATGTTCATATTTTTAAAGGGTGTACTTGATTTGTTACTATTTACTCTCATAGAAATTCAGAAATATCAGGCATTTGTTTCTGAGTCACTGAGTCATTGTCTTTTATCTACAGGCTTTTCTGGGTAACTGAAGATATCTCTTTCCTTATAGCCAACATTAGTAATGTCTTCTTCTGAGCTTCTTTCTTTTGAGGATCTCAAAGTACTTTGTGATCCTTATTTTAGTCTTTCTGATAAGTCCCCAAAAACCTTCCAAACAATTCTCAGTTTACTAATGTTTCTCTGATTCATCTTAAGAATGAGGTGTGACAGTGCTTAGCAGTATGAGTAGTCATATGACACACACATATCTGGGATTCATTTTGTACACTTACTAAAATTTTTACTTCATGTAGCAATTTTTTTTTTGGCCTTGAGTATTTAAAAACTATATCAAATTTCATGAATGTATTAGATATTCCTTTTTTTTCTTTTTCAGAAGCTTGGTAAGATAGAATCAATATTTTAAAATCGCACTCATTTGACTGTCCTTGAAATCAAAACATGTCTGAACTGAACTTAGTGTGTCTCCCCTCACTGAGCTGCTCTTCTTTTTGTATTAAAAAAATCTTAAACAGGACGGTCCATCCTTCAAAGTGTTGTAGGTTGGAAACTTGGGAATCTTCTTAGATCCTCTCTCTCTTGCACACCCACTATCTCATTGGTCACCAAGGCCTGCTAAGTCTACCTCTTCAGTGTCTCTGGACACTGTCCCCTTCACTGTCCCCTTCTCTCAGTTCTCTTGCTCTAATCTTAGGCAGGTTTCTCATCATTTCTTTGGACTATTGTGATCAACTTCTAGCCAATCTCCATGTCTTCACTCTCATCATTCCCTCTCTAATCCATCCTCATGCTTATAAAAGAATAATCCCTCTAAATGCAAATTTTATAATTTTATTGCTAAAACTACTTAAATGACTGCCCATTGTTTATAAGACACATTTAAATCCTTACACAATCATTCATAAGGCAGCATAGCTTCATAGCTTAAATGTGATTTCCTAGATTTGAAGAGGTATCATGGTATTGCCAGTTTTAAATTTTGACAAGAATTTTTAAAAAGCTATCACCTTCTTTCAACATAATTTCACAAAGGGAATATAGTGATGTCAGAAAATAGGAAGAACACAAATCCAGAAAAATATTCTCTTTTATTGAATAGTTATGTAATTTTGCAAGAAGATCCAACCAGTCCATCCTAAAGGAGATCCATCCTGGGTGTTCATTGGAAGGACTGATGCTGAAGCTGAAACGCCAATTCTTCGGCCACCTCATGTGAAGAGCTGACTCATTGGAAAAGACCCTGATGCTGGGAGGGATTGGGGGCAGGAGGAGAAGGGGATGACAGAGGATGAGATGACTGAATGGCATCACTGACTCGAGACATGAATTTGAGTAAACTCCAGGAGTCAGTGATGGACAGGGAGGCCTGGCGTGCTGCAACTCATGGGGTCGCAAAGAGTTGGACACGACTGAGCGACTGAACTGAACTGAACTATGCAACTTTAGAACTTCCCAGGTAACTCAGCTGGTAAAGAATCTACCTGCAATGAGGAAGACCTGGATTCAATCCCTAGGTTGAAAAGATCCCCTGGAGAAGGGAAATGCTACCCTCTCCAGTATTCTGGCCTGGAGAATTCCATGGACTGTATAGTCCATGGGGTCACAAAGAGTTGAACATGACACTTTATGCAACTTTATGGGGGGAAGAAATCACTTTATATTTCTTAGTTTTCTCATTTTACTATAGTCCTGAAAACTTATGATGTTCTCTTATTGTATTGGGAACCTGTAGTTGCTGAGTCATAACAAATATCTTTTTAATGGCTGCTGCTGCTGCTGCTAAGTTGCTTCAGTCATATCCGACTCTTCGAGACCCCATGGACTGCAGCCTACCAGGCTCCTCCGTCCATGGGATTTTCCAGGCAAGAGTTCTGGAGCGGGTTGCCATTGCCTTCTCCGTTTTAATGTATAAGGTAGAACTAATGTTGGTTAAGTAGATGGTCTTGGCAGTCAGAAAGACCTGAATTTGAAGTCCAGCTTCACAGCTTCATAGTTGTATGATCATGGGCAAGTTGCTTATCCTCACTGAATTTAATTTCCTCCATCTATAAAACAGAGATGATAGTAGTACCTACTTCATAGTGCTGTTTCGACTATTTCATAATAAAATGCATATTTTGACCCACTTGACCCGCTGTCCAGCACATAGTAAGCACTTTGACAGTATGAGATACTATTATGATGACCTCTTGGCCTCATCTCCTCTCACTCCCCTAAAAGCACCCTACGTTTCCAGGTATACTGAAGTGTACACAAGTGGTGCCCTGGACCAAAATGCACCTGCATATCTTGGAACGTACTTTCCTCCTTGCCTAGAATCCTGCTCCCTCCACTTGTACATCTGGTGAATTCCTACTCTTCCTTCAAGATTCAACTGAAACCTCATAGTCTCAGCATCCCTACTTGTCCCTCCTTCTCCTCCTCCATTGACAAACTGTCTTCCACAGTCTCATAGCATTTTATAGATTGCCAAGCTCATACCAAGTGTTTGTTAAATTTCTTTATTTAATCTCAATTAATGTGATTAAATAATTGCACTAGTGATTATTTAATTATATCAATCACTAAACACTACAGATAAATTTATATTGGAGGTTTTGTCACTTTTTATTCATTAATTAAATTAATACTTAATTGTGAACCTGCTATGATGCATAAACTTCTGCATAGGGTATATTCCAATAACAGTAATGCAACATTCAAGATTTGGGAAGACTTAGTTACTCTCTTCTGTGATTTCATGGAACCTGGTAGAAACATTAATACAAATGATAATTTGTATTTTAGCTATTTGTTCCCATTCTATCCCCTTCCTCTCTAGACTGAGTTCCTCAAGGGCAGTTATCTTACTTATTTTTGTTTCTCCAGTACCTGGAACTTTGCAAGTGCTCAGGGTGTATTTATTGAACAAATGAAGGAATATCAAGAAGCATCCTCAGTGTTAAAGAGCTTGTTGAACTTTGTTAACTCTGTAGTTGATTGTGTTATCCCTGATTTTGAAAGGACACCATCATCCCACGACAATGTAACTATTTTTTTAAAAAGGCTAAACATCTTTTCTGGTGGATCCACATGAATTTTATCCTTCAAACTGTGTCTACAGCTTCATCCAAGCCTGGGGTGGTTTCCCTCCTAAATCAATGGATCATCCTAAGCTATTTCTGGGGGAAAAAAAAAATGAAGAAGAGGAAGGCAGTATGTTCCCTTGAGCTATTGTAAGAAAAACAGATCTAGTATGTTTTGGTGTGTTTTACTTCTGGTCCAAGTACACTTGAGTCTTGCCTCTGGGTGATGTAATTTTGGGAATGAAATATAATTTTATACTTGCAAAGAGTGTTTTCTCAGTGCCATGAGTTGGATCTGGAAGGTGAACACCAACATTCTTAGCCATCCTTAGTTTTGTTTTACTCCTAAAAGTTGTGCCTCATGGGCAATTAGACATCTCTCTGGCCCAAATTTAACAGACTGCACAGTAGCATCTTGGGTATTCTGCTGTTGTTACCTCCGCACAGGATAAAAAGACTGCATTCTCCATTTCAGAGTTTTGTTTAGTTGATCTTGTTCTGCAGTTTGCTACTAAATGAAGTCTATGAGTGACACTGATGAACTCAGAAAGCTAACTTTTGAGACTGTCCATACTTCATAGTTACCTGGCAAGGTAGGACAGTCCACTACTTTTAGACGTTCAGCTGTCGTTGATTGCTTAATGCTCCTTGGTCACGCATTCTATGATGCTTCCTGAGTATATACATTTTTGTTCATTTCTCAGTTTCTTTGTAAATCTGTGCTTCCTCTCTAACTTCATCTATCCTTTGCTGTTTGTTCTGCCTTTTACATATTTATATATCAACAATAACAGATATTCCCCACTTTTTAATCTTTTTTCTATGAACTTTTCCTTTATTCCTAGAAAAATCCTCTTCATCATTATAAACCCAGTTTAGTCTTTGTCTACTCTGTGAAATCTTCACGTGCACACACACATACAGAAAAAAACTAAAATACTAAAATTTATGAAGTGCCTGCTAGGAAACTCATCAGGAACTATATTTGATACTTTTATAAATCTTATTTGCTTAGACCTCACAAAGCATTTCAAAGTAGATGCTATCTCCATTCTCAAAACATAAAGTGAAAGTCGCTCAGTCGTGTCTGACTCTTTGTGACCCCATGGACTATGTAGTCTCCAGGCCAGAATACTAGAGTGGGTAGCCTTTCCCTTCTTCAGGGGATCTTCCCAACCCAGGGATCGAACCCAGGTCTCCCACAATGCAGGTGGATTCTTTACCAGCTGAGCCACAAGGGAAGCCCAAGAACACTGGGGTGAGTAGCCTATCCCTTCTCCAGGGGATCTTCCCGACGCAGAAATTGAACCACATCTCCTGCATTGCAGGCAGGTTCTTTACCAACTGAGCTATAGAGGAAGCCATAAAACCAGGATAAAAATAGTTTAAATATTTTCCCTAAAGCTTTATGGCAAGCAGTTGACAGATCTAGAGTTTGAGTCAAGGTTCACATGATTTCAAAACTGAGACATGTTCTACCATATCATGACACTCCTCATCCTTTTTATCTGTTGTGTATTAATGTATGTGTCTATAATTTTGCCTTTTATTCACCATGTTTACTGTGTTATTCATTTAACTGTTTTTCCTAGTTAAATAGGAAAAATAATTCATTGAAAGTTAAATTTATTTCTTATTTATTTTAGTACCCTTAGGGCCCTCAGAACATTACATAATAGACATTGAATTAAGGACTTACTGGATTGGATTGGGTCTCATTACAATTGAGTTGAACTGAACAACAGATTTACCTTGAACCTTGAAATTTCGCATTTCTGATGGTGTCTGGGGCTCAGGATGCCATTTCCCTCATGCCAGGTGACATGTTGTCTTCTCAATTGTCCATACGTAGCCACGTGTCTGTGCCAATTTCATCCTGAACAATTGCTCATCTTCCCAGGAAAGTAACTGGAGAACACAGTCATTAGTGTACCTAAGTTCCTGGAGAACTGTCTTCTCTCTCATATATTTACTGTAGTCAGTGGAGTATATTCAGTCTTTTAGGAATAATTAAAATAGTCTGTGGCTCTAATTAAAGTAGTCTGGATATTTTTAAGAAACCTATATATAAGAACAAGCTGAGTGCTGACATCAAGTTAATTGTGTTATTTTTAGTGGAGCTATCATTGGAGACAGCAGTATGGCACCCAGTGCCTTTTTAATCCTTGTGTCTGGATGTATAGTGTTAAATAACTAGCATCTTGAGCTCTTAAGAGGAAAGGCATTAAAGCATAAATAAATAAAGCTGTTATGAAAACCCAGAAAATTATCTAAATGCACTTGTATAAGGAATCATGTAGTGATTAAACTGCTGGCTATGGAGACAAATAACCTTAACACCTTTCACAACTAAAAACAAATCACCAAATGACTTGGAAATTTTGTCCTATATGGTAGGGCAGCCAGAGAGAAAAGCTTTTGCACTTAAATTTTTTAGTATCATATTTGATCTGTTTAAATAACAAACTGTTCTTATTTTTACTAGAAGTCAGAATTGTCCCTTTCTTTTATTGATTTTTGTATTTATTTATTTTTGGCTACACTGGGTCTTCGTTGCTGCACCGGACTTTCTCTAGTTCCGACAAGCAGGAGGCTACTCATAATTGGTGCGTGGGCTTCTCACTGCAGTGGCTTCTCTTGTTGCAGAGCACAGGCTCTAGGTGCATGGGCTTAGTTCCTCTGTGGCATGTGGAATCTTCCCAGGGGTCAAACCCATGTCCCCTGCAAGGGCAGGTGAACTCTTAACCACTGGACCACCAGAGAAGTCTCTCCCCTTCTTTCTAGTTCATTCCCTAAACCTTGGCCAAACAGGGGTGATGCTGTCCTGCAAAACCATGCATTCTAACATTGTAGTTCTTCCACTTTTCTTTTAATGTGAAGAGTCACACCTGTTTCCCCTTAATATCCTCCTTCATCTTAATTCCAGTTGAATGCTGAATCTCATTGCGAAGTAGCTCCATCTAATTTTCTGTAGCTGAAATAGGGTTTCTTTTAAATGAGCTGCCCAGAACTGATGGCCTCCCCAGATTGTGATATCTACTGGCCACAACTGTGGCAGAGTTCCTAGTGGAGGTGGAGCATCTCTTCTATAAGATTTACCTTGGAAGCAAACCAAGCTTCTCTAATTTCTTACTGTTTCCCAAGATCAGGATGCAAAAATACATTTCTTAGAAATAATCAAAGCACAATGACTTATACAAGGATACAGTCACAGGTGGAGATATCCACTATGAAATATGGCTCTGGATCATCTCTGATCCTAAGAAAAGAAAGGTCAGGGAGCGAATTTATTTGGAAATAACAGAAACTTTTGGTTGGGTTTTGTAGGCTGACGTTCTGGAGTTAATCATTATTCTGCCGAATCCTGAATGATGTTGCTTGTAGCTTTCCTACGCAGGCAGCATCCCCATGGGAGTCCTACTAACGGTCTTTTGTCAGGCACTATCAGCAGTATTGAGCCAACCTGAGCACCCTATTATTAATCCTTTTCTCCTAGTGACATGACAGCGATCGATGTCTGAACAAGCTATTGAAACTGTAGCAATCAAGTGGACTCCAGTTAATCCAATGGGATACTTACTCAGAGCTTGTGGGAAGGGCAGGGAATTTTTTTCTAACTCTGCCCTACTCCTGTATCTATACATTCTATGCTGCTATAATTTGGGTAAAAGCTGACATTTACCCAGGCCTGTAAATACACAGGGAACCCTTACTGATGACTCAAATACATTCATATCACATTTTCAGCCATCTGTTACTTCTGTTAATACATACACTTATCATTGTTATGTATTTACATATGTGCCTATATAAATATAAACCGAGGACAGTGAGATGTTTATATGGAAAGGTACTCACCGGGTGATGTTTTTGAACTTACAGAAAGCTATCAGAAGTTACAAAGAATAGTATGTACAACACAAGGTTATCAGATTTCCTGTTCTCTACTTCAGGTAGAAGGAAGTCTAAAATGGTGGTGTCCCAACCTAGCTGTGCATACAGATTCCTAGGTCCCAGTCCCACAGGTTGTGATTCAGCTAATCTGAAGTGATGCTCAGGAATCTGCATTTTAAGTTTCAAGGCGACTGACCTTAAATGGCAGTTTTCAAGCTGTATTCCAAGGTGCTCTGGGGCTTCCTAAGAGACTCCTAAGTGGTTTATAGGGTGGGGCAGGAGGAACAAGAGGGAAAAAGGCCAGGAAGGACAGACCTGTCCTCGGTTTTGCTAGCAAACACCTCACTTAAGCAGCTTAGTTTCTTGACTCCATTTCTCTGTCTGTAAAATCCATATCAGTGATATTTACCTTTATTTATTCTAGAGGAGTGTTTTAAGAAGAATGAATAGAGAATATAGAGAGAATAAAGAATCACAGAGGATAAAACCAACTCCCCAGTCCATGTAGGAGTCTATGAACAGGAAGTCACGCAGTTTCTCCTGCAGCGAAGTGCACTCTTCTTATCTGAGAGTCACCATTGCTCCCCAGGGCTGGCTGGCGTTTAGGACAGCTCTCCAGAGTCTGAAGTATCTTTCTAATGTTGAGTCTAATCCTGCCTTCATTAGCTTCTGCTCACAGATCCTACTTCTCCCAGTATTCCCTATTTCTATGGGATAGCCCTTGAAATATTTGGAGGCTAAAATTCCTTGCCTTCTTAAACTGTTCATTGGTTAACTCATTTTCTGAAATCCTCTCACCAACGTGAAGTATTTGTGTAGAACCCTTCCTCAGATTGTGCCGGTTGTTGATTTAATTTGCTTTTACTTTCTGCACCTGAGTTTTTGTGTTTTCCACTCAATCCTCTTTGTTCAGCATGTCTTTTTGCAGGGCATGCTTTCACAACAGCCACTGCAATAAGCCCTAAATGTTTCTGAAAATTAAGGTGTAAGTATTGGTCTGAAAGAACTAGTGTGCAAGATGCCTCTCAAACATTGTTGCATGATAAACTCTTTTGGAGAAGGTTGTTTTTAATATGTAAATGTCCAGTGACCTCAACCAGTGAAATAGGGGTGAGGCTCTGGAAAGTGTATCTTTAAGGTGCCAGGTGACACAAGCGCAGGTGGCCTGAAAACCACATGCACACTAACTCAGGAACACTGACTGGTTTAAAGAGTCTGGGACAGAGACACCTAAACTCTGCCTGCAGTCTCCGGACTGGCTTGAGAGCTGTGCAAGCAACTTAAATGTCAGAATCTTCTTTCTTCATTATCTATATCACATCTACCCCCTCCATCATCAGAATTACATGAGATAATATATGTAAGACAATAATTGTCATAAGACAATGATTATCACCATGTCTTTTTATACAAATGTATTTTTATACAAGCTTCAGTCAAGTGAATATTTTTATGCCTCTATTTTATTCCATTTTGATGTATTTTATCTAATAAAAGTTTAGGATCATGTAGTCATACCTGCTTATTCATTCAGAGAACAAATTTAAGAAATAATTATTTCATTTGTGTAAATGTGTTGGTCTCGAGTTGTCAATCAGCAAGTTATTCTTTTGCTGAGCATGATCTTCCCTGTCCCCATCCAGCAGTTCTGGAAGAATATACCAAAAAAGGCCTTCAAGTTGAACACAAAACAAAGCTTTGCTGATGCCTCAGCCTGGCATGGACCTGGGGAGACATCCTGGAAGGCTCCCTCTCGTGCAGATTGTTCTAAGAAATAGGTTGTGATAAGAAAATTGCTTGGTTTATTATTTTTAATTTAATGAACCTTGTTCCTGTAAAAATCACAGGGCAGATATTCCAGGAAATCATCATCTTTTTTTAGCCCTAGAGCAGACAGTTCAGTAGTGTCCATGGCTAGACAAGTAAGTTTGCCTGACCTGCATCCCAACCCAAAGGGGCATTGTTGAAAAATGAGAAGGATTTTTCAGTTCAAGATCTGAGCCTGCATGTTCTGCCCTTCCCACAGAGTCTGTCAGCAAGGAGGTGAATTTTAAAATGAAATTTTGTGACATGTGTACTCTCCACTAAAAAATGGACAGAGCCAAGACTCATTTTTCCAAGCTCCCTATCCAAGCACAAGATGAGGAATGGTCTGTGGTCATTAGCGCTTGGTTTGGAATAGCCCAGAGGTGAAAGAGTTGCTATTGGATTTCATTAATCTGAAGAATAGTATTTAGGTTAAAATGTCTTCCTGGTGTTTTAATTGGGGAGCGTAACACTGGTATTCAGCATCAGACAAAACCCATACTCAAGATTAAGGCAGGAAAAAAAAATGATGACGAGTTGAACCTATGTGTGAAAATCTGGAAATGTTTTATGACAACAAAAAAGCTTTTGCCAACCAAGTTGATATTTTCAGACAACTGATGCTCATTATTCTCTTGCTTTATTTCCAAGTTTATGTAATAAAAACAAAAACTAAAATTTCCTCTGAAAACTTCAAAATTCCCTAAGCTGAAAAGAGTATTCATACTTTCCACATGTTTATTGGGTGCCTACAACATTGGGTGCACTGTGCTAGGTTGAGGATAAAGAGCATGAGACTTAGGCCTTTCCCTTGGGGATGCATAGGTGAGAACATGACCCTGGTGGGTCACCAGGTGTGAAGACAGTGCTAAGAAGTAACCAGTCATCCTCTTCAAGGAGCATCAGATGCTAAACCATGGTGTCTTCCCTTCCCTTTCCTTTCCTACCTTTTCCTTACCCTCCTTGCACGTAGGAGGCCCTGCGCCAGGAACTAAAAGAGTCTGTTAGGAATCCTACTACACCTGCCTCTGCTTCAACTCAGATCTCTGGTGCCTGGTTCTTCCTCTGGTTTCCCATGATGCCAGAAACCTGGTCTTCAACCCCACCTGGTAAGCTTTAAAAGGCATGACAATGAGCTCTGACACTCCCTAGCTGCGTAACTTAGACAAATTACTTAACCTTTCTGTGCTTCAGTTTTTTCACCTGCTTCATATGGTTGTTATAGAAACTGCATAGTTGATACATGTAAAGCACTTAAGATAACAGCTGACACATAAGTGGAATCTAATAAATGTTAGCCAGGCTGTTTCTCCAGTTCTAGCAGAGTACCTGGTTCAAAGCTTAAATTCTTCCCACCTTTATCTTTAAATTGGGTATAATTTGGGAATCTAACACAATCCTACAGTAATATCTGAATGATGCTCTAAAAGCAGAAACCAACCTATAGAAGCATCTGTTACCAGCTTTGGCCAGATGTCAGAAAACATTTAGGGCTATTTAAGTGTCAGTGCTCTCTATGGGAGGTTTATTAACAACACAAATGTTCTATATCCTGTCCTTGAGCTAGACACAATACACTAAAAGTGTTTTAGAGGCAGACTTTTCCTTGGCGGGTTAGAAAGATTTCTTTCTGTTCATTCTCCCTCTCCCTCCCATGCCCTCTCAGCACACACACACAAATACACATATGCAAACACACATACATACACACTCTATTTATATGATGGTGATTCCAGCAATCTTAACGATATTGAATCACATCAGTGTTTCTGTACACATAAGCCTACAGCTTAATTCTAGATATTAAATATGGATCATATCTCTGCTACTCATTAATGCTCAAGATACACATAAGAACATACTTTGAAATGCCTGATGGAATTTATAGCTTCAGTATTTATCTTTATTTAACCAACATTTATATAGTACCTGCATGTCAGACACAGTTCTAAGCACCTTTCCAATAATAATTCATTTTATCCTCATAACAACTATATAAGGTAGATATTATCATTACCCTCATCTTGCAGGTGAGAAAACTGAAGTGTAGAGAGCAACTTGCTTAAGTCTTACAGCTAGTAAATGGCAGAACCTGGATTCAAAGCAGGGTGTTTGGCTCCAGAATCCATGTTCTTTACCACCACTATTTCAGTTCAGTTCAATTCAATCGCTCAGTCGTGTCCGACTCTTTGCGACCCCATGGACCGCAGCACACCAGGCCTCCCTGTTCATCACCAGTTCCCAGAGTCCACCCAAACCCATGTCCATTGAGTCAGTGATGCCATCCAACCATCTCATCCTCTGTCGTCCCCTTCTTCTCTGCCCTCAATCTTTCTCAGCATCAGGGTCTTTTCAAATGGGTCAGCTCTTCACATCAGGTGGCCAAAGTATTGGAGTTTCAGCTTCAACATCGGTCCTTCCAATGAACACCCAGGACTGATCTCCTTTAGGATGGACTGGTTGGATCTCCTTGAAGTTCAGGGGACTCTCAAGAGTCTTCTCCAACACCACAGTTCAAAAGCATCAATTTTTCAGCACTCAGCTTTCTTTATAGTCCAACTCTCACACCCATACATGACCGTTGGAAAAACCATAGCCTTGACTAGACAGACCTTTGTTGACAAAATAATGTCTCTGCTTTTTAATATGCTGTCTGGGTTAGTCATAACTTGCCTTCCAAGGAGTGTCTTTTAATTTCGTTGCTGCAATCACTATCTGCAGTGATTTTGGAGCCCAAAAAAATAAAGTCAGCCACTGTTTCCACTGTTTCCCCTTCTATTTGCCATGAAGTGATGGGACTGGATGCCATGATCTTAGTTTTCTGAATGTTGAGCTTTAAGTGAACTTTTTCACTCTCCTCTTTCACTTTCATCAAGAGGCTCTTTAGTTCTTCTTCACTTTCTGCCATAAGGGTGGTGTCACCTGCATATCTGAGGTTATTGATATTTCTCCCAGCAATCTTGATTCCAGCTTGTGCTTCCTCCAGCCCAGAGTTTCTCATGATGTACTCTGCATATGTTAAATAAGTTTACTGAGTAGTAAACTTCACTTCTTCCATTCCTCACAATTAAAAAATAAAGATCCTCTGAGGCTATGTTATTGAGCCTACTTTCTCTTGATATAAATTTCCAAAATGCCAGTAATCTCTGCATTCTATAAAATTCTCAACCCTATTTATTAGTGGTGTTGATGATACATAAAATTTCAGTTTTAAGACATTTTTCAGTCCCTTTCTCTGGGTGACAAGTATCTCAAAGGAGGATCCAAGAAGCACTTGAGAAGGAGCCATGTACTCGTGAGGTACTCCCCCATTAGTTCTACAGATCAAAATGCAGATAAAAGATTTGCCCATCATTACAGAACTACTTAATAGCAAAGCTGGTACTAGAACACAAGACAAGAATGAATAGAAGCAGTTGAGGAAACAGACCTCCTGGAAATTGTCTTTAATTTCTTACAAGTTAAGGTTCTTTTCATTATACCATGTTCCTTCTCCATTTATAGAAACTGAAGTAAGACTTGGAGGATCACTCCAATCTTGGAAGTCAGAGTAGGGAAAAATCCAGATCCAAGCTGTTAAGTAAAACATGGAGTATTAGCCTGTGCCAGAATTCAAAGCAAGGTCAATGGCCAAAACCAGAGAGACAAGCCAAGAGGAAGATTCACTGAAGGGTGAGGCACGAAATCTCAAGTCCAGACAAACAAAAGGTGGAGAGTTAGGAAGGAGTAATTGGAATTGCAATAACCTGACCATTTTTAAACCCCATATGCTTAAGAAGCTCTAAATTTGAGGGAGGATGCATTCTCCCCTAAATGGTATGTCCTTATTGAATGACAAGCATCAGATTAACCATGCATATTATATAGAATTTTTCAGTGAGGTCAAAAACACCAGAACCAAGTTTAATGTGCACTTAAAAAAATAGATGAGATTATGGTTTACTACAGTTCATCTAAGAGATCTGTGCATGGTAAGCTTCTTAGTATCTTAATTTATCTGCCAGTGAAGACTGGAGGACTGAGTCGATTCAGCTGGGAACTGAACCTGTGGTTCCAGGAAGTCTAGATATTTCAAACCTCATACTTAGTCCATTAAGATATCCTCTCCAAGAACATAATGTAGTTAAAGTAGATTTAGATATCTTTAGTACAGAGAGTGGATTTTATTTCCACTTTGGGAATTTCTGATCCACAGTAGAGAGAAATATAGATGAAATTCACCTACAGTAGTGCCTATGGAATAATGCATGTGTGTCAACATACACTGTCACTTTTCTGATTTACCGTTAAGAAGAGAAAAACCATCTCGAGACAAGAATTGATTACAAATGCATTTGCTAAATGGAGGCTTCTCTTATTTTTCCTAAAGATCCACAATTGCCTCTATCGATAAAATAGAATAAATTATACTTATTCTGAGAATCTGAAGAGGGACCACAGATTTCACACATCTGTCAGGTGGGTCAGTTTATTTGGGGGACAGTAGGGGAACATCCTGTGCCATTACAGGCTGTCAGCCACAGAGAATGTTTACTAATAAGCCTAGCCATTAAGTTGGGTCAGTGATGGATGGTCTGTGTTCCCCTGGCCTGGCCTGGCATGTGCTGTGATACTCACTGACCAGCAGCAGCTGTTGTACTAGCTGCCTTGTTAAGGGTCTCGCCAAGTGACATCAGCTATACATCACCCAGGCTGATACCTTTGATTATTTGGACAGCTCCTGGCATGATGAATCGTTGGGATTGATCTGTCTTTTCTCGCACGTCCTAGTCAGTGTTCTTTACCCATCTCTCTCAACTCTTCATTCTAAGTTGAGGGCCCTTATTACTGCTCTTTCAGATTATGCACCTTCTGCCCACTCCAAAGTATAGGATCTGTTCATTTCAGTATTCATAATGAGAAACTGGGATAATGCTGAAGAAAATAAGTGCATCATAGTTAGAACAGACAGGCTGGGGAAACAGTAGCCACTCTCTTGCAGGCAGAAAAACAAGGAGAAAAAGCTCTTTTCCATGGGCATCAGGGGCTCAGCAGCTTTCATTACTGAGGTCATGGACCTTCCACATATTCCATGTGGTACAAATTAAATTTGAATGCTGTGGGTAACCTGAACAATGCCTTCTATTTATAAGATCCCTCTCTTCCAAGGAGTACAAATCATTTTGCACACAGTATCTCAAGCATCACCATATTTCTGTAAAAGAAGTTTTATCATCGTGATTTCACCAGGAGAAAAAAATGAACACAGATATGTATTCCCATATCTGTTTGATTAATAAATATATGACAAAATCAATAACAGGACCTAAAATCTCTGACTCCCTGCTATATTAAGACCTTTAAATCATTGATTTATAAAATGTTTATTGAGCACCTACTGTGTGTGTGTCAAGAACTGAGAATACAGAGAGCCTCTTTGTGGCAACCATTAACTCATTCAATCCCACCTAACTCTAAGTCAATATTAGTAAGAGAGAAGGACATGAAAATATACTATTTTACTTAGAGAATCTACATGCATGTATTAGAGATACAACTACTGTTAGACTTTAGACTTTACCATCACTCAGCTAGAGGCCATGGTAATCTGCCCTTCTCTATTAGGTTGTAAATTCTTGTGTAGTAAAGACAGTGTTCCCTATCAGTTCAATTACTCAGTCATGTCTGGCTTTTTGCGACCCCATGGACTGCAGCATGCCAGTCTTCCCTATCCTTCACTATCTCCTGGAGTTTGCTTAAACTCATGTCCATTGAGTCGGTGATGCCATCCAACCATCTCATCCTCTGTTGACCCCTTCTCCTCTTGCCCTCAATCTTTCCCAGCATCAGAGTCTTTTCCAGTGAGTCAGCTCTTCGAATCAGGTGGCCAAAGTATTGGAGTTTCCGTTTCAGCATCAGTCCTTCCAGTGAATATTCAAGTTGATTTCCTTTAGAATTGACTGGTTTGATCTCCTTGAAGTCCAAGGGACTCTCAAAAGTCTTCTCCAGCACCACAGTTTGAAAGCATCTCTTCAGCACTCAGCCTTCCACATCCATAAATGACTACTGGGAAAACCTTAGCTTTGACTATGCAGACCTTTGTCAGCAAGGTGATGTCTCTGCTGTTCTTTCTGCTTTCTAAATCTGTTGAAATTGAATAGATTTGAGTATGGCTATATTGGGACTTCCCTGGTTGTCCAGTGGTTAAGAATCTACCTTCCAATGCAGGGGACCCTGGTTCAGTCCCTGGTTGGGGAACTAAGATCCCGTGTGCCACAGGGCAACTAAGCCTGCGCACCACAACCTAAGAAGCCTATGCACTGCAGTGAAGACCAAGCACAGCCAAATAAATAAATGAACAAATAGAAGTGAAACAGTAAGACTTTTCAGAAAATTAGCAGTGGTTTTCAACTGTGTTCTAGTACAGATGGCAAAACTTCATTAAATATGTTTGATTCCTGTATATAAACAATTCTACTAACATAAAATAATACCATATTATATTATGCAAAATAAACTTTCAACTAGGAATATGGCCAACTCCCCTCTCCTCTCAAAAGGGCCACTGAACTAAGCATGATGGGTGTGGTCTCCAAATAATTCCCATTTATATTTGTTTACTAGTTCTTTTTGGCTCCCTGTAGAAAAGTGGCAAAATAACTTGAGATTTAGGAGAAAATTATGGGAGAAAATTTTAATTTGATAGCATTTCTTATCCATTAACTACCTTTGGATATGCCACATTATTCCAGAAAAGAAGTCTAAGGCAAGAATTGAGAACTAATTGGTTTATTAAGAATTATTATTCTGTTTGAAAAATGTTGTGTATTAATGTATGTGTCTATAATTTTGCTTTTTATTCACCAGTCAGCAGCATAGTTGTAGTTGCTTAAATCATCTCCACTGCTAGAAAAACATTGGTCTGAGCATATTACTTTCTGACTGAAAACTTTCAATGACTCTGAATAACTGAAAGGAAACCTAGATTACTGGAACTTTTTAGCATGATCTTTGAAGTCTCATTGTTTTTCCAAGCTCATAGATTAAATGCTGAGCATTTCCTAGAATACAGGCACACATGCTCACCCAACAGAAGCTCTCAGAGTCCAGCTCCAGGTAGCCTCCTCCACAGGCCATGAGCACCTCTGTCTCTGAACTTCAAATGTTTATCTTTTATCTTGACACCTGATCATGTATTTTCTTGCATTGTTACAATTTCAGATAGTCAGCTTAGCTCTCTGTGGCAGCTCCCAGAGGCCATCTGCCCCTCTCAGTCCCTAGCACAGTACCTGTACTCATAGAATATGCCAATAGAAAAACAAAGAATATGCCAATAGAGTTTCAAGTAAATGAGAATAACTCAAAGCAAACCATCAACCATGGGTCACTCTGAGCTAATAAAAACTGGTTACATTGGCTTATTTTTAAATAACCAATTGTTTTCAAACATATGAGACAGTTCTTCTAGACTGGATTTGTGAAATTTGCAGAAGTGTCTGTTCTTGGACAGACTTAGTGGTTCCGTGGCCTGACTTTTATAGATACAGACGCACATGGGATACTGGCCCCACACTTCACTTTTCAGAAGCTGATAGGGCATGCCAAAAGAACAATACACTGTGCAGCATGTAATTGCAGCATATAATGTGGAAATTTAGTAGTAACTCAGGAAATGTCCAGAAGATAAGGTCATATAATTGATTGTATAATTCAGAGAACTGCCGTGTTGCTTATAATTAAGCACAAGTGCCTTGGTTATACCAGCAAGCCATTCTAGGGCTGCTGGAAATCAGAAACTGAAAGGGCTTAAAATTTCCACATAGTTATTTCTCTTACATAGGTCTTTATGAAGTTTAAATCTATTTCTGATTCTTCAGACTATAGTTGTTATAACTCAGTTTCTATTTATCAAGCAGGAACTCCAGCAGGTTTTAGAATGCCACTTATCTCCACAGCTACACAGGAACTGAGCTAAAACCAGATGGCACTTTAACACTCAAGGGCTTGTTTTCAAATCATATACCTTTCAAGAGGACATTTTAAAAGAACTAAAAATATTTTTCTAGTGTGATATGTATGTATATACAATGGAATATTACTCAGCCATTAAAAAAACTAAATAATGCCATTTGAGCAACATGGATGGTCCTAGAGAATATTATACTTAGTGAAGCAAGTCAGAGAAAGACAAATACTGTATGATATCTCCTATATGTGGAATCTAAAAATTCTACAAATGAACCTATATACAAACTAGAAACAGACTCATGGACAGAGAAAACAAACTTTTGGTTACCTGAGGGAAAAGGGAAGGAGGAAGAGACAAATTAGGAGTGTGGGATTAATGGAAACAAATCACTATACTTAAAATAAGTAAGCAACAGGATTTACTATATAGCACACGGAATACTCAATATCCTGTAATAAACTGTAATGGAATATAATCTGAAAGAAATAACTGAATCACTTGGCTGTACACCTGAAACTAACACAATGTTGTGAATCAGTCTTACTTCAATTAAAAAAATATTCATCTATATGCATCTTCATTTTAGCTAAGTATATTTTTCACTTACCAAAAAAAAAGTCAGTTTAATTATATCTCTGAAATATGATTTTTCTTAGCTGCAGAAAGAGTGTAGGAGTACAGAGGAAAGTAGTAAATGGAAAGAAAACTTCTAGAAAACTCTCGATAATAACTAAACCATTATTGATTTACGTTTGCTTCAGAAACCCATTTTATCACATTTGCTAGGGAGTTTCCTCTAGACCTATTTCCTTTTACCCTGGCTTAGCTTCCTCAGAGCCCATTGGTGACTCTCTTTGCTTCTCAAAGCCCATGGGTACCTGCAGCTACTTAATTCCTGAGCCAGTGTTAAGATTTCATTTAAATTGACATTTCTGAAAAAAAAATAAATAAATTGACATTTCTGGCCTCGTTAATGTTGCTGTTGGCCAAGTTTGTTGTAATAATAGTTCTTTATATTTACATACCATGTTTCATCTCAGAAATCACTACAGTTTAGAGATACTAACAATTTGGGCTTTCTCTCTCTTATCATCAGGAGGAGTTGGCTACAGATATTATAAAGAAAGATTGATTTGGGGATATTTCACTGTCACTGAGTTAATTTAGGGCTAGAGCCCCACCTAAAACTTGAAATGCTAAGTATTATTAGCAGTGATACAGTGGAGCTAATATTTTTGAACACTTGCTCTCACCAGGTGTTATTCTAGAAGAGATTTTTAAGCATTCCACCTTTCCACTATGAACTGAAGAATGTCGCTAAAAGACATCTCAGGGGCTCCTGTCCACCTGCCAGCTCTTTTTCTTTCTTTTAAATTTATTTATTTTTGGCTGTGATGGGTCTTCGTTGCTGTGTGGGCTTTTCTCTAGTTGCCAAGAGTGGGGGCTACTCTTCATTGCAGTGCACAGGCTTCTCATTGTGGTAGCTTCTCCTATCATGGAGTACAGGCTTAGTTGCTCCCAGGCATGTAGGATCTTCCCAGACCAGGGATCGAACCTGTGTTCCCTGCATTGGCAGATGCATTCTAAATCAATGGACCACCAGAGAAGCCCATGTTTTTCTTTCTTAAAAATGTCCAGCACTTATGTTTCCACAGTCATTCAACTTCCTGGCTCAGAAATTCCTCCTAATGTTCAGCTGAAATTTTTCCTGTTTTAATTTTAAGTTATTTAAGTGGTTGAATAAATGGAATAGCTGGTTAGCACCCTCCTTATAAGACCTCTGATATAACACACTGTTCAGTACTCAAGTTCTGTATAGGTATAAGCCAAGCCACCACTTAGCTTTATGAGTTCCAGGCTAAGAAACACAATTTTTTTAACCATATAACATACTTATATAATTTCTTATATAATTCTATAGTAAATTTCATTCAGAAGAAACTACCTTGGTCATTCTTCCCTTATTTCCTAGTATCTCATAAGCTGACAAAGGCATTAATTAATAACAAACTACACTGAAGTTTTTTGGTTAACTTTATTGTATATTATGTATACAGAAAAATGCCCCAAATTGTAAGCATGGAACTCAATGATTTTTTTTAAAATAAAGTGAATATTTTCATGTAATCCCTACCCCAGTTAAATTTTAGAACATTATCAGCACCCCAGAAGCTTCTCTCTACCCTTTCCTAATATCATCTCCCCCAAGGTAACTATTCTCATGACCTCTATCACTAGGTTAATTTTGCCTGTATTTGAACTTCATGTGAATAGCTATACAATACACTCTTGAGTATCTAGAGTCTTTTATTCAGCATTGTATTTGTGAGAACCATCACTCTTTTTGCATGCAGCAGTAGTTCTTTGTACTTATTGCTGTAAAGTAGTTTATTTATTCATTTTATTTCATTCTATTATAAGTAGACACTTGAGTTGCTTCTACTTTGGATATATTATGAATAATGCTGCTATGAATATTCTTTTTTCAGTGTTTTTGTTTTGGTTGTTTATTTTATTTTTATGTATCTTTTTTCTTTTAAATCTAAATATTTTAAAAATTAATTGCATAAGAAAAGATTCATGATATAGTGTTAAATTTTAAAAAGCAAGTTACAAACTGTCTTCACAATATGAATGACTCCAAAATATTAATTTCTGTCAAAGTGGTAGGTTTACACATCATTTTCTTATACATGATAAAAAGGTTAATTATTATTGCATATAGTTGTCTTGTTTTAAGTTGCTGTGAACATTCTTATAACTGTCTTTTGGTGCACACTATGTTGGCACTTCTGTTGGGTTTATACCTACGAGAGGTCAGAGGATTCCATTTTCATAGATTCTGCCAAGCAGTTTTTCAAACGGCTTATACCAATTTATACTCCCACCAACAGTGTGTGAAAATTCTAGTTACTCCCATCCTCACTGGCACTTGGTAATGTCATTTTTTCTTAATTTTAACAATTCTTGTGGGTAGCTTGTAGTAGTTTGTTCACTTGAAATAAACCAGCTGCCCAGATGGATTAGGTCTCTGAGAACATCCTTTTTTCCTGCTGCTGTTGTGCATTTGCCAAAGGATCCTAGGAACAAAGTGGTAGCCAGTAGCCATCATTTGCATGACTTTGAACTGTTATCTCTGGCGGCTAGAGATTCTAGCCAGAGCAGACTGGGAGACACCACGTGCAGCCATGATAACCTTTTCTTGTTCATTAAGGACCCACTTAGCTCTCCCTGGGGCTGCAACAGACAGCCTGGAAAAGCAGGTCATGACTTCACGACTATATAATGCCAATCTCATCGATAATAATTCAAAGAGAAAAAATAGAATTTAAATTTAAATAACTAATCCACAGAAGTATGAAAGTTAGGTTGAGGATAGCTATATTCATGTTTTGCAGAGTGGGTATGATCCCACTCTCCATAATATATATTTAGATAGAGTTTCATATTGGATGCTGAAATCTAGAGAAGGGAAGGTTAAATATCTTGAAGTGTTTTGAAAATAATAACCAGTAAACAGTCATATTAGAAGCAGTTAGGCAGAATTGGTAAGATACTTAAGGCTGGACACAAGAATTTAAAAAATGTTTGTGAATGATAATTCCTCTCCTTTTTTCAACAAGAAATTCAAGTTCAGTGACCAGTGTTTTGCCAGTGAGAAGTAAATAACACCAGACTTTAAAATCAAATGTCAAATTCCACATGCTTTCTTCCTTGGATTTGTTTAGTTTCTTAACAATGGAACAAAATTTTCAATAAGTACAGAAGTGCAAATATTGTCCAAATAACCTTGTTAATATTGAGGGAGCTCTTATCTACTGGAAATCTGTATGTTTTGCCCAAAAATTAGAAATAAAGAACCTTTTACTGATGATTCGGAAAACTCAGAAATTAAACATAGCTGTAAGATACATAGATTCAGGAAATTGGATTATTATATCTTTTTTTTATTATATCTTTTACAAAAGGTTAAGTTTTCTTTTTCTCAATCTGTCTTTCTCCAGATTTCCACCGTAAAATACATATGCATACTTGTTTGTCTTTGTGTTCTGACTTCACATGGCTACCCCTGTGAGGGTTTTTTAAATCTGCAACCCTCGAAATACTGGATTATTATGGAAACAAAGTACAGTATTTCAAGCATCATGCCACAATAAAAATAACAGGATAATGATTTTCTTTCTCAGTTCAGATATCACAGGCCCAAGTATTGATTGCCTGTTTCTTTTGCCTCCTGTCCTCTGATGAAACTACACTTTTGACACAGAGTCACAATAAAATGTGCCCTTTCCAGAATGAGATCTCTGTAAATGTCATTCACACAGTCATTGTTTTCTAATTCTCTATGTTTTCATCAGAGTAGCACAGAAGCCCTTCACTAAGTAGAGAGAAAACAAGCCATGTTTAGACTTAGAATTCACTGGCACAAACAAGGTCCATTATTTTGCTAAGGACAAGTAGCATTCTAAAAATAGGCCTCCCTTTCATAGTGTCTATGAAATTGCTATTATTAGAACTAAGTGATGAGGACGTAGATAACAGGGGGTTTCATGAAATGTTGTTGGGAATATTGATGTTGGGTTTGGCAGGCAGAGAGAGGTCATAAAATCAGTGTGAATGTTAGTGTTTATGGATGAGAAGCGTTGCTTGGTTGCATGAGCTGAAGTCAGGCTGGAGACCCAGAGGTAATGGCTGGTCTTCCGCCCAAGTCTTCCTCCTGACCTGTGACACTCTTGCTATCAGCTCCAGGTCTCTGATCTCTGCTGCCAGCAAATGATTTGTGATTTTGTTTAAGGATAACTATTGATGGTGGCCTCACTTGAGGCCACCAAACTCATTTCACTTGTGCCCTGCACCAAATTTGATCCCAAAGGTGGAGAGTTTGTATATTAACACAAGGTGACACTTATTACCTTTCTCCTCTTCTGTGAAGTCAGTTTATCTAAAAATATCTCATACAAAAGATCTACAAAAAGCAAGTCATACACAAAGCAGTCATTAAATGTGACAAATGTAATCAGTGCACCTATGACTTCTCAAGATGCTCCCTTGCTGTGACCCTCCGCTTCACATAATGTAGCCTTTTTATTTATTTCCAATAGCTTTCCAATCAGTCAGCACTGGAGTCCTTTTTCTAACCTCAGATCATGGTCTAATAATCAGGTTTGGTGCTTTTATTGGCCTCCAAGGTAGTTTGAGCTGTTAAAATCTTTTTTTAACAAGTTTTTCTTTGATAAGAGATATTTCAATGAGCTCTGTATCTCTCTTACCTTTGCCTAACCTTTTCTAGACAGACACACAAAATCATGGGTGACACAGACCTTAGCAATATCATCTAACCTCAGCATTAAAACTCATTTGGGCGTAGCGTCACCTAAAATTTCTAAAAATTACTAGTCATATTAGGTCAGAAGAGAGAGCATGAAGTCTATACTGATAACTGCAGCTATTGCATTTTGTGAAAAATTTAAATGGCTGGTATTATGAGGATAGCATTCTTCCCACTGAGAGTTGGTTTAGTTATCTTTTGGAGGTGGAATACAGGGGGGGAAATCAATATTTTATTTGTGTTCTCCATTTTATTTATATGTGTCTCAGTCCCTACCTTTCTGATCCAATTTATACCCCAGAGAGATGAAGCTGGGCAATTGCAGTTTTTATCTAGCACTACTGCCGCCGATCCTTTCTTGAGAGAGTTTTACTAGAGATCTTTCCAAAACCTCTTCTTTTGCTCATCTTTGTATCAACCTGTCAGGGAGGCAGAGTAACCTGAAAGGTCACTGAAAAGGCAGGTCTCACTCTCCTTCTTGCTTGTTTTCTGTTGACTGTACCTAGAAAAGAAGGTAACCAATTTAGGGGGTGGGTCTGAAAATGGTTCGGGATAGACAGTGAAGAAAAAAATGAAATCAGTGTAAAGTCAGTACCACATACCTCTCTTAAGCTTGACGGAAATATTTAAATTCTAGAGTTCAGGTAAAGAAAGAAAATGTGTGATAAGAGATAGGTTACCTGACATATATTTTAAGAAATTACTTTCATCACATGAAATGCTGGAAATGGGATTTCTGCTCACTGTTTTAGAAGAACTTTCAAGATTTAAAATTCTCAGGAAGTTTTAACTTTCACAAATGTAGTATTTGCCAGTGTGTCAACTAAAGTAAATGTATTTTAGAGAATGTTTGTCAAAAGGAAGGTCAAAGTTTTTCTGTCTTGAGAATATTCACTGTATTGGGTACTTTGTATAAAGTCCACATAGAGTACATAGTTCTTGCAGCTTATCAGAAATATGTCAGGTGTAATTTCTATTTTATAAGCAAAGAAGATAAGTAGTGACTTTGCTTTTATCACACAATATATCAACAGAACATTGTCAAGATAGAACCTAAGTTATAAACTCTCTATTTAGGAATTTTGACTACAACGGTGTATTACTCTCTATAACTCAAACAAAATCAAGTTGTTGCTGGCACCGTTTTCTTCAGAGTGCCAAAGAT
The DNA here is from genome assembly GCF_963930625.1 of Muntiacus reevesi. Lineage (NCBI taxonomy): Eukaryota > Metazoa > Chordata > Mammalia > Artiodactyla > Cervidae > Muntiacus > Muntiacus reevesi. The sequence continues at coordinate 24,111,961 of NC_089266.1, read as the reverse complement.
GGGAACCAATTCTTTTCTGAGAAATGTCAAGAGTTATCCAACCATTCAGAGGTTACCAGAATTCATACTGCCCATAAAAACACATGCCTGACACGTTACTAAGGACCCCTCTGCAGGTTTGCTCTCAGTGGCAGTGACGTGAACCCAGCGGCTAAAATATGGCCATTTTGGCCAGAAGGGTATCCTTAGCCTTTATGGCACCCCTCAAATAAAGCATAGACCAGAGATGGAATGGACAAAGCAGTATTCTGCAAGCTGATGACTCAAGTGCAAAGAAATAGACCTGGGAATGGAAGGCTACGTGCGGAGATGGCAGTAAAGCTCAGGTCTGGGGAGGGGGGTGGGGTCTCCTGAGGCCTAAGCTTGCCCTGTTGGTCATCTCGCACACAGAGGGACAGTCTCAATCAGAATCAGGGAAAGCTAGAGGGGCTGGGGCCACCTCATCTCAACCCTGATCTCATACTGCTTCCCTGTGGAGAACTCTCAGAACTGCAGCTCCCTCTGAGGGACCCAGTCAGTCACACCCGCCCAGTGTGGTCTCTGCGTGGGCTTGGTATCATCTGAGAGCAATTAAAAAAAAAAAAAAGACCAAAAGATACTGCTGTTAAGAACCTGAGCAAAAAGAATAGAATGGAAAAGCACATGAGGATGGTCACGTCCTGAACCCAGAGGTATATCCAAGTACAGCTTGATCTGATAGGCCTGCATACTCACCCTTTCCCTTTTACATACTTTAAAAGCCCAAAGCCTCTGGCTGCCCGATTGTATACCTTTGACTCTGCTTTAACTGACCTATATCTGATTTGTTCCCTTGGATGGTCCAAATAAGTTAGTAAAATTGTCTACTCTTTCTCTGAATTTTTTTTTCACAAGCACTAAGTCACAGTGCTCTGACCAGCATAGAGGTTCCCACATTCACCTTTTTATAATTGCCATCACAACTTTCTGCCTATCCTCAGCACCCACCCAAAGGTGTTTTGGCAGAAGACACAATCGTGAACTTACCCCAGCTACCCTATTTGTAAGGTGTTGGGGCAATAAAACACCTTTTCAGTATATAGTTAACCACTTCATTATGGTATAAAAACAGTATTGTGTGGACATTACAGTTAGTGAGGAGGTTTCATTTCCCATTTCTTTACATATTAGGAATGGGGAAAAGCTCAGAGTTAATTAGTAAAACAGTCAGAAGCTAATGGAAAGCTGTAGTGATTAAATTTTGATACTTTTTTAGGGGAGCTGAAGAAAAAGGCAATAAAAGCTTCGGGCTTGTTGGTGATATTTTCCAGGGACTATCTGAATCAGAGTGTAGAAAGGAAGTTGACAATGTAATTCACATTCCACAAAGAACCTGTGACCCTTTCTCTTCCTCTCCCCTGCACCCCTGTCAAAGGCTCCACGGTGAAAGCTGCGAGTTGAAGAGGACAGGCCATCAGCAGAGGGTAACTTATGATGAGAAATGAAAATATTTGGATTAGCTATAATACCAAGCCAGTGATATTTACAAATTATTAAACTGCCATCCTCACATCAAACGCTTTTTCTTTTATGAAATACTAAGCTGTACTTTCAGTTTGTTTCAAACTGTCAGGTCCATTATTTGATGTTCCTCTTTGTTTGTTTATCTTAATTAAGATGTTGAATCAATCATTTTTACTTTCTCTCCCCGAGAGCAGCAGCCGGCTCAGAGTGAGGATGAGGGCCGGCCACCCTTGAGCGCTGTGCAGGTGTTGAGTCTCGTTTGTTCACAGAGGGATCAAAAACACATTTGTTCTCCCTGATGTGTGGACAGAGTGACAGATTTTTGATAAGGAGGGGGTGGGGGAAGTCTTCCTGTGGTGAGAAATGACATTTCTATCTAGAACAAGTAGAAGCGGTTGTGAATTTTATTCCTGTTTTGGACACGATTTTCCTCCACAGCATCACGACAACTCACCACTGACTTAGGAACACTGAGGTGGGGTTGGAAATAGGAGATCACATGTGATCTGAATGTCCTGGATCAAGCAGGAAGCAGGAAACAAGAGCTCTGGACCCTAGCCTAGGAATATGACAATTGTTCTTGCCTCTCTAGCTTTCTTTTTCCATCCTTAGTGTCACAGCTGTCTCCATGCTTGTGGGTCGTAGTGTCCTGGAAGTAGGATGGCTTACTGTTGGAGGGACCTGTTCATAAACCAAACTACTTTGTATTCCTCTTGGTATAGAGATTTTGTGGAGTTTTTCCACAGCACAGCTTATCTCTGCTAAGACACCAACTCTTTCTTACTCAGTCCCCTTTGTGAGAAGGGAGGACTTCTCAAATCCTTCCAGAACAGCTAACCAGAGAAGCAACCAAGTAGACATGGTACAGAATTTTACTCTGGATACCTGTCTGCTTATCTTGGGATAAAACCTGTGACCTTGGTCTCATTAGCACCATGCCCTGTCTAACTGAGCTAACTGGCTATACAATTCAATCAGCCAGACAAGTGAGAAACACAGAGAAAGGCACCAAGTCTATCAGATGATATAGGGAGATCTGATGGGAAAACAAAGCAATACTTTACTTTTAAACCATCCTAGAACCAATCCAAACACAGTTACAGAGTTAAACAGATTTCAGTATTTTAGACTGCATGCTTCTAGACCAGTATAGTTCTGCTTTGTATTCTCAGATCTGTCACAGACTGGGAGGTACTGACATGCCTGGAACCCTAGTCAGGGGAAAGTACATCTTTGATCAGAATCTTTTAAAGCTCAACCCAGCAGAATTTGTATGTGAAATAAGTATTTCTCCTATTTATTGATGGCTAGTGTGGAAATCCATGACCAGGTATGCCGTTCTGCTCCTGAAAGATTACAGAAGTTGACTCCAGGAACTTGGGAAGAAGGACTGAATTCAGATTTTTCATTAGGCAAGAGGTGGACTTTTTGGATCACGTAATTCCAAGAGGAATCGTAAGCTTTCAAAAGACAAACCAAGCACTTCATTTATTTGAGGCCTCTGTTATGACGCTTGGGCCACAGATAACTACTTTCAACAAATTCTCACTCTTCATTAGTGGAAAACACTTTCCTCTAATCACCACGAATTACTCAACACCTGGCATTAAGCAGCCTTTGCTTACCACACTCATTTGCTCTCTTTCCGGTGGGATATTCCAGGTTCATAAGGTGACCACCTAAACTTGTTTCGCTGCATGCACAGTTCCTGGTGTGGCTTAGCCATCTCCCCTTCTCTGTCCTTCTAGATGGGCTCACAGCTGCACTGAACAGCTCTCTGCCTCCTTAACTCCCTAACAACCTGACTCACCCATGCGACTCAAGTTCTGGTCAGCGGAATGTGAAAGGAATGGGTTAATTTTAGGGATCCACACAGGTGAGGAAGGGTGATGCTCTAGCCTTTCCCCTTTTTCCCTTCCTGTTGGCTGGAGCTGGAGCCAGCTCAGACCATGTGGCAGAAATCATTTGCTAAAGGTGGTGAAGACAAGACAGAGGAGACGAGCACATGAAGTACCCTCCAATGGCCTGGCTACCTCCCTCCTTCGTAGTTTATTCCTGAGAGATTATCTTCCTTCTTGTTAGGCCTCTATTTTGGGGGGGGTTTCTGTCACATTGACAGAACTAGTCCTAACAGATTTACCTGGTAAGTACTCTCTTTGGAGGCTAATCAAGGATAAGACAAGTATGGCAAGACTTAGAGGACTATAAAGAATGGGATGGGAAGAGTAACTACAGTAATGAAAAGACTGCAAGAGGCTTCTTTAGCCTTTTGAAAGGATGAAATAAACCTGAGTTATATGAGCGTAAGCAATCATTGCCCTGGTATTTCTTAAATGGTGTTATGCAGAAGTCCTAACTTTCATAGACTAGTGTTTTATCAAGTCTTGGTAATAATACTCCCAGGTAGTTTGTCAAAATTGTGATATAGACAAGTCATCTGGGTTCTTTTCCATATCCTCTTTTGTTACTTTGTGTTTATGGAACCTCCCTTGCCTCTCACCACTTGTTCTGATACTCAGTGTTCAGGCCCCCAACCTGGGGCCCTACCTCACCAAGGCCCACCAGCAAGCCATCAGATTGACAGATTCACTCCAAGGTTGCAGTTTTCAACTCTGGAGGAACATCTGAAAATCCATAGAGCTTTGTAAAAATAAACATGCCTCAGCCATACTCCCACATGATCCTGATTCCACAAATGTAGGGTACTGTCCAAGTATCTCCATTTTTTTGAAAGATTGACAGGTGATTGTGATTGTGATGTGCAGCTGAGTTAAGAAACACTGCTCTGAGGTACTAATGACTGATAATAGCTCAATACAGCATCATCAACCACACCCAGCTCATGGATAAGTCAGCACTGGACATACTTCTATCAGTTATCTATGCTTGGTGGCCCGATGCGTGGTTGCAAGTGACCGTGCTTTGTCCCTGGGAGAGCCATCCCTCTGGGCCTCCCTCTCTCAATATCCTTGATGCACTCCTTTGTTATCACACTGTGGATGGGAATGCCTCTCCAGAGGCATTTGGATTTCAGTAGAGAATAATGCTTTCATCTAAGGGAATGGACTTCTAATGGTGGTATTTTAGAATTAAGGGAGTCAATTGAGAAGATATTTTGGAAGGGGGACCCTTTTCCAGTTTCCTTAAACATGCACTAGTTAAGCAGCATTGATTCTATTTGGTGCTACTTTAAAAAAAAAAAATCACTGGGCCTATTTCAAAAGATTAGACTTCTAAGGATTTTCCCTGGTGCCTCAGCTGGTAAATAATCCACCTGCAGTGTGGGAGACCTGGGTTCAAACCCTGGGTTGGGAAGACCCCCCGGAGAAGGGAAAAGCTACCCACTCCAGTATTCTGGCCTGGAGAATTCCGTGGACTGTATGGTCCATGAGGTCGCAAAGAGTTGGACACAACTGAGCGACTTTCACTTTCACTTTTCAGACTTCTGGGGGGCAAAAGAGCCTTTTTTCTTCATCTTCCCTTGTATGCTGTTTGGGATCCCTCTCAGTCCTCACACTTTCTTTTTCCTCCCAGAAAAGCAGTGTCATTCATCTGTAATTCAGCCATGGTTCGATGACAAGAGAGCTTGTGTTAAAAGAGCACATTACACCATTCTGAATATCCTTTCATGACTGGAATATGATCTTAGAACACAGAGCAGAGGCTCTTTTAGAGATCTGTCTGCTATTATAGCACAGAAACAGGCAGGCTAATAAATATATTCATACATCTAGCTATCTCTTATAAACATGATGTAATTATGGATTGTACAGTGTCTTAAGTAATCCTTAATATTTTCCTGGCTCTTCTTTTCAGCTGTTTAAGCTGTTTCATTTTACTTTTATTCCTTCGTTACAGAGTCTATAAATACCTACCTCATAGGACTGTTATAAAAATTGAAATAAATAAAAGGTTTAAACATGCTCTAAAATTTCTGAAGCACTATACAGATATATAGTCATGTTTCTATAATAGGGACTATATATTCTTTATGTGCCAGTACTTCAAATCTTTGATGGAGAAAAGAGATGCCAAGAGATTAATGGTACGGATTGTCACGAGGACTCCTTATTCCTGTTTCTGCGTTGTCCGCTTACTAACTGAGAGACTTGAGTGAATCACTTGAATTTCTCCGTCAAGAGAAAAATGATCATTTTTCTTATTACAGATAATTATGCCTGTTATATTATGGGCTTCCCTCGTGGCTCAGATGGTAAAGAGTCTGCCTGCCATGCGGGAGACCTGGGTTCAATCCCTGGGTCAGGAAGGTCCCCTGGAGAAGGGAATGGCAACCCACTCCAGTATTCTGGCCTGGAGAATCCCATGGACAAAGAAGCCTGGTGGCTACAGTCCATGGGGTCACAAAGAGTTGGACATGACTGAGTGACTAACACATGTGCCTTTATTATAGAGGTACTAGTGAGGATTAATGAATCAAAGTGTGTTGATTTAACAGTCCATGGATTTAAAAATTCTGCAGAAAGAACCTTGGAAGGAGTTTTAGATACAGTCCAAGATCACAGTGATGAGCTAGCACTGGAACCTTGGCCCTGGGGCAGTTGATCCTCTATTCTAATTATTAGTACATTTCCTCTGTTAACTAGGAAAAAGCGAAGAATTTTTATTTTTCCTCATTACAAAAGCACATTGAATTGTCTGCAGAGATTTTTTAACCATCACTGATTTATTATCCTGGAAACAAGGATTTGTAATGAGGGTATCACACCTTTGTTGGTATGAATTATTCTCTGGGAATAGACAGAGATCATTGAAATATAAGCAGGACCAGTAGGCTAAGGGCAACCTCCACTAATTGTTTATTTTCTTTCCAAAGTGGCAAGAAGTTGTTGGAGTTTCATACTTCATTTTGTATACAAATTGAGGTCCTGGGGGAGAGTATCCTTCATGTGAACGGCTCTCCCAGTTACAGGAGAAAACTGAGGAACAGTAAAACCCTCAGGGACATCATTTAATATTTCCAGCATTTCACATGAGCTTCTGACACTGGAGTGTTCAAGGGGAAAGCTGATTTATGCCTTCGGTCGTTGGACAATGTAAAGGTGAGGTCAGGCATAGGCATCCTTCATCCCTTTCTCCGTTGCTCACAGGTCCCTTGGGCAAGGTGGAATCAAAGCATTTCAAATGGTAGAGGTCACAGGAGTGACACCGTAAGAGGTAAGGGAGCACAGCCTCCTTCCTCTACCAGAGGGTCTGAAGCCCATATATCTTCATATTGCCGTTGTTTCCACTTGAAAAATTACATGCAGTTGGTTTTACTTTTCCTTCCCTTCCTATTCTTAAAACATGATTTCCACTCCCAATCTAATGTGTAATTTATGTCAAGAATAATGATTATGGGTTTCTGATTATTTTTTAAAAAATGAAACCTTTAACATAAATGCAGACAACAGGTGTCTTGTTTTGTGGCCTTGTACCTTTCCGATCCTATAAATTACAATCACGTCTGTGCTCTCTGTGCCTTCTAGGACATCCTGGGAATTGTTTGCTCTCTGGTGCAATACCTACCACATGGTAGGTTCCAAATAAATTTTTTCTGATTTAATTTTATCTGCAGCTACTTTATACAATTTTGGTCATGCCTAGTGATATAAAACTATTCTGTAAATTGCAGCGCAAGTTTATACTCAGGGATTCAGACCCCCAGATTTCATAAAGGGATCACATACCCTTTGTTACTTGTGAAATAAAACAGATCTCCCGTGGAAAGAGACCTCCTGTTTTTGTGGGTCCCTTGCAATGTAGGAAGGGCTTAAGAATTAAACCTATGGTATAAAGTACAATATTAGAATTTCAAATGAATCTTAAGTTGCACAAAGATTACAGATGATTAAAATATTCTTAAAATGGTACCTAATTCAATGGTACCTATGGCTTTGTGTAAGTGGCTTTTAGTAAAAATTGCTTCTCTTTATTCCACACCAATTTCTTCTTTCTTTTCTCGATTCCTTTGTCATAAACCCTTCATACCAAGTTTAAGAATTTTGTATATTTAGCAAAATTCAGAATGGACATCATCATTATGTGGAGACATGTGGCTTTGTTGTAAAATTGTTGTAAAACTGTTTTTTTCCATTTTCTAATTATTTTTTGTTTCCACCAAAATAAAAGACATATGGTTTTAAAAATCAAATAATAGTACATTCATCCCTTTCTAATTCCTGAGTACTGCTCTCCAGAAGCAACCCCTTTAAATCTTTCATCAATTCTGCTGTGTACATTTAGAAATTCATGAAATAATTCTTTCTAAATAATATTATTTCTAAATAATTTTAAATAATAAATTTCTAAATATATTATTATACAGGTTTTTTTTTCTTTTTCAATTTCAGAAATTAACTGTTGATTTTATATTCTGGCAGAGGAGGATTTAACACTCTTCTCTAATCCCAGTCTTCACTTCTCCCTTCACCTTCCCAACATGATTATACTATCATTTTTATACTATCATTTTTAGTTTGTTTAGTTTTAGGCTTTACATGTTTTAATTATGTAAGTTTTATTTACTGCCAACCCTTATAAACTTCTATAATTAAATTTTATTTCTTGTTTTTTCCAGAGTAGGAAAATGCCTTGGCTTTTTTCATTTTATTAGTTTTCTAAGTCACCATCCCTAGTTCTTCCCGAACTTTGTAGCAGAATTGGAAGTGGTCGCCCACATCAGATGATTCAGCAGGTCCATTTTGTTCTTAGAGCAGCTCTCCCGAAGACCTCTGTTCTCCCCACTGTGGGCTGCCCACCTTGGAACTTCCCGTGTCTCTTTCCTTGGTCAGAGCCCCACCGGAATCCATCACCTTCTTTCTTGATGGACGCTCTCACTTTGGTGGGGCATGTGTTCTGGTGGCATCCTAGAAAGGCTGCCCAGAATGTACATTTCTTGAGATTGTGCATGTCTGAAAGCCTCTTTAGTCTACCTTTACACTTGATTGATAGTTTAGGTGTTGAAACACGGATGGAAATTATTTTCCCTTAGAATTTGTAAAGTTTTGCTTCATTTTAGCTTCTGGTGTCACTGTAAAGTTCAATGCCAGTCTGATTCGTGATTCTTTGTGTATGACCAATTTTTCCCCCAACTCAGAAGCTTTTGCAAACTTCTTGTTATCCATTGTGTTATGAAATTTCAAGTCATCATCAAGGTGTGGGTCTCTGAAATTTCATGTGCTAGGTTTATAGCGATCTCTTTCAGTCAGAAGATTTATATCTCACATTTTGAGAAAATTTAAAGTTTCTTTGGTCATTATCTTCCCTTTACTTTCTGTGTTCTAATGTTTTTATCTCTTCTGTTTTCTGTTTTCTTAATCTTTTTGCCCTATTTTTAAAATATTTCCTCAATTACATCTTCAACCCATCTATTGATTTTTTTTAAATTTTGACTACCATAGGTCTAAGACTAGCCTTTCTTGTTCTCTGAATGTTTCTTTTTAAGCATCCTATTTCATGAATTCAGCGTCTTCTCATCCCTCTGGAAACATTAATGATGGCTCATTTGTTTTGGTTTTTAATTTTCCTTTCTGCTCCCTAAATTGTTTCCTCTGAGTTCCTTTTCATCTGTTGTATGTTTTGGTCTTTGTCCTCCATGTTGGAAGCTTTTCTGCAAATGTCTAGGGATCTTTAGACCTTGCTTATATTTAAATATGAGGCATTAAAAGGCATATTGAAACTTCTGTGTGCCAAGGTGGGACATATTCACTGATGGACTTCACTTTAGAAAGCCTAAACTTGAGAGTGACAGGAAGACCCAGCCATTTTGCTTGGAGTCTCCCAAATGTCAGTGTCTTCAGGTCTTTTCTCTGAGGCCATTCATTTTTCCAAGGAAGGATCCATGAATCTGTTGGAGGTACCCTTGCACACGACTACCAGGGTTTTTAGAACTGAACAATAAAAGAAGACTAGGAGCCTCAGTGTTCAGGACAGAGACTATTACTTAATTCACCTGTTTTAGGATGGCTTACCACTTTCTGCTGTGTGTCAAACGAGGGTTAGAAAAGGATCATTTCCTGACTGTGGGAGTGAAAGAATGATATGATGCTGAATTGGAGCCAGAAAACTCCATTTCTCTTCTCAACTCTACAACAAATTAGTCACATTACCTTGGATGATGTCACATAATGGCATCATTGAGTGAGTCACATAATGGCATCACAGCTGGCTGGGCTTTCATTTCCCTATGTGCAAAATGAGTGGCAGGGTCATTTGCTCCATCAGTTCTGATGAGACCTGTAACCTCTTCATCTAAGAGTTCTTCATTAGGGTACCTTATGGAAATGCTAAAATAGTGATTACTACCTCCTTAAATTATACTACTTTTTAGCAATTGGTCTTATGGAAATCTTGATGCTGGCAATGCAGGATACACAGCTCAGATTCTGCATCAGAGCCTATCTAGTCCTTTCTTTCATATGGTCTACATAGTTTGGCCCATGGGAGACCCAACAGGAGAGTCATCCAAGTACCTGCCTTTTTCTGGTAATGCCAAAAATCAGACCTCATTTCAAAGCTGGACATCCTGGACAATTCCCAGGCTCCATCCTGCAGGACCAATAATGTAGCCATGCTTAACAGAGGGTTCCTAAAAACCATCTGGGCTGAGAAATCTAGAATTAAACACTCTTCATCTTGACTACATTGTAGTTATGACTAGAGCATTATTCATTACATAAAATGTTTGTCGTAGCATAATATAACCAACAAAAGTACTAGATTCGGAGCTTAAAAAAACCCTGAATTTGTGTATTGATTCTCTTTCCTTCCAGCTGCATGAGAGTCTTCTACCCTTTCTGAGTTTCAGTTTCAACTCCTAAAGGTTAGACTATTGAGCCCATTCTTTCTGTCTCAGAATCAAAGAGATGTTGTTAAGGAAAGCACTTTACAAACACTAAATAAAGGGCTAGCCAAATGTGAAGTATTAGTATTATCATCATTACTATTATAACTGGTCAGGGAAGCCTGAATTTCATGCTGCCTCCCGTCTGCTTTGTAACACTCAGGCAATTCCATGATTAGAGTTGGCTTTCCAAAAAGACACTATAGTTCTTTTTTTCCTCTAAAATAAATGATTCCAAAACCAGTCTACCTTAGCCATCCAATATGTGCACCCTCCTTTGTTCATGAACAACCTGAAGGTAATAAACTGGTACGCCCCTGTGACAGAGAAAGATGTTGGAAGGAAGTGGGTTTCCATCTCGGGTTTCTAAGGTGCTATACCAAACAATAACAAGGGAAAAATTATTCAGCTAAACGCACCTGACATGCATTGGCATCCAATATGCCACCCTCCTCGCCAGGCATTATTACTTATATACCTGCCTCTGAGAAAGGCTGCTTGGAAGAGTTACTCTGTTTTTATCGGACATACATTTTAGGGAGTTTTAAATAAACTCATATAGCCATACCGAGCAGCATGTCTTCTAGACTTCGCTATTTCATCCGTCTATACCAAGCACCGTGAAGCAAAATGGATGTGCCTTCAGCTTTCTGCAGTCCTGGAAAATGAACCAGTCCACTTAACAATAAATGGTGGTTGGTTCAAACACACATGACTGGTCTAGTGAAGAAGAAAAGAAAGTTGAGCTTAATGAAGTCCAGTGTCTGTGTCCCTGCACATGGACAGGAAAGGACAAGTGTTTTATAACTGTTTATTGGAGTTAATGGTAATAAATTCCTCACTTGTGATGCATTAACTTTAATGTTTTCATTACTTGGTGATTTAGGTTTTCCCTTTTCACATTGTAAATCATGTTGTCCCAGTAGCAAAGCAGGTCGAGCGCCTGCTGCAATGTTCAGAATACTCAGTGGAGAAAGGAATGTTCTCTTTTTCTCTCCAGCACAGTCTGACAAAAGATGCGTTGCCTCATCCCAACTTGCTGCTTCCCACATAAACAGCAAAGACAGACAGACAGATGCATCTGACAACAGCCTAATTTAGATCCTAGGGAAAGACAGGTCTCCACAGTAACTTTCCAAATGTATTTGGTACTGAAGGTTTTTTCCTTTATTTTTTTTCCCATTTGCTGAGTGTGAGCCCTTAGTTAATGAGCTGTGCAAATAGATATTGAGATTTAGTGTTTTTATTTTGCAATTACAGACTTGGTGATTTGGTTGGAAACTTTCGGGTCTAGCAACATCACCCTCATTTTCCCCTCCCTAATTTTTTCCTTGCAAAGTTCAACTTACTTCAAACTTGCTTGAGTTCTGTCAGATGAAACAGAAGAACCAAAAAAGATCTTAAATCTCATATGTATAACTTAAAAGGAAAGGCGATGATTTCTGCCCTCAAGGTTCCTTATTGCAGCCATCATTTTTCTGTCACCAATCCCATATGGTTGCACAAAGACACCCAGGGAGCTGGCTGGGAGCGAGGTCCGGCTTGGGAGTGGCCCTTTGGCCAACAGCTGATACATCCCAGGTCAAAGCCACGTTGCTGAGATCACTGCGTTCCCATCAAGTTCTTCCTGATGGGGTATGAGAGTTCTCATTAGATCACCCACCCTGAAATACCCCCAGAGAATCACAATAATTAGTTCCTGAGTCTTCTTTTTTATTTTCTGCTTTGTTTGCTTTAAAAGTTTTCTCAATGCAGTGCTCTAATTTTTCACTAGAGAGACATGGAGAAGGCAAAATTACTATTATTGAATTCCTCCCTGAAATCTTTTGGTTTGGAGAATAACTAAAATAAAGATTCCAGGATTCTAGTATACTAATCCCCATGCAGCTTTCACCATCAGCAGTGTCAAGTGCTCAGACACACATAGAATGTTTGTGTATAGGATGCAAACAAACACACTTGTAACGTTCAAAGAGAAAATAAAATTTTCAGGGAAATAAAAGAACAAAACTTGGGAAAGAAAGGGCCAAGTTCTTAGCCACTCAAGGCCTGCAGCTCAGAAATTGCCATCAATAACTGTTTTCTGAAGTATATTCAGTTATCCATTTGTTAAGTTGTGGTTGGCTCCGTCTTTGTCCATTATGACTTTCTCTGTACACATCCTTTGATGCTTTCCTGAAGATAAATAACTTCTGAGGTAAAGAGAACTGGTATCTTGATGAGGCTATGCAATCAGCTGGGAGATTTAGTTCTCTCCAGTTGAGGTTCATGGTATTTTTTCCTAATTTTTTCCCCCAAATTCTCTTTATCCATTTCCCTGTCATTCTTAGCACTGTGATTCCTCTTGACTTCTTCACCGGCTACTTTCTCCTGGCTTTCTTTTGGCTAAAGCTTCCTTTCTTTCCGTTTTTTACTTTCTTATTTCACAGTACCAACCCTAAGATTAAAATAGTGAATATACAGCAGAACAAAAGTTACTGTTTGTGGCTTAGGTGGAAGTGATTTATCTAACAAATATTCACTCCCATATTGCCTTCTTAGACCACAAGTCCCATAAGGCTGGAAGTGGTTTCAATTCAGTTTAACAAACATTTATTGGGCACCTACTGTGTGTGCAAGGCCCTTGGGGCTACAGAGAGAAACAGGTATATGAGTATATGACTAATGAATCAAACTGCCCTCTATGAAAGGAACCTGACTTCCCATCACAGGTTTTCTTTAGGCTTCAAGAAGTTAAATAATTAGCACCAAACTCCTTGGAATTTACTGAGTGTATTTTAGGGAAGGATTATTCCTTATCCCACATCAGTTCAACAATTACAGTACAGCCCTGCCCTACGATGGGTCTCAGCCATTCCAGCTCTGCCTCAGTCTATCAATAATTCTTACTCTCCTTACCTAGGCACTTGGGGTGAAAACACTGGTGCATCTCCTTGGGGCACAGCCGTATTGGATCTTCTTTGTTCCCTCATTTCAATCCAGGCACTATGATATTTTGTTCATTTAATTTTTTTCAACGTGCTCTCTGTCTGCCTGTGAATGCAAGATATATTTTTACCCTCCTTCCCTTTTTAGACCATCCTCCCTATTGCCTTCTACACAGATCCCCAGCTACATTCTTTTTCCTGGGAAGTCCCAATTCTATTTCCTCATTCAGGCTTCTAGCAGTTTTACATAGTAATTAAGGTCTTATGTACATCTAAGCAAAGAGACAAGAATGGAGAGAGAGTGTTGGGGGAAAGGTTTAGGGTCTCTGGGAACCAAGACTGTGCTATAATAGTACCCTATAGAAAATGGTATTAGAGCACAGAAAAGGGAGGATATAATTCTATTTGGAGAAATAGAGAAAGATTTAGAAGGGATGTGACATTTGAATTAAGTCTTAAAGGAGCACTCCCTCCTCAGAAAATGGTGATAAGAGATTGAAATTCCCAACCAAGAAAAACAGCATGAGCCAAGGCCTGGCAGTGTAAATACATGCCATATTCCAGAAGGCAAAGCCTGTCACTTATTGTTTGGAGTATTAGGAAGGATGAGGGATTAGGACAAAATGAAACTGGAAGATAGGGTGAGACCAAGTTTTAAAGTTTTTGAAGAGATGGAGAGTTTGAGTTTCCTCCTATAGGCTAAGGAGAAATTCAAGGCTGTGAACAGGAATGTGACAGGGCCAGATATACGTTTCAGGAAGATGATTTCTGGCCACAGTATGGTGGACAGATACAGGTTAAACCAGTTTAAAAGTGACCCCAAACCCAGGGAGGGCTCTTTTTCTTTCCTTTTCTCCCTGTTCTTATCATAATCCAGTAGAGAAGTAAGTAAATATATTTAAAATAATATTTTGTCATTCATTTTTAAAGATAAACACTCTGAAGTGACACATGTATAAAAGTGGCCTGTCTCAAGATGAGATGAGAATACAGTAATCCTTCAAGATTTGTTAAAAAAAAACAAACAATACAATTTGGCATTTGAAATCCTCTCCTCCTCCTTTGTAGAATCTCGAAGCCATTTGAAGCATCACTGTCTGGATTTGGGTCAGGATTCTCAGTTTATCCTGCTGCCACTTACTGTGGTTTGGCTGCTAAAAGGAATTCAGGTCATTTGGATCTCTGTGGCTCGGTATTAAGGATGGATTCTTAGGATTGAAAATAAAGCTAAAGGTACTAAATTAAAGCATTAGCCACTCAGTCATGTCCAACTTTTTGTGACCCCGTGGACTGTAGCCCTCCAGGCTCCTCTCTGTCCATGGAATTCTCCAGGCGTGAATACTGGGGTGGATAGCCATTCCCTTCTCCAGGGGATCATCCTGACCCAGGGATCAAACCCATATCTCCTGAATTGCAGACAGATTCTTTACCATCTGAGCCATCAGGGAAATTCCAAGTTATAGATACATGTCATTAATAAAATCAGAAGACACAAGAGACTTTCTGGGTTTATACCATTTCTGTGGTGATTACATGAATTCTCAATCTTTTTCCCCATAGCACATGACCACCAACATTTATATGTCCAACCCACTTCCATAAGAACCCACGATTTTGAAGAAACACAAATTTTTTTTCAAGGAAATAAAGCTCTGTTGGAGTTCTTGATTGCCATGATTACAGTACTACATCAAATGTGTTTAATCACCATCGACTGTGGCATAAATAAAATATACTATAAGTTATTTTTAATTGACTTTTCCCTTAAGAAAGCATATTGAATGTAAATGATGGTATTATTATAGAAAAGCATTGAATCCATTCTTATTCTTAAAGTGAATTACTCAAAATCTTTGCCATTTCTATCAATACCATCAACTGATCAAAAGACACCCTGGTGTCCTAATACCAGGATTGAGAATTAATAAATTATTATATTGAATTAGTTTTATTACATTGAATTAGATGAACTATTTACTTACTGGATGCTGTTGTTTATTCCCATTTATTTAGATGCTAGAACTCGTGCGTTGGAGTTATCATACTTAGAGTTGGAAGGCCTTTTTTCCAAAACTTTCACATCTTGTAAGTAAAATCCAGCTGAAAGTAAGGACATGGAAGGAGGAGCATCCCTGAAAACCACAGGCGTCTGTGGTAATTAGTGTAGTGCCTTTTTGTGGAAACAAGAAGTGTCTTCATATGCCATGAACATTAATTGCTTCTGTATGTTACCTTGTAGCTTGGCATTGGGGCTTCCCTGGTGACTCAGTGGTAATGAATCCGCCTGCCAGTGCAGGAGACACAGGTTCGATCTCTGGTTGGGAAGATCCCCTGAAGAAGGAAATGACAACCCACTCCAGTATTCTTGCCTGGGAAATACCATGGACAGAGGAACCTGGCCGGCTACAGTCCATGGGGTCACAGGAGAGTCAGACATGACTTAGCGACTAAACAACAAACAAGCTTGGCATTATTAATGGACAGTTTTATGAAAAGAAACCAATTTGGATATTTGACTTTAAAATCTTCCTTGTTTTTAAACCAAGATTTCTTCCTTAAAGAGTAAATGAATCATGTCCAAGATTCCTGCATAAGCCCCACAGTGGACCAGGCTTCCCTTTCCCTCTTCTCTTGGGTCAGAGAGGCTTTTCAAATCTTGGTGTTCAAGCAGCACTGTTTGAGAGCTCCAGGTTTCTTTCCCTTGCATTTTCTTTTCCTTGTGTATCCTTTTACTGCATTCTCTTTCTTTCATTTTTGTTCCACATATCTGTTGATCTCTTGAATTTCACACAGACTTGCCCTAAAAACAATTCTATAGATTAGTCATCTAGTACCTTACAAAGTAAATGAGAAATACGGAACCTTAAAGTAATTTTTTGATATTAAAGTATTGGAATCTGTTTCTTTATCCTTTTTTTTTTTTTTTTTTTTTTTTTTTTTTTGCTGCACCCCACAGCATGTGAGATCTTAGTTCCCCAACCAGGGATCAAACCTGTGCCCTCTGCATTGGAGTCTTAACCACTGGACCACCAGGGAAGTCCCACATTTTCCATGTTTAAATGAGATCTCTTGTGGGCAAGTGAGGTGGGAAGACCCTTTCTTTCCTCAGCTACTTCTGAATGTGTCTCTTCAGCTGAAACTCAGGGTGGTGGAAAGTGCTTGGACTTTTCCTGCTAAGCAACCTTCAGCAAGTCCTGTAATTTCAGTAAACCTATTTCCTAGTCTGTAAAGTGGAAATGGTAGTAATACATACTTCACAGGGATGCTATGGAACTCAAATTAAATGTGAAAATGCTTGATAAAATGCAGGTTAAGACCTGTTAGAGGTTTTTTAAAAACATTTTTATTAAAATGTGTTAGTTTTAATAATTTCATACATCAGTTATCTATTTTCTTCTTAGCACTTCTGGCCTAGACTCTACTGGGAATTTTCTGTATCCTCAGTGTAACAAATTTCTTCCACAGATTTTTACGCAGTTTGGTCTGTTACCTGGATTAACAGATTTTTTTTAAAGACCTTAAAATACTGGAGGGGAAACAAGGGTTCATCAAGATCTCCTGAATATTTGTCTCCTGCATTGGTTTTAACCATATGTGAGATTTCTACCATTCTCTGACATTCTTCAGTCTAGCTCCAATTGCACTTACTTTGTTTCTTAGTTTCTTATGTCACAGTTTGTTGAAGAACTTGGTTAAGTACTTTGTGTTCAATCCTTTCCTTTCATCTGCTATCCAATTTATTTCTCCATGAGATTAAAGGCTTCCATGTCTTTGAAACTCTTAGATCCTAAGTCTATTATTATTAATGGCTTAGAATTTTTCACCTTATATGTGTTAGTCTATATTCCTTAATAAGTGAAGCACAAAGACTGTAAAATGTGAGAAATAAATGTAAACTCAAGTGGATATTGAATGGAACCATAGCAGATCAAGACTTATGTAAGCCTGTCCCAAGAGACTAATGAAGGAAGAATCATTGAAACCGTTGTCCCTGTTTCATTTGTAGAAGATGAACACTTCCTGCCGAACACCTCAAACTGTCATTTATTGACTGGTTCCTGAAAATTGAGAAAAAAAGCAAAAAGTAATCCAGAAATGCAAGAAGCTAAGAAAAATAGTAATGAACTTATTAAAGAAGGACTCAGAAACCAGAAACAAAGGAGAGGATTTAACCAACAGATTATTCAGTCGCTCAGTCATGTCCAACTCTTTGCGACCGCATGGACTGCAGCATGCCAGGCTTCTCTGTGTTCCACTGTGTCCCGGAGTTGGCTCAAACTCATGTCCATTGAGTCGATAGCCATCTCATCCTCTGTTGCCCCCTTTTCCTCTGACCCTCAATCATTCCCAGTATCAGGGTCTTTCCCAATGAGTTGGCTCTTTGCCTCAGGTGGCCAAAGTATTGGAATTTCAGCCTCAGCATCAGTCCTTCCAATGTATATTCAGGGTTGATTTCCCTTAAGATTGCTGGTTTGATCTCCTAGATGTCCAAGGGACTCTCAAGAGTCTTCTCCAACACCACAGTACAAAAGCATCAATTCTTTGGTGCTCAGCCTTCTTTATAGTCCAACTCTCACGTATGGTCCATACATGACTACTGAAAAAACCATAGTTTTGACTATACAGACCTTTGTCTACAAAGAGATGCTGGAGATTAACAACCACCAGACAGGAGACTACTATCCCTCCCACCCTACCTGACCTGCAATATCCCCTTTGATTTTGTCCATTTGAGACACTGTGAAATATATTTGTCATTTTGCAAATGCACACACATACCAGTGATCTGTGAGTGAACTGGAATCACAAATGGAACTTGACCATTCCCAACCTTCAAATTTTAGATTTTATCCAACCTCATCCCCCAAAATCCTAGGTCCTATATCATGGGTACTTTAATGAAAGAAACTGGTAAACTTCATCCTGCCTAAAATTCATCCCAGGTAGCTATCCATCTCCAGGATGGAGTTGGCTTGGTCTCTTTTTTCAAACAATTGAAAAGAACTTGGATTAAAAGGAAAGGAGAGGATAGAAGTTCAGTTTAGGGAGAGGAAAATGTTGAACAAAAGATGGAATTTTTTAAATAATTGATTTTCATTTCAGGTTGATTGGGAAAGAGACCAAGCCAGTACCTATAATGAAAGTTTGTGGGGACTGTTTTTTTCTGCAAGAGCTGCAACCTTTTTGCAATAGAAATTGTGCGGCCTCTTGTGCTATTAGCCTTGTGCCGTGGTATTGCCAACTGATTTCTCCAATTCTCTTTTCTCAGTGGGCTAGAATGCAGCTGATTAAATAGGCCGTGACTCACATAAGCTCCCGTGTCTTTTTTATTGACTACTTTATGGAAATGTATCACACTCCAAAGGGCCCCCATTGTTGTTGCTATGCGTGGCTGACTAAGGAGTCATGCTTAGTGCTGAGAGATGGACTTGTACTCTGCAGCGGAGGTATGGGTGGGATACAGGGTTTAAAGGAATCTGGATGGGGAAAGAAAGATGTCTGAGAATTTCTTTTATCTTCATCTGTCATGAAAGTTGGGTGGCCATCACTTCTGGGTAACACTCTTCTCTGTTGATCTTATCTTTATAGCCCCACATCCTTCAGCTAAGTGAATCTTTTCTTTATATGGGCTATTCTGAGAGATTTAGTTAAGTGCAGTAGTAGAGAGAGATTATGACACTAATGCAATTCTGTTTTGTGCTGATATAATGTGATACACCCCTAGGTTTATCCAAAGGGCAATTTATTCCCGATAAATCTAAATCACTTCTTTTTTTTTTTTCCAGCAAGGTGGTGATATGTTTTTTAGGTAGTGGACAAAAAGCCTTGATTTAAAAAAAAAAAATTATATACCTAAATGTTTTGCCTTAAAATAGCAACTCATGCAATTGTTTGTGGCCTCTTCCTTCCAATTTTATGATAATAAAAATGATATTTTTATTACCATCTTGTAAAACATCTACATACTTTCTATTACATGTTTAGTAACTCTGCATATCGGTTCACTTGTGAATTCAGGCATACAGGGCTCTTCCAGCCTCATCACACAGGACTGGAGTTAATGTGTATATCCTCAGGACCACCATTTCTTGGTCAGTGAGACCCTGAGCTGACACTGAAAGGGGAGAGAACTTGATTGCCACAGTGGCTTCTCACCTTGGATTGAGATTGATCTGGATCCCATCTGGGTTTATCTAATAGATTGTGGAGGTAATAAGATTGGGCTCACAGTTAACTTTACATTGAAAACAATTCTGTTATTGCACTCATCACAGAGTGCCTTAGACATAGAAGACAATCAACAGAATAAAAATTGATTTGATCTGATTTTTTTCCCTAGCCATTCCAAATTTCACCTGTAATCCCATTTTTTTCCACTGCCCATAAGGGAATGCAGGCAAGAGAGTTCACCAATACAGATTCCCTCTGATAGGAAAGCAACATAACACATCTTACAAAAACACAGCATATAAAATGCTGTATTTCCAGCTCTCTTCCTCTTCAGAATCTTGTTGATGGATGACCAAGAGAGGAAATTCAGCAACTCATTCAGTGCCTAATTTTAGCAAACCAAGTGTGACTTTTAGGGTGAGAAGGTAGTGATGGTGCTGTCCCTAGTCTCCTAAAATTAGTGACTTTGAATTCAAACATCTCTGCTGCATTATGCCTTTGTTTTCTTGGTGGTGGCGTTCTTGGGTTTCAGTTGGTGGGGAGAGAAAAGCCTCTTGCTGATAATGTACTGAAAGTAAATGAAATTAAATAAGCGAAGCAGTGCTCATCACTACTTCCTTCCCCCCTGGGTAATTCAATTCAAGCTCTCTCTCGGATGGCAACTCACAGGGACTGTCTCTGTCACCCCGCTGGGGCCTGGAGTCTTAACATCTAAATAAAAGTTTCACTCAAGCATTTTTTATGCTCCTGCCAGCAGGATCAGTGAGCTGGTGTGGGCCCATTAATGTAATATTCATACTCACAGACTCTCCCCGCACACGAGGCAATGTCTTCCCATTTTCATAATTATAGATGTTCCATAAAATGGCATTTAGATTTGCATTAAAAAAGGAGGTTTGAATTCTAATAGAACGTTTAACATGTCTTTTATGATTCAGACTCTCGGCATCTTTAACAAGAAACTGTGTCTCTAAGTTTAACAAAACCTTAAAAAAAGGAAAAAAAAAATGGTGGGAAGAAAAGATGGAAACTCCAGGCTTAAAGGATCCTGTTTTTCTCATCCCTTGTGTCTTTCATTTAATTTTTAGGCCTCTAGGAGCAATTTTTTTTTGACAGCATGGCAGAGAGGATAGGTTCTCCTTCAAAGGGCCTTCTTTAGCTGCACCAGGTCCTCACCCTCAGTATGATCTGTTTCTATTTTCTTGGAGAGCATTTTCAAAGAAATATTAGAATTTTCAAAAGGGCGGGAGAAATGAAAGAATCCTAGACAGATGAACTTTCCTTTGCTGCTGTTCATCTCATGTGTGCACCCGGAGACCCATCTAGGAGATTTATAGCAGCCACAGAGTTTGCTAACTGCATAACACACAAATGGAAACAGCCCATGAACAAGAAGTTGAAAATAAGAACAAATAGGAAAAAGAATCAGGCACTCAGCTAAAAAAGAAAGAGCTCTTCTGATCTACATTTTTGAAACTAAGCTGGAAACAGCATAGAAGCAAAAGGTTTAGTCCCCAAACCTAAAAAGAATGAATATCAGGACTATGCTAGCCCACTCCCTTCATTTCTCCTAATTAAGAAGTACAGAGTTTTTTATTGTTTTTGTTGTTGTTTATTTTTTTGAGAACTAAATTTCTTCCTCTTTGTCTCTGACCTTTACCCCTCCCTTCTGTAAAATAACTATAAGCCCTAGTGGTGGAAGACAAATTAGGATCTTGACTTCTCAATAAATTTGTACCTAACGAGGCTAATTGAAAGCCAAGAGTGTTAGCAGCATACAATTAAAAGCTGATGTCAGATCCAGATCTTCTCTGTGTAAAGGCTTCTTCCATTCCTAGACTTTTCCCTTGACACTGACAAAACCGGGATTTGGCAATTATTGCCAAGTTCAGCTATGCATAGCCTTTCTTTGTGTGAACTTAATAAGAATATGTTTACTAAGGTGACTTTCTGTTTGTTAGAAAAAGGTGAGTGTGTGTTTAGTTAAGCAAATTCTTAGTTTTTTGGAGTCCTTTTTCTTACCAATCAGTGCACATTTAAACAACCTCCCTTGTACAGACTAATATTATGTTTAAGTCACTTTAAGCAATTTCAGCATTAGCTATAATTAGAAAGAAAGAAAATTTACTCCCCTCCAGTCATCTAGAAATTGTTTTATTCTGTATCATATTTAAGCAATAGCCCGTCTGTATCTCTTCATTAATGTAGATTATCTCAAGTAGCCCAAATCAATGAAAATTCTGTCAGATTTCAACAAAACATTTTGCTCTTATTCCTTTTAGGAATGGAAGACATCGAAAGAGGAGCTCAAGAGCTTGATAATATCATCAAGCAAGGATACTTAGAGAAGAAAAGCAAAGGTACTGATTAGACCCCCAGATCTCAGAATATTCCAAGAAGAGAATGGAAATGAGGAAAAAGAGGGCCATCATAGGGAATGCATTCTCTATGCCCACTACTATACTAGGCAGGTATAAAGCAAGAGGAAAGGATAAAAAGAAACGTCTGCTGTCTGTGTGTAGGCTGGAAAGACCTGGCCCCACATCTCCACTTCATCAGGACAGGGATTGGTTTTTGTCTTGCTCACCTGGTACACCTGCTTAGTAATTACTTGTTGAATGAATAAATGAATGACTGTATTCTTGTTCTCTTCTCTCAGTGTTCACCCTTAAAGAGTGAAACTGTGTTGCCTCAAGTGTAATTTTTATATCATATGTGAAGCAGCCCAAGTTCAAGTTTCAGACAAGTCCGAATCTTCAGCTCTCACTCTTTAATTAGGATAGTAGGGTTGGAGTACCAGGTTTAACACTCAGGCAAATTGGCTTAGTACAAAGAAAGCCTTGCTCATGCCCATGGCCTAGAGTGTCATGGACATGGGTTTGGGTGGACTCCGGGAGTTGGTGATGGACAGGGAGACCTGGCGTGCTGCGGTTCATGGGGTTGCAAAGAGTCAGACACGACTGAGTGACTGCACTGAACTGAAAAGGCAACAACACATAAAGATCTGGAGATGTGGAGAATTTTATAACTACAGGATGAGAATAGAACCTTAAAGATAAAGGAAATGTAGAGAAACAGCTGAGGTCAGAGCAAGCAAAACCTGTTTAGAACTTGGGCCTTTAACTGAGTGAGTCCTCTGCACTCTGAGTCAATATGGGATAACCTGTGGGAGTGAAAGGGAGGGTTTTACAGTCCATTAACCTGGAAGATAAAACAATAACACACTGGACTGTGTGTTGTTGGATTTTACAGACTCTTCAGTGATTGTAGTTACCTGAATTTATGTCCCTTACTGCTCTTCTGTTTAGATCATAGTTTCTTTGGATCAGAGTGGCAGAAGCGATGGTGTGTTGTCAGCAGAGGCCTCTTCTACTACTATGCTAATGAGAAAAGTAAGTGTTCTTCATTTGCACAGCAGCATCTCACTCCTGGATGCAAGCACTTCGTAAATTCTCAAGCACTTAGATCTAAACTTAGTAGTCCTTAACTAACACCCATAAAGAGACATGCTTGGGAAAGAAGCTTGGCTAAATAATACCTTGCTCATCACCAAAAACTGATACCAATTTAGAAATTATAGCCCCTTTAAGCACTAGGGTAGTGTGGTCAGCATATCAAAAGGCTACCTTATGACTAATAACATATCATTGAGGTCAAATGCCTTGGCATTTGTTAAAAAAGAACCTCAAACACTTTATAGGCATTAATAATATAGGTTAAATATTGAAAAATAATAATTCTGAGAAGGATTTTAGCAGCTTACCAACAGCCCAGAAATATAATCTTTGAGTACGAACTCTCTGAGAGCATGCTTCAAACTTTATCCTACTGGCTACTGGGATGTAATCCAATGGACATCCCTTGAGCCATGGAGTGTCGAGACCCCAAGAGTTGCTGTGCCCGAGAGACACCCTTCAGCCAGATGGCAGCAGCAGCAAAGTGTTGACCCAAGCCAGAAGCAGCTTCTTATGAGCCACCACTGACTCAATCAACCACAATACTCATGAGCTGTCCCTAAAAGACCTCCCATCCTGGCTTAACACTCTTGCTTAGTTCATGAGAGGGAATAGAGGATATAAACACAAACCGGAAGAGCTACAAATAACTACAAGCTAAAAGTTATTGCTGTAGGTGAATGCAAACTTTGAAATAGGGAATTCCTGCCAGATAGACTGCCGCAGGAGTAATGCTGCAACACAAGAGGAAGATAAAGTAGCAATCTTGCGGGGATTTCTTTGAGTTCTACCACCTTACAGAGGCCATTGATCCAAAGTAAATCCTTTATTGTCCTTTCAGTAATTTTCTGTTTCTCCTCTCTTCCTTCTTTCCTGGACTTATTCCTCTCCCAAAGCCTGGATAGCTAGTCAAGGGAATAGTCAGATACTTACACAGTTGCCTTTGGACTTCCAGCACCTTTGGCTCAAAGGTAGCAGAAAGAACAGCTTTGCTAAGTGACGTGGACTCCTACAGATTAGATCTTGGGCTTCAAGGCAATTACCTCACTCTGCCTCTCTGCCTGAAACAGTTATCACTAACTTTCATCTTGGGTTCACCATCACGATTCCTCAGAGCCTTTCCCATTTATGGGTAAAGTGTGAGGTGTACTTGGAAATGATAGCAGCATAACTCAAAACCTGAATAATAAGCCCCTTGCATCCTTCCAACCCCTAGCCCACTCTCAAATCCAGCAACTGAAGTTTCTCCCCTGAATTCTAGGCCAGCCAGGTTTTATTTTCTTATTTTGAAACTTCAAACTAATGTAACAATGTGTCCTTGGTAAAATGTTTATCATTTCCCTTACATTTAAATATGTGGTTGGTATATCTGGATATAAAACCAGGTATCACGTTCATTCATTCAGAATCCTTCCCACTCAAGGTGAGGAGGGAGAGCAAGAGTGAGAGGCTTGGAGACTTTTATTGACCATTTTGCCATCAGAGTGAAATAAAATCTGGTGACCAAAGAACAACAAAACATTTTAGTGGCCAGTTAGAACAAGAAGAGATACTTTAACAAAAAAGATTCTGGTGTCAAAAAGCACTGTTGCATGGCTCCCTTTTTGCCAGTTACTTCTTATTGTGCCCAAGACATTTTCTTAGTAAGTATAGAGTGTTTGTGTATTTCTTTTAGCTCAACCAGGTGAGGACAGATTCTTTTACTTTTCTGTAACTGTTTTCTTCCCACTGCCATCCCTCTCATCATCATCATCAAAAAGTAATTCATTCTAGGGACTTCCCTGGTGGCCCAGTGGTCAAGACTCCATACTTCCAATGCAAGGGGGCATGGGTTGAAAACCTCGTCAGGGAACCACATGCTGTGAGGTGCGGCCAAAAGAAAGAAATTCATTCTACAGGACAGAAAGCATCACTCAGACACTGTGGTTCTGTTCTTCTACAAGTTCTGAACCACACCACGAGGACGCAGAATCACTGGGAACCACCCCTTCTTTTTCTGTTTCTAATTTTTTTTTAAGAGAGTGACAGGCAGAGAAGTCTCTCCTTTCACTCACTTAGGGTCCTTTTCCCTTTATACTCCCTTCCTCATCATCTAATGATACTCAGCAGTACTCTGCTGCTTCCCAGTCTGACTGCTTGCAAGGTGGATAAAACACTGAGTTTTAATTATTCTTCCTCTAGCGTGAACTTCCACCTGACCAGCAGGAGAGGAAGAGAAGTCTAGCCCACATGCTACGTAAGATATAGGAGGAGAACCCGGACGTATAATGCCCCTTGGGTTGCTGTCCCTCCCCTTGCACGTGCTCTGCTGGCCCTGATGATAATGTTTCAGCTCTATAATAGCCTTCAAGAGCCTCATGTTTAGAGCCATACTCTCCCCGCTGTAATAATTTCTTCTTTCTCTTATTATAGATCTCTTAACATTCTGATAAATTCTCTGTCTCTGCTGTACTCTTTTGGCAAAATAATCTTTCACGTTGCATTCCCTAGCTTGGCAGTGATCTCTGCCTGGCTGTCACAGTAGCCTCTTCTTAAGCTTCTCTAATAACCCTTCCTCGACTATTGTGGTTCCTCAGGGAGGTAACAGCTGTTTCTGTGCTTTTGTTTTACATCCAGAGAAGATGCCCTCCCTTGGCAGTTGCATCTCTCTAGAGATAAAGGAAGCTTTCCTGTCTTGCAGGCAAGCAGCCCAAAGGGATCTTCCTCATTAAAGGCTACAGTGTACGGATGGCCCCCTACCTGCGAAAAGATTCCAAGAAAGAATCCTGCTTTGAGCTGACCTCCCAGGATAGGCGCAGCTATGAGGTAGGATGAGCCGAGGAGATGGAGATCCTCATTAGTGTCGCAGTTTTGTTCCATGTTGCATGTGAGCTGTGGTTGTGACGCTGGATGCCATCCTTTGTTACCTGTCGTTTCTTACCAAGACCTTCTTTCTTGACACGTCCTCACCTTCGCTGTGTCGTGCCCACCCTTCTATTGCCACATTCATCCTAGATCCTGCCTTTGCCGGGCTTCTGTCTCTTCATCCCTTCCCTTCCCAGTCTCATTCTGTAGGTGAAAGTCTTGTCTATTGCGGCACACAACCCAGTTCTTCATTCAGAGTCTCTAATTCCATGGCTTTAATTTCCACTCTCTTTCTTTTTCAACTGATTATCTTCACTTCCTTTTATGAAATCCAGAAAAAGAGAAATCTGACTGTAGGGTGAAGAAATAATTCATTGTCACATATTCATCTTGCTATCCAAAATAATCTTCCTGTGTGTAGATGCACTGCATATCTCTGGAAAGATTTCTAAGATACTAGAAGCAATGAGTCCTGAGTAATAATAGTGACTCCTAAGGAACTAGAGGACTTGAATGGGGGTGAGAGAGACAGTCTTCACTGTGTTCATTTTTATATATTTTAATATAATAGGTAATGAATTATAAAATTAAAAAGGCCCAAAAAAGTCTGAATATGGGAATATAGTGATTTTTCACCAAAAATATACTTTTAAATTGAATACATATATTGTGTGGGTGTATTCACATATTGTTCCCTCCTTGTTGGCTCCTTTTATCACAGTTTTACAAAAACAGTTTAAGAAAAACTTTAGCTGACTTAAGAAAAAGAGAAAAGCCATGCTAAGGTTAATATTAACCACTTACATAACCCTTTGACCCTTCAAGTCTTTCTCAGCACTCATCCTTTCATGTTTCTACAGTATCCTAGCCCTTATTTTGTAAAAATGACCTAGGTTTTAATTATGTAATTTCAAAAGAAATTTTTTACTTTAAACCAAACTTTTCTATGGAATTTTTTATAGATCTGTATATTTTTATTAGTAAGTTCTGATTTGCAGGGCCCAGATAAAAATTTATATATCTAAAACAATTTTCCTAGTCATTTTTTGTTTTTTAAAATTTGTTTATTTTCCTAGTCATTTTTATAGACAAGTATTTTTAAGAAATCAAGAATGACAATATTTATTAATAAGTTTTAAGCAGGAATCTAGGTTTCTTATACAACACATGTTTTTATCTTACCCTAATGACCAGATAATAAAAATGTTTTCCAGGAACAGTCATTTCAAGTTGATTCATTTAAAATAAGAAATTACTAAAGCCTGATGCTTGACTGGCCTGTTTGTGAATCAGGATGTAGAGTTTGTTTAGTTCTTTTCTTTGGCCCATTGAATCCAAGTCATTACTATAGTCTGTGGATTCTTCCTCTACAATATCCTTTGGATCTTTTCCTTCTGATTTATTTCTACAGCCATCACAATAGTTAAGTCCCTATCACTTCATTCAGAGGACTAGTTAAGTAGCCTTCTAGTTGATCTGTCTCTAATTTCTCCCTATTTCAGTCTGTCCTACTCACAACAACTGACAGAATCTCCCTCTCCTTTCGCTAGAATTTACAGTGGCTTCATCTGTACCACCTGCCCTTGAAATCTGAATTCCTCATACTCAAAGCCTTTTCATCAGTTCTTCTTTGACCCTCAGTTCTCCAGCTTCATCTGTTACTGTTCTCCAGTCAAGCTGATCTGCCTACCTTCCCCATACTTGATGGTCTCATTTCTAATCTTTGGCAGCTGGTTCTCCCTACCTGAAATGTTCAGCTCCCTCCACCAGTTTCCACCAACTCTCTTTAAAAATTCAACCCAAACAGTGTTACTTCAGCGAGCCTCCCTGGCTTACCATGGGTGATGATAAGTGCTCCCTGTCTTCTCTCAACATCCAGCTGTTTGCAAACGCAGTTGCTTTGTAGTGTCCCTTGTCACGAGTGTGTGCCGTCTCCAAAACTGACATGTTGATCTGAAGTCAGGAGTTTGGGTTTGCCTTTTTCTCTGTAAACTGTTCTCAATAAATGCCTGATGAATGAATGGGTAATCAAATGAATGAATGCACATGAACATGAATTCTGGATTCAAATCCAGCTGTCAACTTTGGGTATGCAAAGTTACTGAAGGAGAAAAATCACTTTGAGTGGGATTTTGATCTTTGTTCTAAGTGTTCATTCTCAGGAATCTGAGAGTTAATGAGAATTCTGAGCCTTCTGCTTGACTCTGCAGTTCAGCTCACAAGATTCCTCCCCTTGAACCTCCCTTTTTAAAGGGTTCACAGAAATTTTAGTGAAAGTGATACACTAATTCACTAATTTTTCTCTAGTTTACAGCTTCTAGTCCAGCTGAAGCCAGAGACTGGGTGGATCAAATAGGTTTCTTGTTAAAGGGTAAGTATCATTATTACAGAAACAGTATTTCAGTCCTTTTTCAATTCAAGTTGAATATAGCATAACTATAATCCATGGGTTTCAATATATCTTTATCTGCCCATTCTCCCTATCTTATCTTTCACATGATAACAACAAATAGTACCATATGTGATTCAGAAGGAAAAGAAACCATCAACCTGGAGGTGACCTCTAGTATCATTCTAGCTCTTCCACCTACCTACAGGCAAGTCCGTAATATTTATAATCACCAGAAAAGAGATGCTAAAAACCAGCTCTGCTCAATTCAGTGTCTCATAACCCCTTATATTCTGGAAAAGAAATACATGATACCAAAGTCATCTAGATGTGATTTAGGTTCAAAATCTTCCAGTTTTAGTCAAGTAGAAATCTAAACTCATCTAGGTGACCTTTAAGAACATTGGACACAAAAAACAAGTTGCTGTTCCGAAACCACAATCAAATGTTCTTTGCTTTGACTGGGAAGAGTCCTGCCTGAGGATGTCAAATGACTGCTCTTAGAGTACCCTCTGCTGGCCAGCCTGTAGGCACAGCAGTGATGGGGCCCAGGCAGCCTTGTCTGGGAGGGGCCCAGCAGGTAGGAGCAGTCAGTCAAGAGTCTGTCACCTGACATTGATAACCCTCTTGATGGTACACATACCTCATGGCAGGACCCTGCCTCTGCAGAAAGGCAGAAGCACCAACTTCTTACGTGATCCAAGACCTAGCGAGAAGAACATCAACTTAAAACACCAAGCCTTTTCATCTAGTTTTTTAAATTCTGCTATAAGATTTTATTGTGGATAAAAAAGAAGGAAGCACCAGAGCTTTAATTACAATTGCCTGCTTTACTCAGTTTATGCCTTTACTATCACAGGAACAAACTATTGCATCTACCAAGAGCGTCACGTATAATAGACTAGAACTAGGCAAACATGAACATTGATGGTGAGACTACAGGGTACGCTCTCATCTAGGTGCCTTGGATTTATGCGTGTAATATACCCCTAAGTGTGTAAACCTCAATAAAACTCCAAGCAGCTTTATTGAGCTGTACCCTGTGGTACTTTCAGAATCCCACATTGAAGAAATTATTCATTCCATTTTATTTTAAAACAAACAAAATAATAACATATGGTTTAAGCCACAGATGTGTCTTTGATCCCTTCCTCATATGAGGTGGCTCCAGAATTCAGATGAAAATAGTTGCAAAATCTTTATTAAAAGCCTAATCAAGCCAAACAGTTTCACTGTATTTCGAAATGAGCATCGGATGTCTCTCTATTCTTTCTTCCCCAGAGCACCCTGCTTGCTCTCGCCCATCCTGCAGAGGCCCCTCAGCAGGGTTTCAGAGAGCACGCTATACTGCGCCTCAGAGAATGAACCTTCCCAGTTCCCCATTAAAATAAGAAAGCAATCTCCCTCTCCTGCCCCGTGCCCCCAGCGCTGTAATGGCTCAGCGTCCTCTATGTGGTGACCCGTTTTAAGGTCAGCCAGACTGTACAGTTGCAAAAGGACATGGAAACCACACCACTCAGCCATTCCATCTGGTCCTGTATTACCGTTATATTTTTCCACATCCCACTTTCTCTTCCTCTTCCACTTTTGCCCACTTTTCTCTTTACAAGCACACCTCTCTGAAATTTCTGCAGTGAGACCATGGGGGAGATGAATGAGCTTTTGACAGCTCAGGTATCCTATGGAAGCCACCATAGTTCCCAGGCTCCGTGCACCCCGGAGAACCTTGGCCATCACTCACCCTCCCAGTTTTCCACTTGACAAGCAGCGCGAAGCACGCTGGCATTTCCTCTTCTGGCCTATTCTCTTCCCTTTACCTCATGTGCTCTCACACACCCATACTTTTCAGGGCTGCTTCATCCTGATCAAGTTTTATTGCAAGGAAGGATTTATGTTGATGGTTTAAACCTGATGCAGTGCTAGTCTGGCCTTTTCTGTAGATTTCCTGCCACCAAGTCCCGCACTAGAAATAACAGCACTTAACCTGGTGTTTCATTTTCTTTTGACATGTTTTATTCTCATCCCTCCTCCTCCTTCTCCCTCTTTCCTTCCCTGCCTTGTCCTTTTCCTTCTCACCCTATCTTGATTCATTCTCATCTCTGCCCTGACAGACCTGAGCTCCTTAACCATTCCATATGAAGAGGAGGAAGAGGAGGAGGAAGAAGAGGAGAAAGAGGAAGAAGAAGAGATGTACGATGATATCGATGGTTTTGACTCCTCAAATTCTGGTTCCCAAAGCAGACCCATTATCTTGCCTGGGAGCGTGGGGCTCAAAGAGCCTATGAGGGAGAAAGAAGAAGATATTTATGAAATCTTACCAGGTGAGACATTTCGTCTTCTAATTACCTTCCTCTCGTTTAAAGACTCTAGACCTGGTAGAAGAATATAACTTGGACAGCTCCAGAGGAAGCCAAACCTCTGATGGAGGCACTGCAAGGAAGCTTCCGTGATTCCCAGCACAGAAGCCCTGCCCTGGGGGCAGGAAGGGAGATGGGGGTGGGGAGTATGTTTTATCTCTGCACATGAAGTAATTTATTACAAACATCAACAGGTTCAAGAGTCAAGAATACTCATGCTGGTTCTCATAGGTTCACCATGAGCTTCATCAAAACTCTCTAGTTTGAACTTCTTTTCTGTGTAATTGTGAGGATAATGGAAAGTCACCTCAAATGATGAAGGATATGTAAAGACTGCAGAAATATAAACACCAACAAGCCTTTTCAGTAACACAGTAAAGCCTTGACAGAGCACAGTTCACCCTTGCCTAGTCCAGATATACCATGAATCAAATCACATCTCTTGCTAATAGACCTAACATGTGTCCTCTGCCCACCATTACACCAGGTCTACTGTATGTATTTCTTTTTTTTCCGAAGGCATGATAACCAGCATCTCAAAAATTGTGTAGTCATCACTGCTCCCGCCCAACCACTTCCTGTGTGGGTAACAGCAGCTGCTAAACAGTGCAGAGCACAGTGGGGGTCAGACTGTGCAAAAAATGAAGCCTGAGCCTTTTAATTGTGAGGTAGTTAGACCACAGGAACGCTGAATCTTCAAGTCCATTCAGAAAGACCGCTCCTGTGGAAATTTGCCAGGAGTTCAGTGCTCTACTGAGAAATCCAAGTTAAGTCTAAATTTATAGCAATTTAAACCTCAATCCCAGATGAACCTAGGAGCTGAGGTGAACCTAACACTCAGGCCCCTGAAGTCAGGACTGGTTACTAAAAATATTGTTAGTATGCAACTGACATTTCAAGGCTTCCTGAGAAGGGTTCAACCTGTCAATACCATGCTCATCTCTCCCTTGGGGAGAAGCCACGTCATTGCTTCCTGAGTTGCAGGGCTGTGGCTACACCTTTCCTCCTGACTGGGACCTCACACACTCAGTCACCAACCCACAAGAAGAGCCTGCTTCTTCTCCCAGCACTTCCAGCCTCTGCCAGTCCCCAACTTCCCCAGTCTTTTTGTTGTGTTTTATTATGCAAATGATATCTTGGTTGAGGTCGAGCCATTTCTTGTGTCTGAAGTTAAAAAAAAAAAATGATAATTTCCTCAGCAAGTCATCGTCGTTAATGAAGTTTTACAAAAACAGATACAACCAAAGGAAAATAAAATTTCACAGGTGATAAATTTTTCCAATTTCCCTGGCAGAATTCGATAGGATTGTTAAATTAAGAGTGAAGGTGTCTGTTAGAAAGCAACGAGCAGTGATGGGTAATTTTATAGAGTGGAAAATTGAATCAAATTGCTACATTAAAACACAGCTCCTCTGAGAATCTTCCCTTTCACAGTCTGCTCCATTGCAACAGCAGGGTGCAGAAATGGATCTAAATCACAACAACCCCTAAAAGGAGATGTATTCCCCAACTTGTCCAGAGGTTTCTGATGAGCTCACATTCCACTTGCTGCTGTCCAGGTTGGGGGAGATATCCAGGTAACACTCCACTTGAGGTCACAGCTGTGTAAGAGTGCTCTGGGAGAACCTCACAGAGCCACTCAGTCTTCCGTGGAGCAAAGAAGGGTTGCTAGTGCCCGTGTTTACTTCTCAAAGGAGCAGGGAGAAAGGAGCTAATGCTCAGACACACAGAGCAAAGGAGAGTAAAGGGAAAGGTGTCTCAGAAAATAAAACCTAGCCCCAGGTGGGTTGCTGAATGTGTGACTGATTTCTTAGCAACCATCCTTCCCACGCCCCTGAAAACCCTACCCTCAGCCATCGTGGCACCGCCCAGTGTCCCAAAGCTCGCGCCAGTTTGGATATTGGAGTGGACTCCAAGGGCATGGAGACTGGTGTACTTTCTTGAGGAAAGCCACTTACCCTGTGCTTACAACAACTGCCCCTCAGAAGTGAGGAAGGCCACATCACGGGAAAACCAGGGTCTCTTTCCAGATTAGGGCAACAGCAGTCAACTTGCTGGTTTATTTTCTAAAGGACAGGGCTGTTCCCAGCCAACAGGTTCTTTCCCAAAAGCTTCTGTCTATCACAGTTTTTAGAGACTGCATTGAAGTTGGGATATTTTGGCATTTTATCATGATGCAATTATTTCAGACACGAGTCTCCATCAGCCAGCTTCCTGTCTGTGCTACTCAGCTTGTTGCTTCTGAAATTGCAGTTCGTTTTGCCTGTGCCACCCTCCCTGTCTTGGAGGAATTGAGAGAGGATGTGAGGGAGCCTGACACTCATCTCAGAAGACCACCCCCTGAGCAGTGACATGTGAGACACAGCATGATGTCACAGTGACAGCACTGGCTCTGGGTCAGGATGGACCTGCTCTGCCATCTGCCAGCTGTGAGGCCTTGAGCAAGTTATCTGCCCTGTTTCTCAGGTGTGGTTTTGCCAGCTGTAAAATGGGAATAACAGTAGTAGCTGTCACAAAGGATGTATGAGAAGCCTGGAACAGAATGCATAAGGCACTGAGAGCCCTGGCAAACAGGCAGCGTTCAGGAAATGCTGGCTATTCTCCATCTGGTGGCATTTAAACAGAAAGTGTTGCCTCTTTGAAGAATCCTAGGAATCAGCTCATTCCCCATCTCCTCCAACCAGACCAGAGACAATCCGGTTGGACATTTTCAGTGATATGTGTGAAGCAGGTGAAACTGAAAATCCCGAGCAGATGGAAAGTGGCTCGCACCTTCTGCTCAGGCCCATTTTTACTGCGAAGACAGGTGCTGGGTGGAGGGACAATTGACAGTAAGGTGGGACTGTGCTAATGTTGCACACTCATCAATAGTCAAATGACTTGGGCCTCTAAAACATGTCTCACTGTAACAGGTAAATGTGCTTTGTAGAGAATATCTGCTTCTCCTTCCTCTTTGGGATGGGGCCTACACCAGCCTCACTGTCTCTATGGGAAAGGCTGTTTAAGTGAGATCTCCTCCCTTCCAGAATATGATTTTGATGGACTTCCTAGTTTTGAAAGAAAAGTGCCTGTAACATATACCAAGTCAATACAAAAATGTTTTTTCCTAATCAAAATAGTGTATGGATCATCAAATTAAATGCACTACATCACATTAATCATGGGATAATTAGCATTTGCTACATGGCTAGCACTCTCCTTCCCTTGAGGGAAAGCCAGAGCACTCGAGGTTTTCAGCCCAAGACCACAATGTGAGTCCTAGATAATATGGTTTCAAGATTGTTATCTACTGGGATTTCTGAACATCCATGTTAAGAATATGGCAGCCCTTGATTTTAAAGATCTCATTTGCAGTAGATTAAACTGTAGGGAACTACCAACAAAGAAATACTAAAGCAATATGTGGAAAATGAAAGGTTTTTCTGAACCCTCTTTCACCCCTCCCCAAAATTATTTTGCAGTCTAGCACAGGCGCAGTTTCATGATTCCAGATTCCATAAAAGGACAGTTTTTAATCAGGTTTCTCTTTGTCTGGGGCCTCGAGCCTGGAATCCAGCAAGGCACCTGAGACCATTGAAGAGCTGTAACTGAGGCCTCACAGCAGCTGCAGTAGCAACAGAATCTGGCCGTGTTGTCTAAAGAGATTTCAGGAGGGCACATGGAGAGACAAAGCGCCTTCCCTGGGAATGTCTGTGCGCATTCTGAGGCTGCTTGCACTGCCCTGGAGGGTCATTATAGACCCAGAAACCAGATCGCTTTATAATAAAGCAGATAACCGGGTATTTTTTTCATTTGAGACAAATGGAACCCATTCTGTGGAATTATTTTTCCCCCATACAATTGTCCAGACCCACAGAAAGGGGGAGTGATGATAGCAAGAAGTCTAAGGAAAGAAGAAAAGCAGACACCAAAAGTACGAAGTTTGTGAAGAAACAAGTTCCAATTTCATGGAAAAGCAGGGCTCCATGACGGGCACATCAAAGAATCAAAGCTACCATCAGGCCCCTTCCGAGCTTCTTGGCCTTTTCTTCCCCTCGGTCCTATGCACCCCTGGCTCCAGACAAACCTACTTCTGACCAGCACCAAAACTGGAACCGTGTATTTTCTTCTGCTTTGAATCCCCGCCCCCAGTCTGTGACAGGGGCCCCTCTGAGTCCCCTCAGTGGCGGCCTCCCGGAGACGCAGCTGCAGCTGAGCTCTGCTTCAGCCTCTACCCCAGGGATTTGTATTTAGGTTTTTCTCCTCCAATTAGTAGGTGCTCAATTATGGTTTTTGAAATTTAGTGTATTCCAAGTGTTGCAGTTAGCAAAAATTGAGTTTAATATGTAGGACTCAAGATCCTACCTTGGAGATAGGATACAAATATTTTGAGGTAACAGTTGAGATTACCAGCTATACAACAGAGAATTAAATGTGCTATTAGCATTATGCTCCTATTTGCCATGTTGTTTGAAGAGGTGCTGTAGCATCCATGGATTTATAACATATCTATGCATTCTGTGGAGTGGTTTCTATTTCCATTTTTCGCCTGTTCCCTTTGCGCTTCGAGGTTATCTGCATTTCTGCTACATCTGTCACCAGAGCACCTTGACATCTGGTTGCACACTGATACGTTTGGCATTTTTAAAGCTTCTGTCACTTTGCTTTACTTGAGAGAAGTGACCTCCCTCTTTCTTATCTAGTCATTTTAAAAATTTTATTCCCAGTTCAACCGATGTCAGAGCAGCACTTCAGAAAGGAGCTAGGCATCATAGGAAGCTGGCTCCTCTCGGGGTCCCCACAGTGGAGTCAGTGTCCCGTTCCTCTCAGCCTCTCATTAGTGTCCCTGACACTGTGCCAAGAGTGTTGATTGAAGTCAACTCTCTGGATACTGATGCTCATTTGTGATACCCCATGGTTCTCTTACACATTCACACAGTTAACAGAATCTTCCTCAACTGTTTTCCCAATTGAAATGAAATATTTGGGAATCAAGTAGAGCATTTAATGTAATAAGTGGACAGTAATCTTTAGAGGTTAATTTGTTTAAAGCCTGTGTAAGGTTGGGTTCCCACATGCGCTGTTAGGAGCAAGAACCATTATAATCTATTACTGTTTAAAGTTGAGCAGCACATAAATTTTAATTCCTCCTTAAATGAAGATGTATTTTAGTAGATGTCATGCTAAAAAGCCTAATAATATTCTTATACAGAAATTCAACAAGTTCTTTAGCCTAAAAAGTTTTTTTTTTTTCAAAGTAATCTTTTTAAAATTAAAGTCTCACCTTACAGATGGAAAAAAAAAAAAAGAAAGAAATTTGGCTGTTTAACCCCCTTTTGTGAGCAGAGTTTTTTTGCTTGTTGCCATATAATCAGTCTTCTTAACTTTGGAATTTGAAAGATAGCAGTTTGACTTCACGGACAGATCCGAGATAAATTGTACACCTCAGCTTTCCTTGTAGCTCAGACAGTAAGGAATCTGCCTGCGATGCAGAAGACCTGGATTTAATTCCTGGGTCAGGAAGATCCCCTGGAGAAGGGAATGGCAACCCACTCCAGTATTCTTGCCTGGAAAATAAATCCCTTGAACAGAGGAGCCTGGTGGACTATAGCCCATGGGGTTGTAAAGAGTAGGACACGACTGAGCAGCTAAGCCTTCCGCTATTTGTGTGGTGCCCTCTGAAGCTGGGGGCTTCCTGGGTGGCTCAGACAGTAAAGAAACCGCCTGCCAATGCAGGAGACCCCGGTCAGGAAGATCCCATGGAGAAGGGAATGGCTCCCCACTCCAGTATTATTGCCTGGACAATCCCGGCAAGGGTGGCAGGCTACAGTCCATGGGGTCTCAGAGACTCAGACACAACTGAGCAACTGACGCTTTACTTTTACTTTTTACTCTAAAACTGGGATGATGCTGAGAGGACACATCTAGCTGTGGAGGGAGGGCACTTGCCTTCACCAGGTGATGGTCCCCATACTTACTCCTTCAAAGACCGCAGAGACACAGCACCCAACCTCTCACTTCAGTGGCTGGGCTCCTACTCTGACGCCTGCTTTTAACCACCTGGGAAGGACACTTAGATAGACATAGGGATTGGGGCGTCCTGGTTCACTTGCACCACCACAGCGCTTAGTAACGGTGATGAATGATATGTAAGACCTGTGGCCAATATTCTGCTTTCTTTCTAGGTGACTCTACAGGCCCAGTGGAAATCAGAGTATCTGTTCTGTAATTGAACTGCATAAAGCAGTTTTATTTTTTCCATTTTTGTATCATGACTGGTTTAAGTGATGTTGCCTGAAAGGATAAAAGATTCAAGTTTTAGTTTTCATTTTTATCATTGCAAATACATTTACATTCTCCTATTTTACAAATGCAAAGAGCAGGCAAGCCACTTTCAATAATTTATTTTAAAATCAATGCTAATGAGGTTATGTCTCGTCAGTGGCCGAGTTTTACAATAAAGTCTGATTTATTTAGAAAAGATCTTTGGTGTAGCTTCCCATCTAATGGTGATGGGAAGGGGGTGGAGTAGCAGGCACAGTGACCCTCCAACTTCGGATCCAATTTGTAATTCACAGCGGAGATCTGACCCAATTTACATTGATTAGAATTGGGAGGAAGAGACATCTGCGCACAGACAGCAGAGGTAGAATAAACCCTCTCTGCAAAAGTGCCTAAGCACAGCAAATTACTGGTCTTTGTGATTAAGTTGTCTGATATCAGCAAAAGAGCTGTGCTCTGTCCAGATTATTGGGTATCTCTAAAACGGAGGACATACCAACTCTTCTTTGAATGTTTTCAATCCTGCGAAATTGGTCCCACATCAAAAAGAAAAAGCATCATAGCAGAGAAAGGAAGGAAATGCAGGTAATAACAAGAAGACAATGTGCAAAGAATGATGTTAAATGTGATTTATTTCAGTGTGATCTATTTCTGATATTTGATCTCACTCCTTCATTATCTCACATCCTTAATTCCTCATGGAGAGGTGGGGGAGCCCTACAGGCAGTGAGTGGGAAATTCTCTGCTGCAGGATCATGCACAGAGATTAGGAGAGTTGAGTCCTTCTCCTGTGCGACCTTGTAGGGCAGGCTTATATTATATATATATGTTATATACCTATTTAAATGTTAGTCACGTGATTTCTTTCCCAAAGTATCAATCCCAATAACAATATTAATTTAAATTTTTGCAGGGGAACTATTTCATTTTATATGTGAAATTAATTGTAATTCTTTAATGTCCTGTAGTGTTACATACTCTTACGCTAATTATGAGCCTAGAGTTTACTTCTCCTAGTCTGACATACCATAACTCATGTTGCCCTATAAACCTTATATTTAAAGGGGAGGTTGTCCTGGGCCATCACCTCAAAAGTTCCATTTAAAGGTATAACTATGGGGATCAAGACAGGTAAGTGCCTTCAGATTCAAAAGAGAAAGAAAAGTACATGTGGCCAGAAGAAACTGAGTATTCAACCCTCAAAATGTTGCTTTTTATGCCCCATTCATTCTCTGAGTCTGTGTGTGTGTGTTTCTGTGTGTGTGTGTGTGTGTGTGTGTGTTGGGTGGTAGTGATGAAAAGGAGAATAGCATGTATATTTCTGTGCATTTTGCCCCACATATAGAACAGCTTAATATGATTCTGATACCCATACTTTCTTGATAAGGACCCAGTTCTCATGCTATCAGGTAATACAAAGTCTGGGATGAAACAGGTTAATGAAGGTAAGAAATCGTGTTGTGACTTTGACTCTATAAACACTTGGATGGAGTGAGACAATGGCCTTGACTTAGAAGTCATTGTGTACCCGCCATTCATTCCAACTGCCCTCAGGAGCTCACACTCTCATGAATGAGGCAGGCTGAATAACAACAGTAAAAAGGTAGGTACAAGCTCCAAGTACCAAGAACATAAAACTGTGTATATGACCACCTTCTGTAACAATTGAACAAAGTTTGATATATTAAGGATTAATTGATCACAGAGGGTTTAAACATGTGCTTAGCTTCATGCATACAAACTCTGAATACTTACATGGAGATAACACATTTTGAAGAGAATTCTCAAAGGGAAGGAGAAATCGGGTCTGAGAAAGAGGATTAGGATCCTAATAATAGGCACCTAAATAATTCAGTGGATTGGAAGCTTCACAAGGGCAGGAAGCTGACCAGTCTTGTCCATCACCACATCTCCAGCTCCTAGTGCAATGTCTTGCATATAGTAAGCACTTAAGAATGTTTGTGAATGAATGAATGGAGAGGGAAAGAAAGGAAGGCCAGTTTGAACATGAGAAATGATTTTTTAAAAAAGAACATGGAGGCATATACCCTGAGGGAACCAAAATTGAAAAAGACACATGTATCCCATTGTTCATTATAGCACTATTTACAATAACTAGAACATGGAAGCAACCTAGATGTCCATCAACAGATGAATGGATAAAGAAGTTGTGGTACATATATGCAATGGAATATTACTCAACCATAAAAAGAAATGCCTTTGAGTCAGTTCTAATGAGGTGGATGAATCTAGAACCTATCATACAGAGTGAAGTAAGTCAGAAAGAGAAAGATAGATATCGTATTCTAACGCATATATATGGAATCTAGAAGAATGGTACTGAAGAATTTATTTACAGGGCAACAATGGAGAAACAGACATAGAGAATAGAGTTATGGACATGAGGAGAGGGGAGTAGGGGGTGGAGAGAGTAACATGGAAACCTATATTATCATATGTAAAGTGGATAGCCGACGGGAATTTGCTATATGGCTCAGGAAACTCCCAACGGGGCTCTGTATCAACCTAGAGGAGTGGGATGGGGAGGGAGATGGGAGGGAGGTTCAGAAGGGAGGGGCTATATGTATACCTATGCCAGATTCATGTTGAGATTTGACAGAAAACGACACAATTCTGTAAAGCAATTATCCTTAAATAAAAAATAAATAAATTTTAAAAAGAATACGGTAATTATTGCCTTAAAGAAGAGAGTGTGTTGAGCTCAGAGAAAGAAGACCCGTCAGTGCAAATAACAGACTATTGACCACTAATTGCTAATGCTGATCATGTTTATCCCCACAGATGAAGAGCATGATCTAGAAGAGGATGAGAGTGGCACTCAGCAAAAAGGAGGTATGAGAGCCTCAAAAATGTGCAGGTGCTGGGGAGGATATTCGGGCTTCCCACCGGAGAAAGCACCGTTCTCTGATTACAAACATTACTGGACTAGCTAACTAAGAGGGTACTGGTGTGTTGACCTCAACAGCCCCGAATAAGATGACTGGACAGGGAAATAGCTTAACCTTAAAAGTAACCACCCATTCACGTTAATTAATGTTCCCCGAACAGCTAAGATTTATCCTAAAGAGGGTGAGAAGCCGAACCAGATATTTATTTTTCCCTATCAGTATTTCTTAAATCAGTACAGTGAAAATAGAATTGCCTCATCTCTAAAAGATCAGAGGATTGAGAATGGAAAGAATGGAAATGTCTCCTGTCTGAGAGGCCCGGAGATTGCAAGTTCAGAGGGGAATGGAAATGTGTCAGATCTGAAAAGTGAGCGTGGGGGTGAAGGATAGAATTGCTTGGTGATGCTGACTTCTGATGGCCTGGTTTGATTCCAGGCACATTTGGAAATGAATATGTAACAGGTTTGTTGAATACAAAATTACATCTTATTCATCCCAGACTGTTAACCATGCTTCAGTCTGTTAGTCAGCCCATCCTTTCTAAGGTCAGATGCCCCTCTAAAGCCCCCTTAAGTCGACCAAGGTCCTAGTCTATCATTGTCTATAAAGGAATACATGATGTACAGGCCACCTCAAGGACATTTATGCCATCAGCAGAGCCTGGAAGTGACTGATTTAGATACTGGCTGACTTTTTCTTTGAGATTCTATGGAAGTCTTAAGCCTAGAGATTCTTTCCCTCTTTCCATCCTTTTCCCCTTCTGTTTCTCCAGCCTCTCCACCTTTTCCCATTCTCCTCCTTCTCCCTTTCCTCGTGCCTTTTCTTCTCTTCCTAATCCATTCGGCAAAGCCCATTTCCTGGGTGAATTCTCATGGGAAGTAAATATGTAACAGGTTTAGTGAAGGACCCAACTTCTCCAAATGAGAGAAAAGACAGCAAAGAGGCAGCATCAGAAGTCACGAGCCAAAGCCAAAGAGAAGTGAAGCAAGTATGACAGGAATGTTAGTGTAGTTTCAAGTAAGGACCTCATGACTGTTAGCGCTTGTGATTAAGTCCTCTGTGAATTTTTTTTTTTTTTTTACTGTTCTACTTGCTGTACAGAATTACAACAACAACAACAAAAGTCTGTTTCTTTACCAACCCATATCCCACATATGTCTTTTCTCAACCAACTTCCCTCACTGGTGCAGGAAAGAAGCACTTTGTGTAGACAGCGTGGGTGGAGTAACTAGAAGCTTCTTACTTTACATTAAACTTCCTTCAGGAAGCAGCAGCCTTCTGGCAAAAGCCTAAAATTCAGTTTCAGACTTCTCCCCTGTCTTATTTCTTCCCTCCACTCCTCTTTCTAAGGTTCAGTCTGAAGAGTGAGGAGAGATTTGTCTCTTAACTGTTCCAACAGCTATAATTCACATACTTCTTAAAAAAAAAACAAACACCTTTGTTCCTCAAGCTTTCTGCCTCCGAAATAGGTGTTGTTAAAGAGCAGTGAGCTCTAAATACATTTCTATGGTTTATACTTCCCACCAGTTATAATGATTGGTGACTTAGGGATTAAAAAGCAAAGGAGGCCTTTTCCCTCTCTCTGAAGAATCTGAGGCAAGAATTTTTATTATTATTGTATTTACTTTTTTATTTATTGAATTTATATGATGCCTTTCTACGAAGGAGCTATAGAAATGGCAAGAAATATGTAACATCCAGGTGTCATCACTTAGCTTTAAAACAATAAAATATAGAGGTTTGAGGGAAGGGTAGACATATAAAAGGCAAGAGCTCCAGGACAGTGTAAATTCTTCTATAATAGGCAAGCTACACAAGTTTGGTTCACTTGGGCAAGTCAGGTGTCACATGCCCTTTGAGGGGGAAAAGTATTTTCTCCTAAATGATACCATGGCTACCAGGATTACCTTTAAAATCCACATGCTTTTCTTCACTATTTCAGGGATCCTTTCCCTGGAATGCTGTGCTTTTTCCCTGATGGAATTGCTAACATTTTTAAAGCCTAACTAGGATCTTATCAGAAGAGAGAGAAAAAAAGAATTCAGTGTAGCCTGGTTGGGTGTTAATGACCCTGTAAGATGTAATTTCTTTTATTTTATTCTGTTACCTAGAAAATCTATCACAGCCTTGTAGTATTGATTGTTCAATCTATAAAGAGCTCGGTTTACAGCTTGACTGTTAGTAACAGGGTTATTCTAATGAGTGACTCTTCAACACCTCAGATTTTCACTAAATTCTAACCCATCAGCCTAACGGTCTAACACTAAGTGTCTTTGGTGATGATAGCTTTTCTCCATTCTCTATCATGAGAAGGCATGTCCAGGTAGCCAAAAGTAAAACTCAATCTCTGCTGTTTGTATGAAAACAACTGGCCATTTGCTTGGCTATGCCATGTCAGATCAAAAGCAGGGCTGGAGGCGTGAATCATCCTTAGAAATGTCAAACCTCTGACCAAAGAAGATCTTGAAACAGGTTGTTTTTGCTCTGAAGTTATGGGCAAACTCAGCCAAGGAGGAGACCATGTTCAGTCATTTCTGCAGAAAAATGATTGCTGATGAGCTTTCCATTTCTGAGGCATTTTTTCCACTTTAGTGGCTGCCAATGGCCTAAATTATTACATAAAAGAAACCGAGGGAATCCACAGAGGTATTTGCAGCTCTTACTAATACTTTTTGAGACCTGGTTTCCAAG
Organism: Muntiacus reevesi; assembly: GCF_963930625.1. Taxonomy (NCBI): domain Eukaryota; kingdom Metazoa; phylum Chordata; class Mammalia; order Artiodactyla; family Cervidae; genus Muntiacus; species Muntiacus reevesi. Next base: position 24,069,633 of record NC_089266.1, on the reverse strand, counting down.
ACCAAACATGAGTGGATCATCACCCAGCTATAATTTTGCCCCAATAAAAGGAACACACAAGATGAAAATTAGAATCTGTGAATGTACCCCACCAAGATCATTCTTATAACATTAGGAACCATAATAATTTCAGAACTGAAAGTCTTAGTCACTCAGTTGTGTCTGACTCTTTGTGACCCTGTGGACTGTAGCCCCCAAGCTCTGTCAATGGAATTCTCCAGGCAAGAATACTAGAGTGGGTTGCCATTCCATTCTCCAGGGCATCTTCCTGAACCAGGAATCAAACCTGGTCTCCTGCACTGCAGGCAGATTCTTTACCATCTGAGCCACCAGAGAAGGCCAATAATTTCAAAACTCAAAGACTGAAAAGCTATGAAAACAAGCAAATGGTATTGTTTAGTGGCTTTTCCTGTTCTGGTATCATAGTCAGTAGAGCTTGGCAAATTTTTCTCTGTGTCTCTTTCTTTCTGAAATAGCTAATAAGTTATCAGACTGAGTCTGCTTAATGGACTGTATGTACACAGTGGCCTTTATGGCCTGGTCTAGAGAACATTTCAAGTCCCTTCCAATGGGCCATTGCTTTGGCCTTCTTTATCCATTTCTCATGTAAGAACTGGCTTTATCTGTCTTCTCCTTTTGTCTCTTTTCCATAATCTGTTAAGTAATTATACCCAGGGCCACATTGGCACAGTCCTTTTGCTTATCAAGAAAATGTAAACAACATGCTGGCTTGCCTTTAGCCTCTTTTCCTTGGTCACAGCTTGAATTCTGGAGCTACCCAATATCTCTCAAACAGAAACCCAAAGTGACGTGTGAACTCTGGAAAGCTTTGTTGTCCCTAAGGAAGGGGGCAGGCAGAACCGTGTCCGCTCCTTTCACCTTAGAACTCTCCACATCATGGTGGCTCATTTTCAAATAGCAACTCTGTCAATAGTAGCACCAACTTGGCCTCCGTTACTAGAGAAATGACATTATCACTGGTTGTAAAGACTTGGTGTGGAATGACAAATGCTTTGCAATAAATACCTAGAAAAGAGAGAAAAACAACATATTTTTAACTTGCTCTGCTTCTATTCCTCCTAGGACATTTTGCCTGCTTGGGGGCATAGCTTCTCTTACGTGGGATAAAAAAAAATAAGATGCTGCCCCTTTTTTTCCCTCTAGTAAAAGTCCTCCTCAGCTCTGCTAGCAATTTAAATGCTGTGATCATACCCATTAGCTTCTCTATCATTGTAATTGTTGTTAATTGTTATAACTGTTTTAGTTATTAGTGGTGTCATTATTGCTCTAGGTCCTCTGTCTGTTTTATGCTGAATATATTAGTGCTTTGCTTTTGAATTACCAGGCTTTATTTAGTGCAGAGTTACGTTTTTTGGAGAGACATTGAGAAATGCTGGCATTAAGCTTTATTCTTTTGTTTTTCATTCCAAATGGACAGACTGGAAAAAAATAATTAGATGGAATAATGTCCTCAAAATGAGAATGAGGATGTTCTGAATTAATTAAATGGTCAGAATGCTGCACCATTTCTGATCTCAGACTGCTGCCAAAGGAATGTAAACCTAAAGGAGCCTCAGACCCTCCCAGAGAGTCAATCCTCCCTCTCCGGCTCCCAATTCCTTACTGGTCTAAAGACATCCGAGTCTCCTCACGCATCCTCTGTTCATAGGAGTGCTGGACAAGCCTAGGGAGAAGCTGGCCTGGCCCAGCAGACTCTTAGCCTTCAAGCTCTTCCTGGGACCAAGCTTCAGGAATAAAGCCCTCCATGGTCTTACCTCTTCCCCTCTTTGAGGTTTGATCAGGTTTTTGTTTTTCAACTTAAAGCTTCAGGGAAGGCTTCCCTGATCCCTCAGACTATGTTAGATTCCCTGTTATACACAGACCCTCAGCTTCTCGTTTGCAGATACATCACAATCATAAATAAATAAATGGTTGTGTGACTTTGTTTCATGGTGCCGCCCCTGCTGGATGGCAGCCCTAAGGGCAGGGACCGTGTGTATGGCCCATGCAGAATTCCCAGCATCTTGCATGTTTGCTGAAGGCTGAAGAGTGAATGTAGTGAAGTTGTGTGCATATATACACATAAATGCCAGTCACCTGTTTTAAACTGGGAGTCTGCAATAGAGTTCAATCTTGTCCAGCTAAGGCATTCCTCCACCCTGATTTCCTTCATACCAGGATACCTCTGTTTAGACTGCCAGTCCAACCTCCTCCCCATTTTTATCCTTCATTCTGCTTATTTTCCAAAGCAGCATTGTTATGGTTCTGATGATTCCAGCTCTTGAACTAGGCTAAGCGATCTCCTGGATTCCTGAGTTCTATCTTCTTTGGGCCTTTAGCTTATGAAGAACTGAAAGTGTCTTCCACCTTTAGTTTTTCTTGGAAGGTTTTTGTTTTTCTTCTAGCTTTTTGTATCCCCTACAATCTGCTGCGCTTTTAGAATAGTTCTTTTTCCTGGTGTTCTCCACAGGTGTCTTATATACCCAAAATCAAATCACTTTCTACATAGAGACTCAAAAGGTACCCATCATATCAAGGAGCTAGTCCACATCCAGGCACGTGGGGGGCATACACCACAGTGACCATCTGCTAGGCCAGAAAAGGCCAAGATAACTTATAAGTCTTACAATTTGAAAACCTCAAGTGATGTTTTCTAAAAGTCTATTTTTTATAAAATTATCTTCTTTACTGTATATAAATCCTTAAAACATATTGATGCCAATGTACTTTTCATTCCTAAACTTAGCCCAAATCTTGGTATGAATAATCTACTCCATTACAACTGAAAATGCATTATATCCTCTGGGAAAACTACTTTCACTTTTCAGGAACTGATATTTTTCTGTTGTTTCATACCCTGATATCCCTACCAAAATATGCCTTGTCTTTTCAGTAATTAGCATTTTTTCCCAATGGGTTTTTTTCCCAAACATGTTCTTAACTCTGTGGCAGAATGTTTCCAGTGCAGTCATCTTATTTGCTGCCCTCTGTTGTCTACTGAATATATAAACACTTTCTGTGAAAACAAAATATCCTTGAGTTTCTATATGGTTAACATTTTCACTTCTGTTTGCAATATCTGAATCTTAACTAAATAGCTCTGTCTCTCCTCTGTTTTGTACACTTTAAGGTTCCTACTAAAGTTCTTTCCCAGAGACATATAAGGATCTTGTTCTTCTGTACCTTTATTCTTTGAATTGCTCATAAGTTAGGAACAAGAAGAAAAAAAGCAAATATAGGCAGAGCTTCTGTCCCCACACTGCCCACTTCTCTCCACCTATCCCATCCTTAACAACCAGCACCATCACTCTCACTGGAGGGTCAAGACAAATGAAGGGAAAGGTGGAAACTGGCAAAATATGGTGCCCCCCAAATCACTTGAGTTTGATTAGAACCAGGGCTCCCAACTCCTGTCATCGGGAATGTCACCTTTTGTGGGTGTTCTGCGTACAGTCCTCATGCACAGTGTCCCTGGAAGTGGCGGGCACTGCCACATTAGCCCTGGTCCAGGAGGCATAGCACTCCTGCCATTCACATCCCCAGATCCTCTCCCACTTTGTACTCCAGTGTTTAACCTTTCCGGGTAGAAGAAGATCAATACAGAATTCTTCACTGTTAAGAATCAATGCCTGTCCTGTAGCATCACTGCCATCTAGCCTTGCTGAGGAGCCAGTAAATCTCTCCAGCTGTTTCTGAAGCTTGTTGTCGTCTTCAGCTGCTTTCATTTTTAATGCAGATCACTTTGGTTTCTGTTCCCCAGGGGGCTTACTGATAAATCTTGGAAGACATGCTCAGGGTCTACAAATGAGATGCTGGAAAAGAGCCAGCCCACCCAGAATTTAGTTGTAATGGATGAGACACCCACTTGGTTCCACTTAAGGACTGGGCTATTCTTTTCCACATTTATTGGTAATTGCCTCATATAGTAAGTACCTGGGTGGGAAGTGCAGGATGAAGTTCCTGTGTAACAGACGAGGCCAACCTGTGAGGCCGCGGTGCTGACCTGTGCTGGCTGACTCAGCCTTTCTTGTAAACAGGCAGAAGTTGGAGACATCTCATTCCTTCAGTGCAAGATAAAAAGAAGCACTGGATAGTTTAGATACCCTGTATGAAGAAAGTCTGACAGAAAATCTCTTTGTGCTGCTTACTTATAAACCAAGGGGAAAATTACCTGCCTGGTTTTCTTTTATTAATAAATGAATATATTTATCATATTATTGAATAGCATCTGACTAAGGATGATCCGTAAACATTTAATGTTAGTTAATAACCTCCTTCTCCCACAGTCATTTGGTCTTGCTGAGTGTTTGGTTGTATCTCATCCCAAACCCCTTGAATCTTAGGTTTCCTAGGGCCAATATCAGAAGCTTGTTTCCATTTGCAGCAAAAATGTGGGCTCTGTAGAAAAAGACAGGGTCCTTTTAACTTTGATTTCTCCTCTCTTTGATCAGTGGACTATGCCAGTTATTACCAGGGCCTATGGGATTGCCATGGTGACCAGTCAGATGAACTGTCCTTCCAACGAGGTGACCTCATCCGAATTCTGAGCAAGGTAAGGGTTAGAGTGTGGGGCTCAGATCAAAAGTTGATTTTCTCACTCCTGATGATGTAGTCACCCATCCAGAATTATCCCATGTCATATATTTTTCATGTGTGTATTACATGGCCCCCTCACACACAGAGTAGATCTCCATTGTTTTTAAAATTGTCAAAGTTTATTTGAAAATTCAGATTCAGGAACTAATTTCCAAATTTAAAAAATACAATAAAGTAGACACAATACCAAAACCATGCCAATCAAAATTTGATCTTTTTAAAAGGGTCTATGTGATGCTTAAAACATCATTACCATATACATAATTTACTACAATAAAGTACTTTTGAAAATATTCTAGCTAGGTCAGCTGCCTTATTTCATTTATAGATAAACAAAACTGTAATATAATTACATATGTAGGGGGAAGTCAGAGCTAGTTAGGTCAATTGATTTGAGTAAATGCTGTAAGGCCAAGATAGTGAATCCAACGCGCAAGGGCTAACTATTCTCTTCCTCAGTCACAAAGTTAGCCCCTAGCCACAGGTAACTACCTCACAAATGGTGTTGTTGAATACCAAAGAATGGGCCAAAAAAATAAGATAGATTGTTTCAGATCCATCACCAGTGTGAAGAAGATTTAGAACTTAGGGGTTACTCTTTGAGGGATCGGTAGCATCATCTTTGTAGAGAAAGACTGCTCATATTCCATACAGGTGGACTAAGGAAATAAATTTCTGTTCCTGAAAAATAAACTTGTTAAAAAGCTCTCCCTCTACGGGACAATCAATATCAACAAATACATCTTTGAAAGGGGCACAATTTGCTCTTTAATTGTTGAGTATGTGAACTCCATGGGCTTCAAAGGTGGTGCTAGTGGTAAAGAACCTGCCTGCCAATGCAGGAGATGTAAGAGACACTGGTTCAATCCCTGGATTGGGAAGATCCCCTAGAGGAGGGCATGGCAACCCACTCCAGTGTTCTTGCCTAGAGAATCCCAAGGACAGAGGAGTTTGGCAGGCTACACAGTCCGTAGGGTCTCAGAGAGTCAGACACGACTGAAGCAACTTAGCACACATACTCAGGTGAACTCCATAAAGAAAAATTGAAAACCCATTGTGTTAATAACCCATCATTTGCCATTCATCTTTATTCTGTGAATGTCATTACCTTGGCCAGATGTTTGTCTCAGTCTGAAATATACCAGAGCTTGTTAGAAAAAAGACCAGGACTGATCAAAGATAGCTTTCAGCAGTTACAAGTCCTCTTTGAACTAGGACCAAATTCAGATCCAGCCTTTTTTGAGACAGCGGGAGGCCTGCAATCCCTGCTGAGTGAGATCACAATCTTTTAGTGATTTCTTCCAGACTCCGAGTTCAGCACCCACCTTAGTGCCATTCCGGTGCAGCTCCAATACACCAAGAATAAATTGAAAGCAAAGAAGGGAGTGGACATTGGCCTGATTGGTATTTCAAATGCCCGAAAGCAAGGTTTGCCGTGTAATAGAATTTGTGTACATTACCACGCTGGCATTACAGGGGTAATCGAGTTATCCACTCAGGTGTGACCAGGCCTCTGTTTGCCCAGAGCCTGCAGGTGAACAAATTAACTGTTTACATTGTCTGAGGTGCCTGCAGCAGGAGGGGGGGACAGAGCCAGACTGTCTGCTGGCCTTCTCTCTCGGCCATGATTATTTTGTTTGTTTTGCATGTCTTTTGCCTTTGTTAATGGCCTCTCACTGGGGGTCCCTTTCCTCCATTTAGAAGGGGCTGTGCGGTACAGAGCTGTCTGTGGTTGCCAGGGCTGTTGTAATTTTGAGATACCGAAGAACATGGGGACCTTCCCAAATCTGGATTTTTTTTAACCAATCCCTCTTCCCCTCCTCGTTACTAAAAGCTAATATATCAGAGTTTAATTCAGGGGCAGTACCTTGCTGCCTCGGTTCTATCGGTCTTCTTTCTCTGTCTTTTGGAAGGTCCTGAATCTGTTGTCTTCTCTTACCTTGCCTCCCTTCTTCACATTGCTAACCTCTGCATGTCAGGGAAAGAAATGAGAAGCTAGAAGCTTAACTGAAGTTTCCCTCATAAAATTTCATTCCAGTTAACGTTGGCTTGGGGAGCATTTCAGATTGGATTTACCTTTATTATATTATTTAACTCAATAAGAGTCCTTGGACAGGAAGCAACCTTAAAAGGCCACCCAATCCATTCCCTTGCCAATTCAGGCAGATAGAAAAGGAGATTCCACTACCATTATCAGCTGTCTGTCTATTCAGATGTTCAGTTACTCCTAATCTCAGGAATTTTCTCTCATATGGATCCTAAATTTATTTCACTTTAGCCTCAGCTGCAGTTTTGGTAAAGATCCTGACTACCAATGCAGGTGATGTAAGAAACGCTGATTCGATCCCTGGGTTAGGAAGATCCCCTAGATCTAGAGGGCATCCCCTCCCCTAGAGGAGGGCATGGCAACCCACTCCAGCATTCTTGCCTGGAGAATCTCATGGACAGAGGAGCCAGTAGGCTACAGTTCAGAGGGTCTCAAAGAGTTAGACATGACTGAAGTGACCTAGCACGCATGCACGCAACCCCAGTTGCCTTCCTTTATTGGAGTCAGTTATACTCTGCAGCCTGCCTCTTACACCTGTAGGAACAGAACTGACTCAAGTTGAGGTTAGTCCAGAAAAATTATATCTAGAAATTTGCATTTTACTTTTCTCTCTGACCAGTAGAACCTTTGTCAAGCAAGAAAAGCCTGCTTCTTAGGAACCTGCAGAAGTCTATTTCCCTGAGACAAGACAAGATGCAGCTCAACTTACCTGGAGCGGTTTCCTTGCCTGTAAAATGAGGGAGTTGTGTTAGACCTCTGAGGTTCCTTCCACCTCAAACATTCCCGGTCTAAACAGACATGGTGAGGCTGACATTGCAAATCTGCTGAAGAAATTCCACACAAAGATGTGTCTTAGCTTTCATTATTTTTTCAGATTAAACCAAAAAACTCCTACATTCTTTTGTTTTGGACCCTCATAAATACATCTGGCTTTTCCCTCTCTCTTTGTATGATGAGAGAAATATTCTGAGAGGTAGGGAGTGGCAGGTAGAGAACAGGAAGTGGGGTGGGAATTGGGGAGTAATAACTATTATTGGGCTCCTACTGCTTCCTTCTGCTTCTTTCTCTCTTTTTCCTTACCCCCTTTGGTTTGGTGTTGTTTTTTTTTTTTTTTGGAAGTATAGTTGATTCACAACGTCGTGTTAGTTTCTAGTGTACAGGGAAGTGATTCAGTTTTACACATATATATTCTTCAGATTCTTTTCCAGTATAGTTTATTATAAGATATTGAACTTAGTTCTCTGTGCTGTACAATAGGACATTATTGTTTACCTATTTTATATATAGTAGTATGTATCTGCTAATCCCAAACTTCTCATTTATCCTTCCCTCTCCCTTTCCCCGTTGGTGACCATAAGTTTGCTTTCTGTGTCTATTTCTGTTTCATACATATCATTTTTTCAGGTTCCACATACAAATGATATAATATTTGTCTTTATCTGATTTACTTCTCTGATAGTCTCTAGTCCATCCATGTTGCTGCAAATGGCATTATTTCATTCTTTTTTATGACTGATTAGTATCCCAGTGTGTGTTTGTGTGTGTGTGTGTATACATATATATACCACACTTGCTATTTTTTAATAGTTGCCCAAGTATGAACCAACCCTGAATCCTAGAATCCTCCAGCCAAGAGAGTCTGTTAGGGTCTAGGGTCTTTGGACAGGAATGATCCCAGAAAGAGAACTACTTACCCTTTAAAAAACTTTTTTTCAGAGAAGTTGATTGGTTGGGTATCCAAATGCCCATCGCCTGTCCTTAGAGAAGCAAGTTGTCAACAGGTGGTTTATTTATGTGACCCTGAACAAAGTCACTTAATCTTGCTAATCCTCAGTTTCCTCATCTGTAAAAATTGGGATAATTTCTATTTAAAGGATACTTACTTTAGAGAATTGTGTAAAGAAGTGCCTGGTATCTAGGATGATAACTATGATTATATTCCCCTCTTTTCCATTAACAACAGAGTAAAACTTTTGAGGTCAATGTTGGGTACATATTAGGAGTTCAATAAATTATTAGTGAATTGAGAGAGAAAAAAAGATATCCTGTCCTGCCCAGAACACTTCACAGAGATGTTTGAAAGCTCAAAAGGTCCTCACTTGGGAATAGAAGGTTATCCAGTGAAGAAACTTTACATGGAAATGCACTGTGCCTTTCCTGGTCTGAGAGAATTCGTCACTGGCAAAATTGGTCAACAGCTCAAACTTCTTTGAGGAGAGGCCAGAGCCATGTATCCCAGCTCAGAAACAGGAACCAAAGACACAGTCAGCAGGACCCCTCTTGCCTCCCCCAACACATCTATCCATTCCTAAGACCCAAAGTTGCATGCCCACATAAAGCACTGAGTTCCAATTTGGATTGCAAATATATTAAAAGGAGATTTTAATAACAGAGAGCTGTGCATCCATTCCTTTTGGACCCAGATATTTCTGAACAGCTCTTTTGGCGCGGGGACCGAACTCCACTTCCGCCCATGCAGGGACGCAGCTCAGGCCACAGCGGGGTGTTCAACGCTCTTCAGTGGCTCCAGATTGCGGCGCTTGTGCAGGTCTCCTCATACGTAACCGATGGCTCCTGAGAGCCTGCCTCCCGTAAATTACTTCCCACGATGCCTGCGACCACCGCAGAATTCAAGTTTGAATAGAGCAGGAAAAAGGTGTTTGAAAGGCCTGTTCACTCAGCTGCATTTTAATTTCCTTTTCAATCTTGTCCCAATTAATTTCACAGAATTAATCTCACAGAAGCAAACGCGGCAGCACTGAAGCTGTGGTTTTAGTGTGGCGGTCGCTCTGCCTGAACATGAAATAGGAGCTAATATAAAAATCCATCTGCTGTGTTTGAAATACACACCGGCTGCTGCTCAGTCCTGTCTGACATTCCAAACATCAACAGCGGGGAAAAGTGATTTGGGGGTTAGTGGCCATCAGTACTTGGCAGGGGTTCAACAACAGGTGTACTCCAAAAATCCATTCAGCTTGGGCACCAGGCATGACAGGGCAGGTGCTGAATCACCCTCCGTGCAGCAGCACAACGCCCTGGCTTGATTCCTTTTATCTGAGGATCATAAGGCCCTTCTGGGGACCAGCACTGCTGTGGGCATTTATCGTAAGTGGGAGAAAAGGCAGTAAGAGGTCTCTGGTTGAGTCAAGCCACAGTTTGCAGCTTACAGAGAAGTGACTCTGTCTTCTTGGCTTAACGGTCTCTCACTAGAGAACCATCTTCTAAATAATAAAGGTGTTTGTTCTACTATTCGAGATAACTTAAATAAACACCCATTTAAAATTTAAGCCTCCTGTTCCAGAAGTGATTTATAGTAGTAACATGAGCTGTCCAGCGGATAAGGGCAAATGAGAGAGAGGAAGAGAAACTCTTTCTCAATTGACAAGGAAGAAGAGGTCCCTGAAAGAGGTCTTCCACTTAAGGTAAACAGAGTTGATAGGCTACATCTCTTGGGCTTATGTTGGTGTGCCTCATGAAATGGCCCTGGGCTCTTCCAGAGTTTCTCCTGCTACTTATTCCCATGGAAGGCAGCCTTGGAGCAACAAACTGGGTGCCAAGAAAGGTTATACTTACATGGTGCTGAGACAGGGTGCAGAGAGATTCTCACTACCCCAACACACCATGCTTTGGTTGTCTTCTCTGCTGGTACAGTTGATATGGGAACAGGGAGCCTTACAAGCAAGATCAAGTTTGATATTGAACATAACAATGCTCTCAGGTGGCCATAGGTCTTATGTGGATGAGGATGGACCAATTTCATCACCCTGGGTGACATTTAGCTTCCAGTGCTGGGTCGTAACTACTTAACTTCAGGCTGGATCGTGGCTCCAAACCCAGCACCTAGTTATCTGAATGCAACAGGCCTGCCCCACCACACCTGGACTGTGTTAACGTAACACCATGTCTGTTACAATGGGATTTTTAAAGCCCAGTGTTCTTCACCTACTCCCTCAAAGGACTTGCTTAAAGAATGTAGACCTTTCCCCTCCCTTGACCCCTCTCCTCCAGAAGAGATTTGTATGTTGTAAAAATTATCTGAATGTAGCAGTACTTCCTCTTTTAAGTGTGCTTAGTTGAATGTGACAACAACTCTCATAAAAACAGATAAGTTAATTCCTTCAATTGCTTTAAATGAAGGCTTTTTTTTTTTTTTTTTTTTTTTTTAAATTTCAGGGCTCTGAGGGAAAGGAGGTGTTTGGTGACATCTAGTGTCCATTTAGGACTTCCTCAGGCACTATTACCCTCTGCTTGGCTGAGCAGGGGCCGGGCAGGGTAATTTGGGAGGTAATTCAGGGATAGGAAGTGGGGAGAATACGAGAATACAGGCCTGGGGCACAGACTGCCCAGACATAGCGATGAAACTGATCAATGCCTACCAAAGAGCAATCATTCACCTCTGACCTAAACAAAGGGGGCAGTGAGGAGGGGTATCATTGGAAAATATCTTTTCTTATTTATGATGATACGAAAAGAGAAGCAGAAGCTGTCCCTGTCACCCCATTTCATGTTAACAAGCAGGTCGACACTGTGCTGTGATGACGAAGATGATGATGATGATGGTGTTTTCTCTCATCAATAACCCCTGTGGGAGGCTATAGAGTTGGGAGGATGGGAATGGGATTTGGGGTCAGCTGGAAGGCAACGGTCATACACCGGTCAAATTCAGTAGAGGCCATTCCTTTCCCCTAGACAGGAACCAATCGTCTAGAACAAACCCTGGCAGCCTCATTCCTTCCAGGTAATTTTTATAAATGAGGGGACACCCATTCCAAGAGAGGACAAAAGGGAGAGGCTGTTTGTGAGTGAGTGTGTGTGTGTGTGTGTGTGTGCGCGCGTGCATATGCATGCATATAAACCTACAAGCAAGAGGCCCGACTACTTATCAACCCTATTCTCTATACCCTGGCCATTTATTATAAAGCCCTTTTTTTTTAAAAAAAAAAAAAAGAGTAAAATTGGCATTTTCCACTTTAACCTCCTTAGTCCTGAACTTTTGTCCTAGACAAGACCCTTCACTTTCTACACACACAAACACACACACACACCCCTTTCAGTCAGGTGGAAAGTCCCAGATTCGATAATTAGCCGTGAGACCCAGACAGAAATGTTTACCTAGAACCATGTAAGCCATACAGGGTTAGGTTAATGCTCAGAATCGCCTGATGCTTTACAAACTCCAGTGTAAAAAAAAAATTCCAGCCATTTATTTTGCAGTGAATTTATAACAAATGCTGTTTAAAGGCTTCGTCTTTTGACAGAGGTAATAATAAATTCACTGTTAAAGACGGTAGTTTAATTCCTTATACCTCCAATACTGCACAGAATAAACCATATTCATCACTGAGTAATTTTTTACCACATAAATCTTTAAAACTAACCGGTGAAGGCTGTTGAGACTGAAATATTGTGAATTTATTAGATATGCCCATGTAGTATTGGATTCAGAGGTTTCCACTCGAATATATTATGGGGAAAATTTGTGTCTTTAACTGTGACATTCCCTCCATTTCCCACTGCCAGTAGTATAACAAGCAGTTCCTCCAGAGTCAGCTGCACGTTTATCAGACAGAGATTTAGTGATAACTCCTCACTAATCTGCCAAAGAGATTGGATGACATTTTGGTGAGATGCTCTATTTAAAAGGAGTCACGAAAGCTTTGTTTCTGTGTAATTATTTTCTCAAAAGGAATTCAGCCTCCCCAAACCTCTGTCCGCCAGTGTTTCTTGGTAGTGTATGGATCCAGCTCTCCAACCAAAGTAGCAAAATATTGAAGCAAATTATAACCTCTTGCAAATACACAGGGCAGTAACTTCTATGCATTGTACGATTAGTTATGGGGGGCTTGAGGTAACCGGTTAGAACACAGAAAAGCTGGAATTAGCAGATGTTGCCAGACGTGTGGTATTTAAGGCTAATAAAGATTATATTGATTCTAAAAGTAGAAATAATAGACAATGATTTCAGAAACCTTACTGTTTAAAAACTTTAATCTTGGCATATGACATAATCAAGATATAATTAAATCCTCAGATTTGAACAAAACTCCTTTTACTCTTCTATATAAATTTTGAGTGGAAAAAAAAATTTTTTGAGTGAAAATCTGTGCCCGTTAGACAAATACTCTGAACCTTTCTCATTATGCGCTAGTGAAGTGACATTTAAACTGACCAGTTGATTATATCAAACTGTAATATCCTCTCCAGTTTCATTAAGGATATATAAATACTGCTAGAATGAAAAATATTTTTTCTTTTAGATGCAGAAATGAGCATCATCTTTTCAGCAAAGAGCTTTGGCGATCTTCTTCTTTCCACTAATATTCTGTATTTGGCAAGGGTTCCAGATACTAAAAACTTCCAAGGAGGATTATGAACTTTTAAGATTTTTTTAACAAAATAAAATGCATTTCTAACTCTTAAACAAAGGTGAAAAATCTCCTGGCAGTGCAAGATTGCAGCCCATCGGAGTAATTGTTAAAAGACAGAACCCGGCTAGAAAGATAAGTGAAATACCAGCAATTAATATTCAGTATTTCACATTCTAGTCAAGAGGATGTATTTTCCTTTGTGATGTGGCTCATAGCTAAGAGTGTTGGGAGCCAGACTCTGAGCTCTGTCTTCTTTTTGTGCATGAGGATTAAGGAAAAAAAAAAACCAGCAACAACAATCCTGCTCCATCTGTAAATGAACAAACATCTTGATTTTATAGCTATTTGCTTTGTAAAACTGAGGAATGAAACAAAAATTACTGGATGCCTAAGTAACACTTTAATTCAAAATTCATTTACGCTGTAGCTATGTAGTTGTCACAAACCATAATGCAGTATTTAATTAAAATAACAGAAGTGCATCTAGATATGTCCTGGGGTAGCTATCACCAAATTATAGTCTATGCTATCCGTATTTTATTTATGAAATGGCAGAGTCTAAGGTGCAACTAGGCTAATACAAAAGCATAAATATTTTAAACCTGCATTTTTATAAAGGCTTCTTTTCTTTCCTGCTACATCTTTAAATTTTTGCTCCTTCTATCTTTCAGGGGTGTTTTTTAGTGGGATTGTTTTGGTGTCGATAAAGATCTTTCTTTGTAACTCTTGCTTTTCAACTATTGACCTCCTGCTTCTTCTGGCTGTGAAATCCCCCATCTGTTGTCATGGAAAGGCTTGTGAGGTTTCACAGGAGCTACAGTGAGCTCGGGACATCTTGGCAGAACTTGGACGTGGGAGGTAGGAGAAAAGCAAACCATCTTCAGTTCAGTGTGCTGGTTCCCAGACAGTCTTCCTTGCGCCTTTTTCCACCTATAAATACTCCTTTATAGTTTACACGCTTGCTTGCTCTACTTCGTGAATGTTCACATGCAGACATACTGCTCCTTTTCATAAACGCATAGCATCTATCTTACACGCACCCACCATCTATCTCTTCGTTCACATTGGCTGTCCCATCCACCTCCTTGTCTGCAGAATTATGTTCAGCAAGGTCCCGATTTATAGGAAATAAATAATGAAAATGGAACCGACTGGGAAAGATAATCGAAACATTCAAATTGTTATTTTTCACTGTACTTTCTACAAACAGCATCTGTAAACATCTAGCAAAGGTGTTCACTGATTCCTCAAAAGCAATCAGTGCCTGTTGGAACATTCTGATCCAGTGGGTCTCTACATTGTATTTTTCCTATTTTGTCTTGTTTTTGGATGATCTAAGAGCTCACCTTTTTTAAGTGGCAAATGATGCCGTGTTATTATTTTCATTCTTTCAGCTTCTGATTTATCCTGTTTATAATGACAAGTTTTTGTCATCATTTATCCTCTATAAAATAATCCTAAGAATTATGAAATGAAAACAGTAACTGCAGTCACCTTTTTAAAGAAAATAGCCCCTGCAATTACTGTATAAAGATATTTGATAATGGTAGCATCAGATCACAGCCTGATCCTGCAGCAAGGGTCTTTTAGAGAAGGGTTTCTTATACACACTTGTAATTATTTTAGCCCCTTTCACAGGTCACATAGAAAGTTAATTTCAATAGCTGCTAATTTCCGTCCAACAAGAGTGCGGTACTTTAAACCACCCAAAATAATTGGATTCAAAACAAATTTAGGAAATTGAGTGTGTTAGCAAGCAAATAAAAATATCCTTTTGGTAAGGAGGAGGGTGAAAGTAGTAAAAATGGTCTTTTTTTTCTCCCTTCTTTCCCCTTCACAACTTTGCCATTAAAGTTGCACCTACAGCTAGAAGTTTGTCCGTGAAAAATGGTCATTTTGTTTCTCTGCTCAAAGAATGTTATTAAAATGCTAATTTAAAAGAAAAAGGAGTTAAATATCTAGCGATGGTGCATTCTAATTGCAACCATAATGAGCTCTCTAAATGTGCGTGCCCCTGACACACACAGAGCATAAACAGCAGTAAACAGATCATTAGTACCCGCGTTCATTTATTCTGGCGACCTTACCATGACCCCACCGAGGGTAGGGTGAAAAGCAGGTGGATCTGGCTGTGACACCCCCTAGAGGGATCCAGGAAATGAAGCTATAAGCGGTTGTCATGGAAACGCCTATGTGTGCAGATGATGTAACACACCGACAGGCTGTAGGCTCCGCAACTGGGACGCTGCCTTTCCCTCGCCGGAACAATCTTGTGGATTAAATTATTCATTTCTTTAATTCACATAGCAAAAGGAATCCTAATTTTCTTGGTGATGTGCAACTCTTCCATTTGTCTAAGGTCTGGAACATAGTGACTTGTCATCCTCTCTTTCTCCAAAACCTACCCCAGCTTCTTACATTCTAGACCCAAATCAGGAAATCTGACAAAATTAAGTGGAGAGGAGGCAGCGGAAATCTGATGCTCAACATCTGTACTTACAGAGAGAAAATCTAAGATTTTAAGCTAAAATTAATAATATAGACAGTGTCCCTTTCTGATGAGGTCATGGTGACCAGGGACTAAATGTATACCTGTCCTGAACAAGACGGCTTTATTTGGAGCAGGGCAGGGTCAAAGCAATACCTGATGCAGTGAGAAAAGCAGAGAAGCACCAGCCCCAAATGAACACATCGTCTGTCCTAGCAAGGTGCAGTGATAAGAGAAAAACATAGAAGAGAAAACGAGCATCTGCTCAGCCCTTCACATGTCCAATGGAGAGAATCGAGATTAATAAAAATAATTCTTTGGAGAATGATTCCACTCTATCCTACCCTGTTTTGCGCCAAACAGCCTCAATAACCTTACGGCAACAGTAGAATAACTTTTCTTCTTTTTTTAAAGGAAGCAAAAAAGACAATCTCTAGAAATTATTTTAAAATAAAAAATACCCTGGCCTGCGCCTCCCCCCACTCCACCCCCATTGCACTTTAGATGAACCTGTGATATTGTAGCAATGGTCCTTGAAGTGCAGTGGGGAGGTGATTTAGGAGAATATTAAAGGCAATGTGGAGATTCAAGGCGCCTCTCTCAGGGAGATCTGGAGAAATACGCAGCACAGATGGGCCGAGCAGATTAAACATTTCCGTCACATTGTTTCCAAATTGTGTTGTGGTGCCTGAGGCTGGTACTGCGGTCAGAGCAAAACAGAGCGGTGCGGGGCTGCGAGCTGCACAGTTTATGGAATACATATTAATACGCCGGTCTCACATGGTATCACAATTCTATCAGCTCGGCAATGGTGCTGTCTCTATTGTTTCTGAATTCTGCACTTGGCACCTTGCTTCCT
Organism: Muntiacus reevesi; assembly: GCF_963930625.1. Classification (NCBI taxonomy): domain Eukaryota; kingdom Metazoa; phylum Chordata; class Mammalia; order Artiodactyla; family Cervidae; genus Muntiacus; species Muntiacus reevesi. Next base: position 24,053,275 of record NC_089266.1, on the reverse strand, counting down.
CCTGTCTGCAAAGTGTTTACCTTCCCTTTATCCTTCCTGTCTCTTTTAGGCAAAGTTCAAGTTGTGTGTTTCTTTTTCACTTCTCTCTTCCACACAGCCCTGTACCCCCTGCCCCCTTCACTTGCGGTTTTCCTATCGTGCACACTCTGTTTGTACACACTCCCGTGACCACGACTGTCCACTGTGTCCGCTTTGTGCACAGGTCCTGCATCCTTGCCTGGCTCTGACTTTGCAGTATCCATTCACACCCAGTTCAGGACATCAGTTCAGACTTGAAGCTGAATAGTCCCCTGGACTCAGGGCTCTCAGACCCTCAGTCCAGCTGGCACATTCCACTTCTCAGAACTCTCAGCTTTTAGCCACAGTGAGCTTTGTGGAGTTGCCATGTGCTCCCTTCCCAGCTGCCGTCGCTGGCCATCCACCTTTCCATGTCCCCTTTCTTATACTCAAAGCCCCCATCCCCGGCCCAGGATCCAGGCTCACCAACGTCCAGGTTAGCAGGTTCCCTGAAATGTGGCAATAAATAAAACTAGTTCAATTGAGGCAAATTTAATGATTCATTTTTATTATGATTTATAGACCAAAACTTTGAATAATAGAAAAAAGAGAAAACGATTGCCAAGAACTTAAAACACGGTGTGAAACAAACAGCCTGGAGAGGCCGCCAGGCTACCCAAGGTTTCAGCCAAGCGTTGGGATCAGATCCTTTCACAGGTTCCAACAGCACTAATCCACTGTCGACCCAACTGACCACTTCCTTTCTCCTTCAGCAAAAGCTCTTCATAAAACCATTTGTCCTGAAATACGGGCACCTGTTTGTCTGTGGTGAACAATTGTTTTTCTCAGCAATTGGAAGGGTGCTGAGTTAGAGGTCTCAACTTATTTAACAATTTTTGATAGCCCCAGAAAGCATTAAATTTCCAAAGCTGAATTTCAGTAGAGAGATTGCAGTCCAACCCGGAGTAAAAATACGATATTTTTGGCTGACCTTGGAATATTACTATCTACTCTGCTTAGGAATTCAAATTTCCCATCTTTACTAATGATAATGTATGATGCACAAGCACTAATAAGAGAAATAAGCAATCATAAACCAATAATTCCATGATTGATTGGTCTTTCTTAGACATATATCAAGCATTTATTGATCTTTCATGTTAGGGGTTGATTGATTATTCTCTTGAAGAGGAATTCTCTTGTTTACAAGCACTGATATAGTGAACTTTGATGGTTAAAAGAACAAAAGTATGAGACATTTTCTGGGAATCTTGTTCCACAGAGGTTTATTGAAGCTCAATTCAATGTGAAAAGAGAATGTTTCCATTAGGAACATTCTCAGGGGAACAGAGGGTGTCAAGCAGCTTGCTCCAAAAGACATCATATGGATTTGAATGGAAGCTATGAGAAGACACCACAACTTTTAAGTCACATTAAAGAGATGGGGCCTTAGAAGGGATAAGCAAGCTCGGTCAGCCTTTGAAGCAGGAATAGACTTGGCAACTGGAAGGCTGAAGCTTTGGAAACCCAGCATGGCAAGATTCTTGATTTCCTTTCCTTTTGTGTTTTAAAAGAGGAAGGTAGCAGGAAGATGACCACACTGGGCCTAAGTGCCGAGCCAGGCCGAAAAGATGCTGATTGAGAAAACAGTAGAGAGTGTATAACCCTTTGAGAATGTGATGAAAGGTCTGGGACCTCACCCAAGGGACAAGACACATGGACACATGCACACAAATTTTACACCAGTTTCAAGGAATTCAAAGATCCCTTCACGTCCATCCAGACAATGCCAGGGGTTCACAGACTCCAGTATAAGAATCTGTGCCCTGGAGGATGGTGATTTCCTTTTGCTGGAACAGCCTAGGATTCACTGAGCCTAGAAATTGAATTCTCATCCCAAGACAGGATGGTCATTCCAGGTCATATCTGTGCTACTCCAGGGGAGCCATGGAAGAGCGTATACAAATAGGAACCAGCAGGGAGGAGAGAAATTAAAATGTAGCAATCATGGAGTAGGGGTATTTAATCTCTTTTAAGGCTTATGATAGGCGCCTGCTGGCTTTCCCCCTGACATCCCCTGACACCTACTGACAGGGTATTTGCAGCACCACACAGGGACTCAGGGCCCTGCGACAGGAGGAGCACTGAGGAGGCCATGTTCGTCTTGACACCATAAACAGCAATAGGAAGCCACTGGAGGCAGAGTCACGCTGTGCAGTGTGCCCGTGGTTGGTGGCCATACTGCTTTTTGTTTATAGAATTTGCTGTTCTTTTTATGGCAGGTTTGGTAGGGCTTTTTTTTTCCTTGTTGATGGAGATTAGCAGCATAAATCCTTTTATTGTGGTGTGCAAGCCTCCATAAACACTTTTGATTGTTGCTGATGGTGAAGGCTGTGCCTATTTCAGGTTCCCCCAATAATCTGCTCATCCAGGCCAAGAGCCTCTCCAACCAGATTAACAGAGTCCAAATAACTGACTTTGTTTTTAAGACTCCTTCATTTGAGAGGCTCAAGGAGATGGGGCAGGGTTGATGTTGAGGCAAACAGATGTTTAATCATGCCTAGAAATATTTATGATGAGAACAAACCACATTGAGTGGCTTCTTAAAAGATTTTGTGGCAAGAAGCAAGCACTGATGTAAAAGGTTTGTTTTTTAAATAGCTTTTCACATTCTTATCCAAAGAATTTTCAATTAACCATTTTGTATAATTAATGTCTTAGCTCTACCACACACAGTGTATAGAGAGTTATGGAGCAGGGAGCCTATATAATTCTGATTCCCTAACATTGTCACTGGTAGGTATGCCTCCCACCCCCTCCCCTACCCTTGATTGAAGGTAGAGATATTTCTGCATTGAAGATTTCAGGTCTCCCGGGACCAACTCAGGCATTTTTCCAGTCAATCCTTCCAAACATCTGGGCAAAAAGAAGTCAAACTTTATTGAAAATGTTGATCCCAAGAATTCAGTTATCTCTGCCATCCCAAAACTAAAATCCAAGAATCAGCAACTTAATAAAAATGCAGTAAATTAGCACCTCTAGACAAGAGCAGAGTTCATTCAGAGCTGGGGCCTGCCTGACTGAGCCAGTGCTCTCTCCATTTTAATAGTTTAATAAAAATTAGCATAATTAACGAACATCTGTATGATCCGGAGCGGTGCAATTTGGCACTCGGAAACGAGGGCTTAAACATGATTGCTGTGAGTTTAATGTTGTTTTAATTCTTTTTGGCACTGTGCAGTGAAATAAACGTTTGGTGGTGATAGTTCTCGGCCGGATCTCATTTGCATTTTTCTCCCTTTGATTATGAGCAATTGTGGACTCCCCAGCAATTCATCAAAGTAGAAATTATTTTAAAATACCTCGTGGTGTTCAGACTGGGCTGGAGCAATGCATGGGAGTGGGGGGCGGTGATAGGGGAAGAGAAGGCTAGAAATTTTCCATTCATGCCTTAAACATCTCAGCCCTGCAGCCTTTTTTGGGTATCCAGCCAAGGGATGAAATCTGGAAAAGACAGTCAGATCCCAAGACCTGTAGGTGCTTTGATTAAACTCCTAGGCTCCCACAGCAGGATGCATGTGGTCTCTGAGACTGTGCCATCCTCCCTACACTTCTGCCTGCTTTTTTGTTTTGAAGGGCAGAGAGTTGATTCCACTCACCCCAGTTCTCACCGCTTGGTGAGACTGCTGCATCTGTGGTCGGCAGGGTCAGCGCTCCCCTGGAGCAAGGGCGCGCCGACGGGGCGCCCAGCCTCTGCCGGCGTCCTGCTGGGCCTCATCTGCCTCCTGTTTGAGCCCCGTTCGAGCTGGCAGGCAGCACCTTCCCAGGCTCAGGCTCTACTCCGGGCATTACAGCGAAAGGAGGATGCTACCAAGCGTGAGTCAGACCCAGAAGTCTTGAATGGTCCCTGGGGAGAGAATGCCCGCCCTGAGCCCCGCAGGTGATGAGGGTGGCAGCACCCGGCAGGCAGAAGACCACACCTCGCACCTGTGTAAGCAAGCTGACTGGTCAAATGACTGTCAGACAACATGGTGCCCACTATCTCCAGAGAGACCGCAGGAAAGCTAAAGCTAGAATTTCTAGGACAGCCATGCGTTCCCCTCCACACAACAGGACCCTGGTCAACAGGGCCATTGCAGCAACACGCTACTGTGAGGCAACACTGTAGGAAAACTAAGGCAGAAACTGCTGTAACTTCAGTGCTGGGAAGTCGCAACGTAACTTGTATCAAGAGGAGCTTAAAAATGTCCTAACACAGCAGTTCCCTGGTAGTCCAGTGGTTAGCACTCCAACTTTCACTGCTGTGTCCTGGGTTCAAGCCCTAGTTGGTGACTAAGATCCTACCAGCCTTATGGTGTGGCCAAAAAATAATCCTCATAAAACTAGAACGCCCTGACAGGCATAGGCTGAGGAATTCTGGGTGATTTCCCATACAGCACTGCGGGCTGTGGGGGAAGTTGGCCTCCCTCCTGGGGGAGGGGCAATGAGAAGCAGTGGGGACAGTGATGGAGGGAGGCGGACACATTCATTTATTTAAGACGGATTTTTACATGCTAATTCCCTGTTCCTTTTAGGATCAGCTCAGTAGTCTCACTTCTTACAACATCTTCATGGTATTTAGGGAGCCATTTGGGAAACTCTCTCTAAAGGCAGTTGCTCTCTTCCTGCCACAGTCACCAGGGAGTATCTTGGAGTTGGTTGTAACTAAATCTGCTCAACTGAGAGTGTAAATTCCCACTGCCCCCCCCCCTTCATTTCTTCATAATCTCATTTTTTTTTTTTTTTTTTTTTTTTTTTGGCTGGGAGGCAGGTAGGGTCTTAGTTCTCCAATCAGGGATCAAATCTGTGCCCTCTGCTTTGGGAGCAAGGAATCTTAACCACCAGGGAAGTCCCTTCATAACCTCATTTAACAAGGTTTTGCGGGGCCCCATTCTGTTCCAGGCACCATGCTGAGTGTGGGCATACAAGAGCAAACAAACCATCAAGGTCTGTGTTCCCACAGAACTTTCCACCTGGTGACTGGCACTGACACAAAGGCTGGCAGATCCAGGGCAGCGTGCTGAATCCTTTTCCAGGGAAGCAGAGCACAGTGCTGGGCCCCCACTCAGTCAGAGTAGTAGCAAGGAGTTTCTGGAGAGGCCAGAGAGAGTTAGGAGTTGGAATCTGAAGGCTGCTTAGGAGTGAGCCCCCTGGAAGGGGCGGGGAAGTGGAGGCTAAACAGGCAAAGGAAAGACTCCACAGTGAGAGCCTGAGGCCCAAGGGAGAAGCAGAGACAAATTCTGTTTTACTAAGAGTTCACTAGATTTAGGGGATAAATGACAATGAGTGGGACTAGTTCATGCAAGGTCTTGTCCATCTTTTTAAGAAGTTGATAATAAGCAGTAGGAACCCAAAGGTTTTAGGCAAAGCAGTGATATTATCAATGTGCCTTTTAGAAAGATTCTGGTTACAGAATGAAGAGTAGATTGGAGAATAAGAATGAAGATACAAAAAAAAAAAAAGAAAGAACAGAGATACAGAAACCAATTTGGATATTGCTTCTGTAGTCTTCAGGAGAGGGGATAGTGACATGACTCTAAGCCGTTGCCAGTGGGAATAGAGAGAAGTGGATGGAGTCCAGTAATATTTTGGAAAGAGAATTGACAGAACTTGAGGACTGATTGGTAGAGGGTGAAATTGGGAATGACTCTTGGATTTCTGGCTTGAGTAATTGAGTGCATAGCAGTACCACTCACTGAGACAGAGAACACAGGTGGTAAAGATACTTTGGAAATGGAAACAGAGAAAGAGGCAACATGATGGTTAAATTTAGGACAGAGTGAGTTTGAGAAGCTTGAGGAATATACACTTGGGTTTTGGGATCCAGCCCTTAGATCCCAGCTGGAGCTATTGTTGTGTCATTTACACAGGAGGTGTGTAAGACTGCTCAAGGAAAGCACATCAAATTGGAAGAAGGCCAGGACAAAACCCTGGAAAATCACATGAAAAGGAGGGATAAAGGAAGATGAGAAAGAAAAGAAGCAATCAGAGAGATAGGAGGGAAACCAGGAGAGTACAATTATAGAAATTAAGAGAATGAAATACCTCAAGAAACATCCATAGTGCCAGGACTGCTAGAGATCAAGTTAAGGATTGAAAAATACCCACAGAATTTGAGCAATAAGGAGGCTATAGGAAGCGTTAAGTGGAGCAATGAAGGCAGAAGCATTTACATTACAGTGGCTCAAAGGGTGAATAGAAAGCAAGAGGTTGGAGCAGTAAATGAAATAAATTCTTCCAATAAATTTGACTGTGAATTGGCAGTTTGCATTGATAGGCTAGTCTAACTAGGAAGTAGACATGTGGTGGTGTTTTAGTCGCTAAGTTGTATCCAACTCTTTTACAACCCGGTGGACTACAGCCCGCCAAGCTCCTCTGTCCATGGCATTTCCCAGACAAGAATATTCTAGTGGATTGCCATTTCCTTCTCCAAGGCATCTTCCTGACCCAGGCATCAAACTCACATCTCCTGCATTGGCAGGCGGATACTTTACCACTGAGCCACCAGGGAAGTCGGACTGTGGTAGGAACTATTTAATAATTGTTTTCAAAGACAAAAGAAATCTGATTACACTTCAGTGCTGATGGAAGGGGCCATTTACATTGGAGGCAGACATCAGACTTCTCAGAACCTGGTCTCTAAGAAACAAAGCAGAGAGTTACAAGTGCATAACCAGGGGTGAGACGCTTCCTCCACTTTAATTGAAAAGAAGAGTGATTGTCAATACAGGTAAGTTCCTGTTTTGGTGGCTGAAGTTTGACGGATCTGATAGCTTCTTTTTTCTCTTTGAAGGTAGAAAAGAGGTCAGCTGCTGAGAGGGGAGAAGCAGAGTTGGAAGAGGGGAGATCCACTAAAAGAAAAAGAAAATCAGTTGACCCAGAATTTTATTGTGTCAAAAACTCGGTTTTCTTTCTTTTTACCCTAGATCTCAGCAGTCAGCTGTGCAAAAGATAGATCCAGTGGAATACCTGTACTTCCCATGTATTCCTAAATATCTTACTTTAAAAGGAAAGCATGTCCTAGTGCTTACAGGAGTAGTTCTGGAACGCCCCTCATTCGCTGTGCTTTCGAGAAGCTCTTCTGTACTCCAGGGGCTCTGTTCTCAACCCTGCACTGCCCTTCTTTTAAACCCTCTCAATCCCCTTCTTGTTTGCCCTCTTCCCTGCCTGTCATGTCCTGCCTGTTATTACTGATGTGCTTGACAACCTCCCACCTATTCCAGGGGAGGCATCTAATGTTTAGAGCATCTACTATGTATCAGACACTGAATTACTTTCACTTCGGCGGCATCACTTAGGTCTCCCTCCACAGAGGGGAGGGGTGATGTTATCCCAACTCTTACAGAAGAGGAAGTTAAAGTCAGGAGACCCTCCGGTCACATGGCTACTAAATGACCAAGTAGGGACAAGATCCCAGTCTGTCTGACTCCAAAGCCCATTACTCTATGCTGTGAACTCCCAGGGAGCAGGCAGTGTTCTGACTCTCATCCACCTCATGGGAACTCAGACAGCACTTTGCACATGGAAGAAGCTTGGGAAATATTATTGATTTGAACTATGACCCGACTCCCTGCATACTTCAGTGCTCTGGCATTTTTGGGTGTGCCCGGCTTTCCCCAAAGAAGCCGTTCCACTCTGCTCGGTAAAAGACATGCTCTTTAGGTTCAGCCATGGCAGCAAATGTGCTAAATGTACAATGTAGACAGAAAGATGGCAAAAGGAAAGTAGAGTTTGCTTCTTCTAGATACCTTTTTAAATAATTTGTATTGATTTACTTTAGTTTTGGCTGTGCTGGGTCTTTGCTGCTGTGAAGGTTTTTCTCTAGTTGCGGGGAGCAGGGGCTACTCTGCAGTTGCAGTGTGCAACGAGACAGGCTCTAGGGTACATGGGCTTCAGTAACTGTGGCCTGTGGACTCAGTAGTTGGGGCTCCCAGGCTCCAGAGCACAGGCCCAACAACTGTGGCACTCGGGCTTAGTTGCTCCGAAGCATGTGGGATCTTCCCGGATCAGGGATCAAACCTGTGTCTCCTGCTTTGGCAGGCAGATTCTTTACCACTGAGCCACCAAGCAAGCCCTAGATAACTTTTAGTAATCCCATCAAGAGTGTTAATGAGTTGTACTGATAGTGTCAACAAAGAAACTATCCAAATTCTCCATGTGATCATTAACAGATTACATAAGGTTAACAGAAGCATAACTACATTCCAACCGAAACCATCCTCTTTTCATTTTTCAGGAATATAGTATGTATGGCTGGTGGGTCGGAGAACTGAACAGCCTCATTGGGATTGTTCCAAAGGAGTATCTCACCACTGCCTTTGAAGTGGAAGAAAGATGAAGCCCAGGTATCAGAACCATGCCAATAGATTTGTTGGCCATGCCTTCATTTCTCTGTGAAGGATGAGAGTTGCTGATGAAGTAACTTTTCTTCATTTCCAAAAGTGATGACGGTGATTTACCATTGAAAGAAGCTAAGTCTGTAATTGTTTTTCCTAAACTGGGGGACTCTGTCAATCAGGATTAGATTCAATTACGTGTGACAGAAAACTCAAAATAACAGTGATTTAATTAACACATAAATTTATTTTTCTCTTCCGTAAGAATCTGGAGGTAAGTAATCCAAGGTGTTCAGGTCCCAGGTACCTTCTCTTTTTGCCACACTGCATGTGGTCAACATTGCCATGGTTACCTCATGGCCCAAGATGGATGCTCCAGTTCGCAACTATCATGTCAGTATCCTACCCAACAGGAAAGATAGAAAGAAAGGAGACATGCACATCTCTCCTAAGGACACTTCACAGATGTTGCACACACCACTTCTGCTTATATCCCATTGGTCAGAACTCGGATATACAGACATATCAAGCTACAAAGAAAGTTTCTTCTAGGTAGAACCTGTATCCAGCTTAAAAGTGGAGTAGTAGGGAGGCATTAGTAAATTTAAAGGAAAGAATAAATATTGGAGAGCAATTAGGAATGTTTGCCACAAGGATGGATCTGGGTTTCTTTATCCACAGCTCTCAAATCCAGGGCAACATTTCCCCCAAATGCCCATGTATTGCAATATGATTGACAAAGATTAGGAATCCAGTATAAGGATTCCTGTGGAACATAATCAATCCCTCAGTCGGAAGGATCCCGTGGAGAAGGAAATCACAACCCACTCCAGTACTCTTGCCTGGGAAATCGCGTGGACAGAGGAGCTATAGAACATGGAGTTGCAAAGAGGCAGACATGACTTAGCAACTAAACAAAAAGACTATGGGTTGCATTTTATGAGCAAGAACCACATTATACCACATTAAGCAGCAGAGTGAGTGTCTGCTTTGGGTGGGATGACAACATGATTAGAATTAGGATGGTGGTGGAGGACACCAAGGCTAGCATGATGTCACTAGCTCCATCTTCCAATCTGAAACAGGAGCTGCCTTTATTGATGGGGGTGAGGGATGACACATGTGACAGTGACACAGACGGGCCTTGGGATCTTTCAGGCCAGGGCCCGCTCTAGTGTGCAGCAGCAGTGCCCTAACTGCTCGTTTAGGGCATCACATAAGGAGAGATCTTACTCTCTAATGCCCTTGTACAATCATGAGGCACCAGCTCGGGGCTCTCACTCGAAGTCTGACTTTATGACTTTCCCATTTCTAGGCCCTGAATGCAGAAGACTTGGAATTTCTCTTCAAATCTAAATAAATTCTCCCTACTTCACTCTGTCATTTATTTAATGACAAACTTGTTTCTCCTCATTCTCTTTGACCCAACAATTCCACATCTAGGGGTTTATCCTACAGGTACACTTGCACACAGGCAAAATAATATACACACAAGGTTACCTGTAATAGCAAACCACTGGAAATGACTTAAAGGTTCAATAGAGACCTCCCCAAGGAACTGTAGTAATTCATAGAATTGAATACTATGCAACAGTAAGGAAAAAAAGAAAGCGCTCCACACCTATGGAATACATTCTGAGATATGTAGGTAAGTAAAAAAAAAAAAGAAGTAGTAAAGGGTAGGTCTAATATGCTCCATCTGTGTAAAAAAGGGAGTCTCATTGCTTCTATATGTATGAGAATATATGAGATATCACTGGAAGGAGAAAGATGATGATAACACTGTTTGCCTCCAACAACAGAGAAATTACATGACTGTGAGACAGGGTAGGAGGGAGACACTTTTTACTCTACACCCTTTTATATCTTCTACATTTCGAATCATAAAAGCAGATTTATGTGTGTTTCCCCCTTTAGGACACACATCCTTCTCTCTACCCTGCCTTTATGAAGAAACGAAGAGCCCGCTCCCTACCCCTGCCAGCCCACCACCACCACCAACTCTTCTCTTTAGAGAAAAGACCCAAGTCCCTGACACCCCTGCACAGTACATGCAACCCACCGTAAGACGAGTGAGCAGAGGCCTCTTCAGCCGACCTGTTACTAGACCTGCCACCGCACAGCTGACCGCAGGCTAAACATGTCCACAAACCCACCTCTGCCTTTTCCGCAGGCTTGTCTCAGAGAAGGTGAGACAGAAGGAAGCCTTTGGAGGAAGAAATTGCTGCTTGCTTTGGCTGGTTTCAAAAGCACAAATAAACTTCTGATTTGGTTCTTTGCCCTGTGATGGAGTTGTGTTTCTTTTTGTAAACTGGTATCAAAATGCTGGCTCTGGGCATTCTTATCATCTCCAAACAACATGGGAAGGGACAGCCTGAGCGAAAACGAAAGCCCACCTACTTGGTTATTTTTATCTTTTGTGCTCAGTCTGTCTGAAATGAGACAGGGCCAGAAGCAAGTCCTTGAGTCAGCACATTGGAGAGCTCCTTTCGGGGCCTCAGTTACCAGCCCCACTGTGTCCTGCGGGCTGAGGGAGTGCCGTGGGGAAGGCTTGTGTCTACACAGCGCTGTTTCCTTTCCCTGTTTCCTGGGCCTAGCACTCGGGGTGTCTGTGCCTTGAAGAGGCAGCAAAACACAATGGTTAAGAGCATAGCTTTGAGGGTTTCCCTGGTGGTCTAGTGGATGGGCATCCATTCTGCAGTGCTGAGGACACCAGTTCGATCCCTGGTCCCAGAAGATTCCACTTGCCTCAGGGCAACTCAGCCTATATGCCACAACTCCTGAGCCTGCACTCTAGAGCTTTCGGGCTGCAACTGCTAAAGCCAGGGCACAGCAAAGAAGGCACAGGACAACCAATAAGTAAATAATAATTTTTAAAATTTTTGTTTAAAAGAAAAGAACATAACTTTGATGGAATGCCCTAGCAGTCCAGTGGATAGGACTTGGCACTTTCACTGCCGGCCCAGGTTCAATCCCTGGTTTCCCGATCTTGGGAACCAGGATCCCTCAAGCCATGTGGGGTGGCCAAAAAAAAAAAAAGAAACTCTGGGATCAGTCAGCCTGGAAACAAATTCCTCACCTTAGAAGGGGTATACTCCATCTCACCAGGTCATTAAGAGATTAAAGGAGTTAATAAGTGTAACATACCTGGAACACCATCTGGCACATAGTAACTGCTCAATAAAGTTTAGTTATTAATGCCTGACCCTCTACACAAGAAATATTGAGAGATGGGCAACTGAGCAGCTAAGGAAATTTCACCTTCAAAGCTGCTCCTATTCAGAGCTGTCCTGGATTGGCAGTATCCTTCCTCATCCCCATCTCATAGCCCTGCAATAAGGTACCACTTCATGTCACCAAAGAGAGAAACTGGGAACAAATAGGGATGTTGTTAGTGGATTCCAGGTTTCTGAAAAGGTCCTATGCCAGCTATTCATTTCCAGATTTTTCTGACCCAGGAGTAAAACAAAAGGAAGCTTCGTGTATGTGTGATGGATAAAGATGTAAGAAAAGAGGACAATTTAGGTCTGGGAGAGGAAAAAATAGAGATAAAAGGAACTAGAGAACTGTCCCTGACATCCCCTCAACTTTACACAGGGTGCCAAAGGAGAAGCAACCGCTAGGTGGCAGCAGATGCGCAGATGAATCAAAGGGAACCAATTGCCTTCTGTTTTAGGAACATTTGCACCAATCCCAACCTACAGGTAAAGACAATGGGCATTGTTCTAAAGTGGTTAACAGAAGGAGCAAACAGAAACCCCTCTGTGCCCAATTGCTTCCTCTGTAGAGAATCCTCAGAGTCCCAAGTCTGCAAGGCTGGGTGGCTAAGAGAAGAGAATACCATTGTACCAGCACTGTTCCATGATGAAAGAAAAGGAGAAACCAGAAGAGGAACAGGAGGTACCCAGGGCAGCGTCAGAAGAGGTATGAAAGAGGAGCAGGGTCAGTGCTTCACTCTGCATAGCTGGACTCTCAGTGGCATGACCTTTAAAACAAAGCCCTCCCCCCCCCCAAAAAAAAAAACAAAGCCCCCTTGCTGCAATAGTCCTTTCTGTACCTGCAGACCTGAGGAAATCATCTGCCAAACTACAAGGGTCTTTTGGCACCTCCATCTACTGCCCCACACTCACATCCTAGCTGTAAAAGAGGAAAAAGAAAGTAGACTGGCCCTAAAAGATAGAAACAAATGGACTAATTGGGAATCTGGTCCATAGCCAGCTGGCCGTTTCTGACCTTGCTACATGGCTGGAAAAGAAACAGCAAGTTCAAGACCATCTTCAAACAAAGGGCATTCTCTGTCACGGAGAAAGCAGTGGATTCCTACAGTCTGCCTGAAGCTAAACCTCATCTAGCAGATCTGCTCAATTCCACAGCCACCATTTAGCCAACAGTCTCAGAAAGCAACTGGTTAATCAGATTACTGCTTCTCTGTTTGACTCCAGTAACCAAATCCCCACCTTACTGCCTGTGACTAACTGGATAACTGGGGCATTAGAACACTTAACTAACCACATTATATGTAGAATGGCTTCTGAACGGCCACTAACTGCACTAGCACATGAAACTCAAGAGGGGAGAGGTACAAGGTGGGACACCTTTTTCCTTCCTTGATTTTACGTTGAGAAAATAAGAAAGCTAAAATCCTGTATTTAAGAAGCAAATGTACAGATATCCTTTACAAATAAATATCTGTATATCCAGATAAATATCTATATAAATATCTTTACAGATAAATAATAATTAACACAGAATTTACCAACATCCACTGGATAATCTGACTTGAGATTGGTACAGTTCAGCCTGCATCATCCAACTTGATATCTGAGAATACTAAATGCTCTGAAAGCAATCTTTCAGCTACATTTCATTAAAAATACATTTTTCCAGTGTGTTTCCTCGGTCATCCATATAGCAAAACAGCATAGACATTGTTTTACAATTACCTCAATATTACATTTTCCAACATGATGGTCTGTCTCTTAGAAATCTGTATTTAATTCAAAACCAACTATATCTTTTCCCTCTGGTGAATAAAAATGGAAAAGACAGGAGAACTCCTATTGAGTCTCATTCCCTAAACCCAGACATTTTGATTCCATTTAAAGTGGGACCAAATCAATGTCATCCCTCCTGTTAGGAGCAGATACCTTGATAGCTCAGCTGGTAAAGAATCCGCCTGCAATGCAGGAGACCCTGGTTTGATTCCTGGGTGGGGAAGATCCCCTGGAGAAGGGATAGGTAACCCACTCCAGTATTCTTTGGCTTCCCTGATGGCTCAGCTGGTGAAGAATCGCCTGCAATGCGGGAGACCTGATCCCTGAGTTGGCAAGATTCCATGGAGAAGGGAACAACTACCCACTTCAGTATTCTGGCCTGAAGAATTTCATGGACTGTGAGTCACTTTCACTTTATGTAAGGAATAAACACATATGTAAGGAGTAGCCTAGATTTCAAGTGTTATCCTTAACTTTTTTTAAAGCACTTTCACTTGCTCAGTTGCACCACCTTAAATGTAATTAGTTATTCTTTTCAAATGGCAAAACTGAAAATGTGAAAGACGAACAAAAATCACACAAAATCTGCTGTTAAAGAGGAAATGACATAAGGGACTTTTGAAAATCGCGGTCTGCTGCACTGCTTATTGAATCACTCCAGTTCTGTTGCTGTGGCAAGACACCCCGGTGACACATTCCCAAAATCCACATTCCACACCAGTCACATTATAATAATGCGCTGGTGTCACAAAGCCTCTGTGTTGGGGGAGGGAGTGGGACAGTCCTGCTTTTATAAATCAGTCTGAGAATGAGGGAGTTGAAGAAAAGGAAGACAAGAAAGAAAGAAAATAAACTAATGTATGTTCGTATGTTCTTTCTTTTTCTCCTCCTCATCTTGAGAACAAAACTCCTGGATACCAGGGACAGAGGCGCTTTAATCTCTGGCCAAAAGGAAGCTCTCCCTGCAGTCTCCCCACAAGGAGAGACTTGGGGAGGATAAATCTTGAGTGGCACTGACTTGCTAATTCCCAGAGCACCAGCAGACTCTGTAGAGCTGACTTTAGAAAAAGCAGCCATCTACATAGAGGATTATCCCTGTTACACAGCCCAGTGACTCAAACTAATTTTCTCATTTGTGGATTACCCTAGTCCCTTGCTTCCCCTCTCTTCTGCCCAGCTATTTCATTTCCCATTAGAATTTACGGAGATTGGGTAGGAAGTCTGAAACTTAAAACTAAAGAGAGATTTTTCTTCTTCAAGGGATTTGAATTAATTCTCCCTGTTTTCCTATCAAAACCTAACTGCTCAGAAAACATTTTTTTGGATTTGTTTTTGAACAAAACAAGTTGGTTTTGTTTTTGGATTTTTTTTTTTTTTAATTAATATGAACTGACTACCCTCTTGCGACTCTTGGGATTCAATTAATGATATATTTTAAGATGCAGCCCATTTTGTACCAAAATCCTTTCTAAATATAACGCCCCTACCCCTAAAAAACTACAGTATTTGAGGAAACTAAAGTAAAATTAATAGACTATATAATTTATTTTCTAAATAGTGACATTTTTTGAAAATGAAAGGGGGCATTACTAATAAGGATGCCAGAATCGTAGGTATAAACAGGGATGTGGTCACCCTAAAAATATGCCCAAATAGGTTATCTAGTCACCAGGGGAGTGGGCAGCAGATAGAGAGATGAACTGGTTCTCCTGGTACAGTGTTTGGCGACATCCCTTCTCCCCTGCAGGCCTGGCCCCTAGGCAAACCCTGCCAACTAGGCGCTCATTTCCTGATGCCCAGGCTGTTCTGAGAGGCCTGGTGTCTCTGGCATCAAGCTGCTCATGGCAGTGGCCAGCCGTCGGCAGCTGTGTGTGTTCGCTCCCTCGCGGGGCCCATCGCCGCCTGCCGCCCCGCCACCTGGCAGAGTGCCACTGGCAATAGTATGCCACCTCCTTGCCTCCCATGATGGGCGTGAGTTCCAAGAGGTTTCTAGTGCAGGTCCTCAAAGAAGGCATCTGGTTCCACTGCAGATCCTCTTAGCCTGATGGTGAGCAGCTGGGCACCTTTTATCCCCCACATGCGATCATGGAACAGAAAACAGGCTACAAACACCTCCCTTCGAACCACAGTCAGGCACGGGCATTGCTCTGCCCTGAATCAGCAAGATGGCACATGCACACCACCTACATTTCCTGGATGCCTCCCATCCCCTGGATGCACCCTGCTCAGCCTATCGTTAATATGTTCCACCTCCAAGAAAGCACCTGGCATCAGGAGATTTGGGATCATTTCTTCAACATCTCCAAAGCAGTGCAGTGGAGGTGTGAGAAGGGGAGGGGACTGAGAGCTTATTGCTTCATTCTGTTAATACAGGGCTTCTCAACGTGGCACTCCTGACATTGGGACCAGATAATTTTATGTTTGGGGGGCTGTCAAATGTTCAGCAGCATCTGGCCTCTACCCACTAGATGCCAGTACTGATCCCCCAGCAGCTCCCCCCACTTCTGACAGAAGTGTCTCGAGACATTGTCAGATGTGCCCTGGGAACAAAACGACCCCTGGTGGAGAACCACTGTCTCAGGCCATATGGATTTGCTTAGATCCAAGAGAAACTGCCTTGTCTTCTAGAAGTCTGCACTTTAGCCACTACATTAGTGACAGGGAGAGGCTTAGGAAGTTGGAAAGACAGAGTATAACTGTCATGAATTCTTCAGGGTTTAAGAACCAGCAAGCCAGCCCCCATGTTCAACAGGAACATGGAGATCTGCTCCCCTGCACTGCCGCGGAGCCGCACCACAAGAGTAATGTTTTCGAATGAATAAATTGGTGCTTTCTGATTCAGAAAGCTGCACCACAGTGAGTGCTGTAGTAACTATCCTTTTTCCTGTTTCTGTAGCAGAAACCTAGAAGGGGTGCCCTGAAAGTCTCAAACAGGACTGAATGTTAACCCTGTGTACTATTTCAGAGCAAGAATCCCAGGTTCCCAGAACCAGCACAGAAATCGCTGCGGTGCAAGGGCCCATGCTGAATCCCTGCGCTTGGTCTGGGGCTGGTGTGGTGCCGACTGCTCGTCCTGGGCAGAGCAGGGAGTCAGGGCAGTCATCTCAAGGCTGTGATTTTCCTGGTCCTTCGTGGTTAGTTTAGGGGAAAGTCCTCTCTTACAGAATGACTCCCAGGAGCTCTGTCAAGAATAAAAAAAAAAAAAAAAAAACACAACCAAAACCCATCACCTTCTCAGGAGGCCAAAAGAAGATGAAGGGTCCAGGACCTTTGTCTCTGACTGCAGAGGGCAGACCGAAGGGCCAGCCAGAGCCCTGACCACACTGCCTCCCATGGGCCCCGAATCTGAGGCACCTGGAAGGGTTATTAGCAGGATTGGAACTCATCCCTCTGCTGGGACTAGATCATAATTACAGTAATTTTCTAACAGAGCTCGGCAGTAGGACTGTTTAATCAGCATCTGACTCCCTTGTGTTCCCAGCCCTCATCACTCAAGGAGAGGAGTGGGATGGCTCTTAAAGAGACAGTGCCTGCCTTTCAGCGTTGCTAACAGATGTGCCCTAATTGGTAGAATATATCTAAGTCTCGTAGCTTATAGCAGGCAGGTTACATTGCCTCCAACGAACCGCCACAAGCTCTCACTATCCTTGGCCTTCTGCTAGAGGGATTCAGGTCAGGCTTCTGGTGGGTCTGGCTTCCCACGCCAACCAGGCCACCAGGGGAAGGGACACACACAGGGCTAGAGAACCTAAAAGGCTAAAACACTTAAAACACACACACAAAGGCTCTAACTAGCCAGCCCCTTCAAAAGGCTGTTTGAAAGAAAAAGTCGAGCAGGCTGAAAACAGGAAGGACTTGACAGCCGCAGGTAAGAAATGTTAATCCACAGATCACAGAAGCATCTCGTGTTCCTGCCCTTCCAGGGGAGAAGCCCTTGAAGACTTTCGGGTGGTCCTTTTATTCTCACAGTAGCTTCACCATCTCTCTACTTAAGATTCACACCTCCTGGGACTTCCCTGCTGGTCTAGTGGCTGAGACTCCTTGTTTGCAATGCAGGAGGCCCAGGTTCAATTCCTGGTGAGGGAACTAGTTCCCACATGCTGCAACTAAGACCTGGAGCAGCCAAATAGTAAATAAATAAATGAACACAATTAAAGAAAAAAAGATTCACACCTCCCTCACTGCTGTGTCAGTACCCTTGTTTTCCTCCTCTTCTGCTGGTGGAAGTAGACCATGTCTCCCCGGAACAGAAAGGAAGTAAACTGACCCTGCTCACGGGGTCAGGTGCACGGTCTCCTAAAAACGTGGCACTTTTTATCCTTTCGAACATAAATGGCCAAGTTTATTTATCTTGAGGTTTGAGGTTCCAGCCTTCCAGCTCCAAGTCCAGCCATGACTGAGGTGGAAGTGGTTGTCCTCAATAGGTTACTTCTGCCGCCCTGCTGGTAAGCCCAACGCACACCTGGTCACTGAAGCAGTTGACAACGGTTCCTTAGAGAGAAGAGCTGGGGCGGGGTGAAGATGAGAGAATGTGGTGGGGGCAGGGGATTTCCACAGCAGACTGGAAAAACCCTCAGGAAAGAAGGCACGGCTGTAAACAGAGCAGGAAGAGGGACACTCATCCACAGCTCAAAGAAAGGTCACCTTGAGCCAGATGACAGTCCCCCTACAGAGCCGGGTCCCTGCTGGCAGAAGGCCGCCTGGGGGGCGGCTGAGGGCCAGTGTCCAGCGTCCCGAGCTTGCACTGCAGTGGCCTTCAGCTTGGTTTCAGCTGTACCTCAATTGGCTACTCACATGTAAATCTGCAGAAGCCACTCCAGCCCCCAGTGGGATGTTCCTGTGAGGCAGGCCAGGAGCTGGGCTGTTTCCATTCCTCCCTCCAACCTCGCATCCTCCCAGCCCACTGCCCTCCCCACTCCTGACCAGGGATTGAACCCTTAATGTAAACAAATTCACAAACATGGAACTAAACTTACTGTCCAGTCAGACCACTAAAGTCACAATCGCCTCCTAAGCCAAAGCTATGGGAGCGGGTACGAGGCACCTGGGACTCGGTGGTGTAGCTCTAAGGCCTTAGTGGTGAGCAAACCTCAGACTGTGGAGGATTTCTGAGAACAACTCTGAAAAACTCTGCGGGGAAATTTATTTTTTTCCTTGAACAGTGGGGGACTTAGTTATCCCATTTTTTTTAGCCGTACCACGTCTTAGTTGCCGCACACAGGATCTTCCATCTTCATTGCTGCATGTGAGATCTTTAGTTGCAGCATGCAAACTCTTAGTTGCGGTATGTGGATTCTAGTTCCCTGACGAGGGATCAAACCTGGGCCCCCTGCATTGGGAGCATGGAGTCTCAGCCACTGGACCACCAGGGAAGTCCCCAGCTTCTTTTTTTCAAGATTTTTTTTTGGGAAAAAAAAAATCTTGTTTTACAGAAGTTGGGAAGTATCTCTTAAATGAATATGTTCTACCTGAAACATGCTTTTTAAAAACCATGATCAGCTCAGTTTCCTCAGCTAGAAAATGAAGATGATACTTGCCCTGCCCCCTCCTCACTGAGCACCGTGGTCAAATAAACAATGTGTATGAAACTCATTTTCACACAAGAAAACCCATGTCCTCCTACACACACACACAGACACACACACACACTTCCTCCCACCAAACAAAAGGGAATCTATGACTTTGGGATCACTTATCCTGTGTGACAGGAGATGACTAGACTTGGGCCACATAAGTAACTGTCAGAAGAAAGATGACAAGGGGCTTCCCTTATGGTCCAATGATTAGGATTCTGTGTTTTTACTCTAGGGGGCAAAGGTTCAATCCCTGCTCAGGGAACTAAGATCCCACATGCTGAGCAGCATAGGCAAAAAAAAAAAATTAGTACGGTGACTGTAAGTCAGACACAGAACCTACCTCAAACCCAAATTCTAACAAAAAAATATTTCCATTCTACAAAACAGCTCAGCAGGCCACTGGCCCAGTAGCTCCCCATCCTCCCTACAGAGGCTATCAGCCATGGCAGCATCCATGTACACACCGCGACAGAACGAGATGGGGGAGAGGCAGATGGCACTGCCGAGCCAGAGAGGAAAATCCATCTCTGCTGTTGTTCTGGTAACTCTAGGCCCGCGTTACTAGAAAAACTCTCCCTCCATTAGGACATCTCCTTCCACGGCCTACACTCAACTCTGCACAAGGCAGTTCCGGGACGGCGCCTGGCCTTAGATTAACTGAGGCCCTGCTGTATGCATGGCTGATAATGGACCATTAAAAAAGCCAGGAGTCAGAAAAGTCGCATCCGTGTCTCTGACCGGCTCCTGCTGTCCCAGCAGCCAACCCTGCTGGCAGAACTAGCTGCTGAGCACCAACTCCAGGAAGAAAAGGAGTGAAGAGAAGAAGGCCGACCCAGCTTGCTGTTTTTTGGCTGAGTAGGGAATTGACACAGACCACCTCCGGCTCCTGTCTGGAAGTTTTGAGATCAGAGAGCTTCAAGCACAGCTGGGTTCACAGCTGCACCATTTGGAGCTTTGGACTCATTAATATTCATGAGCCATCCCCACCAATCGGCAGAGCGGATGCCATTAGCTTAGCATCTGTCGGGTTTTTGTGAGGGCTGTGTATAGAGTTTTTTTCCCCTTTTAAATGAACTTCTTTTGACATTTTGGATTTGCCTCTGTAGGTTTTCTCTCCTCGCCTTGCTCTGCTGCATCATATAAAAGAGAGACCCAGGGGAGGCAGGCAGAGAAGAGAGATGAGTCCCAGCCAGGGCTCGGCATCTGCCTGTTGACAAACTTTATTTCTCTTTCAGCACCTGGCACCTCAGACAGGCTGCAAGGATGGAAGCAGCATCAGGTAAATTATACCTAACAAGGTTCATGCGCATCACTGTGAGAAGAGCTGGATCCTGCCTCTTTGGAAGACAATCCTTTCTCCAGTGGTGAACTTGAGCTGCACACACAATGCAGGAGCGCTGCCGCGCACAGTTCTGAACCATTATTTCCACGCTGATAAATTCATGATTTATGAAAGTAACTACTGCCAGCCCTCAATCCCTCCTCCACTGCTACAGCTTGTTAGACACCAATTGCAACAAGAGTCTTAAATACTTGAATTTTATTTCAGGCCAAAGCCCCGCAACTCTGAACTAAATGCCATGACAGTCCCACAGCATAGGCGAGTAGTAGAAGAGCCCATGGACAGGGTGTGGGGGCCAAGGGAGGGAGGGGCGGGCGAGATGGAGAAGAACCACACACAGACGCCCGGGCAGATAAGCAGAACGCCAGCTCCAGCTCTCAGAGGAGAGAATTACGGCAGCAGGAGGGCAGGACGCCTCATTGTCTGAAGGAAGGCGTGTTGTTTCTCATCTCCATCCCCAGAGCCCTCTCTCCAGGCAGAAACAAAGCCCCCGCACCCCACTGGACTGAACAGACGGCCTCCTGCAACACAGCAGAGGGACACGAGGTGGCTGAAGCCCTGGGGAAAGGGAGCTGTTACTAAGGGAGAAGAAAAGGATTCAAACAAGAAAGGAGCTCAGCTAACCCTGCAGAGAAGACAGTCCATCTCGGCTTTATAACCAGAGAGGCAGGGACAGTCCAGGGTATCTTTCCCAAAACAAAGCCCCCTGAACCATTCCCTGTCCTTTGGCTGTGACCAAACCTTTCTTTTCTGTGGACGGCCACGAGCTATTTCACAGGTCTCAGGCACCATACAGCCAGGCCGAGGTCCCGGGATGTGCAGGAAACCCCAATGACAGGAGTCACAGCACCATCCCATTCAGTGGTTATGAGTGGAGGAAAAGAGAGGAGGTGGGAGAAAAAATATTCACACCCCCACACCCCCCACTGTCCATGCAAGGAGGTAGCAAGAGGCCAGCCTCCCAGAAACCAGTGCTCCAGGGGCTTCGGCAAAAACACAGCCAGCTGGAATACAATGACACAACAGAAACACAAGCATTTCTGTTGCAGCAATCTCTGATAAGGTAGCTTAAAATCTGCCACCTACAATCCCCAAACCAGTCACCTGAGCTCCTGGGCCCATTAACAAACATCTAAAGAAATTCAGCTTCCAGGAGAGTAAATATGGGGTTTGGCTCAGAACCAACAACTCCTGGGTCTTGTGCTTAACTTACAAACATCTGCACAGTGTCTTATCCCTATGGAAGAAGCCTGAAGAGTTACGACCAATCTCCGCAGAACCATCTTGAGCAGAGGCCGTGGTAAAGCAGGAAGCTGCCCAGCCTCCCCCACCAGCCTGTGCCTAACCCCAGCTGAGCAAGTCTCGCTGCCCGCATCGCCTTCATCCACCTCAGAGCAGAACCCAGAGCTCCAAGCAGAGCTCACTTTTCCAAAACTGTTTCCAACTGACCGGGGTCCAAAGGCACAGCATGGTCCCCTCCCAGGACTCTCCTCACAGGCTGAGAAGCAGAGATCCCCTCATCAGGTCTTGCAAAACCACAGCATGATGGAGAGGAGGTGGGTGGGAGAGTGGGGCTCTCCAAGGGAGGAGCCTCAGAGTCAACCACAGGAGCCCACACCTCAAACTGATCCTTTTCTTCCCCGGGAGGCGGTGAGGGAGAGCTCCTCCTGCTGGGTCTTGGGAGAAAGCAACAACTGGAAAAAAGTGGGAAAGGGAAAAGGAGGGCATGAACAGGTGAACAAAAATCAACAGACAAACACAAGTGAGCGGACAACAAGGGAGGCCTGTTCATACAAGGAAGCAGTATTTGGCCACAGAAAGGAAATTAAGGTTGATACGCCCTGCAACACCGATGCGCAGGAAACGGTGCCAGTGGCAGGGGTCTGTCACAGAGACCACATGTGTGACTCCATCTGTGTGAAATGTCCAGAATGGGCAAATCCACACACACACACAGGAAGTAGACACTGGTTACCAAGAGCTGGGGTTTGGGGCTGGGGAGTGTGGGGAGTCACTGCTAATAGGTACAAGGTTTCTTCAGGGGTGATGAAAATGTTCTAAAACTGACTGTGGTGACGGATGGCTGCACGACCTCGTGAATAAACAAAAACTACTAAATTGTACATGAAAGGGTGAGTTTTATGTATATGAATATATCTCAATAAAGTTGGTATCTAAGGAAAACGGAGGTTGGGGGAGAGGATAAAGAACAAAACAAACAAGAGAGCCTTTTCTTCTTTCTCCCCAGGTTGCAATAGGAGAGCCATCTCCTAGGGATGAGTCAGCACAGACCCAAGGCCCTCATGCATGGGATGACAGGGGCCCTCCTGAAAGGCCACCAATGCCGTGACCTTACTTTCTCTACCGATGGACACCTCACTGGCCCAGGTTACAGTAATCCTAGCCACTGGTGTCTCAGAAAAGAGCATTCATTTACCTCTTAGGCTGGTCTCCTTTAGCCAGGTGAGAGGAGCCCCGTCTCTCTTCCTGGGCCCAGCCACAGTTCGACATAGCATAACGAAGAATGGCATCAGAAACAGACATGGGGCTTCGGCCCTGTACACAGGCTTCTATTTCAGGCACTGAGAGCTGGCTTTGCAGGAAGAGATGTAACTGGCTGTCTGACAGGAGGACCACACTCTGCAGGACCCTGGGGCAAACACAGATAGAACACCACAAAGCATCACGCCTCATAGCAGCCGCCCCCAGCCCCATCCTCTGAAGGTCTTCTGGCTTGAGTGAGTGCTGAAGGCACAAGGGTGCAAGAAAAGCATCTGACACAAACATGCCTGTGTGCTCCTGGGGCCATTCTGCACAGCACACACACTCCTGCCATCCCCTCCAGGAGGCAAGTGCCAGCCCGCCAAGTCCACTCACTTTTCAAGAAAGTGCTGCAGACCTTGTCGTCGCTTCTCAATGAACTCATCTGAGCTGCCAAAGAAGGTTGACTTCCCAGGAAGTTCAGGTACAGGCCTGTGGGATCACACAACATAACACATACCCAAGATAAGTAATATCCCAGTCACTCCAGTCCCTGATCAAGGAAATCCCCTAAAAAGAGACACAAATCAACACAAATAGCATTTGATAAGAGGGCAGGGGCAGAGGGTTAATACTGATGACACGCCTGGTGTCAGGCACTGTGCTAAACGTTTACAGACTTTACTTCATTTATCCTCCTCGAAACCCTGTGAAAAGATGTCAGTGTACCCATTTTAATGGTAAGGAAATAGAACCAGAGAAGTAAATTTCCTATGTCACCCAGCTAGTAAGTAAGCAGCAGAGCTGGTATTTGAACCAAGTCTAGGACTTACAAACTCCATGCTGCTAGACTACATTGTTTACAAAACCCACTCCCACCATCAACTACTATTTCAAAAGGAAGAAATGTGGACATGGAGACATGGGAGGATGCTGGGTGTGGGTGTGGAAATTAAGGCCACCATCTCCAGTCCCGGAAGATCACATGTTTGGAATTTTCTAAAAGTAATCAAGTTGCAACAACTCATCCACAAACTCTTCCAGCCTCCCTAGCCTCTCCTGTGAAGCATGACACATGCTTTAAAAACAACAGGCCAAAAAAAAAAACAAAAAAACAGGCCAGACTAGAGGATGCAGGATCTGTTCAGAGGAAGTTCCAATTGGTTTATGAAGGCCTGACTCATGACAATACCCTCATCAATCCCACATGTTAACTAACTGGCTTGGTCATCAACAAAGTCACCACAGCACTCAGCAACCACACTGTGTTGGAATCACTGTCATAAAGTGCCTCCAGTTTTAGGGCTTATCTGCAATATGTAGGTGAGGAGTGAACAATAGCACTTGTCCTATGGCTCTCAGTCTGTCGTAACTCTGGATAAAGGTCTCTACACAAGAAAGAAGAAAGGGGGGGGGGAAATCACAATTTTTACATATCAAACTGACAGGAACACCATGTGTCAAATTATTTCAGGTGCTAAAAAGTTCCTGATAACCAGTGAAGCACATTTACACAGCCAGCAGTACCTCTGTTTAGCCCTATGCATATAAAAAAAGAAAAACGTTCTTTAGATTTGTTTGGCTTTGTTAGGTCAAAATATTAGAAATGAGAACTCTGTCATTACTTTTTTTCACTGACTTGAAAACACGATTTAAGAACACATTTCTCAATGACCTTAGTACTTGGCATGCTGCCAAGTTTTCTTCATTGTAAACTCCAGTTGCCAAGGAAGAACCTAAGAAGCCAGTCTCGGACCCAAGAAGGAAATAAGAGAACTCACACTAAACCTGCATTTCTCTGGAGCTGCTTTCTCAGCCACACAAACTCCCGGTAGCGGCGGCGCACACAGGACGTCTTGGCGGTAAAGGCCTTGCTGTTGGTCTACAGGGGAAAGCATGTGAAAGGGTTTGGTGGAAAAGCCCAAGTTCACACAAACTCCCCATCATCCCTCTCACCAAGGACTCAAGTCACCAGGCCACAGTCCCAATCAAGGGGATCCAAGCAGAGCACAGTGCCACCCAGCAGCCTGAAAACAACTCAGGCAGACCCCAGGCTCTCTTTCCTCTCCTCCTTCCTTTTCTTCTGTCAATACCTTCATATAACAGGTTCTGCCTCAGGACCAGCCCTCAGCCCTGAAAGGTATATGGATCCCAATATCAAAGTCGGATACACTTACATGAAGGAATATCTTATAATCCACATAAGAATTCCAGGAGCCCTCATTCTGCACGCGGGGGTCCTGAACACGCACAGTGATCACCTCCTAGAGGTAAGAAATGCTCCTTCAGCTTCAGTTCAGCCACAAAGTGAGGTGGGTCCAACACACAGGAGGCCAGAGTATTCCACTCTATGCCAACTTTCACTCGTTTGTTCATTTATTCACTCAATTCAGCAAATATTTATTGACCACCCTCTATGTGGCAGGTACCATGCTAAGGCACTGGGGGCAGAACAAGGACAAGAGACAAAAATCCTTGCACTTATGAAGCTTACATTCTAGTACCTTCCGATGAATAAAGTTAGTGAAAATGGAACCTCATTTCTCAGTCATGCCTTCACTACTGATTTCCCTCTTCTTGCTTGACTTTGAGAACATCAGAACCACTAAGGTATTACTGTCAGAACACCACCACCAAGCAGTATCTGGATCTCCCAAAGCCCCTCAAGCTTTCATCCAGATGTTCCCTGGAAATCACATGCTTACCTCCTGCTCTTGGTTCTCCAACATCCTACACCAAAAGCCCATTGGAAGAAAACATCTGATGAGAGACAGGAGATACAGGATCAATCTCTGTTAGTATGCATCTACGCTCACCTCTCTTTGCCAGGGCAAAACCCTGAAAATTTTTAATCGACCCCCCTGGGGAAATCCAGGCAACTTTTTTTGTTCTTGTGTAAAATTTAAGAGGAAGCAAAAAAATCCCCCCACATGAGCTATCGTGCACAGTCGCTCGGTCACGTCAGGCTCTGCAAGCCTTTGGACTGTAGCCCATTAGGTTTCTCTGTCCCCGGGGTTTTCCAGGCAGGAACACTGGAGCAGGTTGCCATTCCCCTCTCCAGGGGATCTTCCCAACCCAGGGATCAAACCCATGTCTCCTGCATCTCCTGTTGCAGGATTCTTTACCTGCTGAGCTATTGGGGAAGCCCCCCCACACACGAGCAGGGGGCCAAGCTAAAAGCCCTCAGAGATTTACCTCCCTTCTCAGACCACGGCAGGGACTCGGAACCAGGCCACCTCTAGCCAAAACACGTTCAGGTCAACAATGTCACCTCAGGCGGCCAGAACTGGCAGGCTGAGCTGTAAAACCTTTCTGCCTGCGAACTGCTGGGCCCACACAGCACAACTCTCTAACTGAGCCTAACATCGCCCCCTCCTGGCTATCTAGAGAAAACCAAAACCCCACAAACGCTGAGGCTTCTGCCTGCCTTTGTCTTGCTAAGCACACACAGGACCCAGAGGCAGATCTGAGTTGGAGAGTTCCTGGGGCCCCTGAGCGGGTTGCCCGGTTGTGACCTTCTCTTAGCTAATTCCATTTCCAGAACCCAAGCCAATGGTTCTAATCATTTCCTCTCAACATGCGGTTTGTACCTCTGCCCAAGCACCCCAGAGCTGCACAGGTCGACTCAGGATGTTTTCCGCTCCTTTGCAAAGATTCATTAAAGCCTAAGCCACTGATTTCCCCCAATGTGGCAGTTTACATGCGCAGCAACATCGCCCACTCCAACAAGGGGACCATGAAGGCTGAGGTACAGGGTTACTCAAGTCCAAAGGGGCCCATGATGTCACCTTCTGTTAAAATACAGCACTAATCTTGTTACTCCTAGAACCACTTCAACAGCATCCACTCTGGCTGCTGCCTCCACCCCCTTCTCCTCTCTCAAGAGCGGAACAATAAGGTTTAATTTCCCTTTCCAATTTACCTTGAAATGAAAACTGACTTCAGCCAATATGTACTGCCAACAAATGATCCAGGCTGGCTCCTGGGAAAATGAGACTATCTGTAAGCGCTCCCTGTCCTCCCCCCATGCCCATTCACACACCCACTCATTTTTACAGTCCCACAATTAATTTTAAACACATTCTCTTATTAGTTCTGCCTTACCATTAGAAGAGCATGTAATGAGTTTCCTTCTACTTTATGTTGTGCTAACACAAGGCTAACATTTCAGGAAGGGAGGAACTCGTTTACACCACAAAATGAGCAGGGCACACAGCTTTCCCAATCTTTTCTAGAATACCAGAAGGTCTCTCCACACACAGACACTGCATGCAGAGATGAAGCTGCATGATACAGGACAAATCTGGGCTACACAGCTCAGCAAACTGGAACTGCTGTGGTTGCAGTGCCATATTAAATAGTATACTTGCTGACATTCTGACTTTTCATCTGATGCAGTCACTACCATGAAGGGACCCTGAACTGAAAGGTGGGAAACCCCAATTCCATAACAACTGATGTATAACACCCTGGATGTAGGCAGTCTAATGGCTATAACCAGAGAGAGCAGGTTGGCTCACTGTGAACAATTAATCTACTCAGATTAAAACAAAATTTTTTTTTCTCTTCTCATTCCAGGCATTTGGTATAGTCCCAGCACAGGAGCAGAGTTAAATACACTGAAGTGTCTTTCCACAAAATTAAGGGCAGGAAAGGTGACGATAAGGAAATCCACACACTAAGTGAAGCTCATGAATCTCCAGGGCCTTGAAAAGTTTGCCAAATTCAGGACCATAATTCAGTAACTAAATGGTCATCACTCTCAGGCTCAAGAAGAGTGAGTCAAGGGCTCTGAGAGCAAATGTCTCTCCTTTCTTTTGGAACTCACACCACTTAGAAACAAACAGCTATAAACTGGCTTAAAAAAAAATCCGAGGGGGGGAAAATGTCCGAGGACCCCCAAGATGCTATACACTTAATCCTAAGATTAAAGGGCACTTACAAAGCTTCCAATGTCACTTTCCTTAAAAACACTGGACAAACACAAAAACCTAGACTTCAAGTAATAATTTCTAGCAACTACTATTCTCCATCAGCTTCCTCCCTATAGATGCCACTCCTCAGGAGGAAATGAAGCATTTCTGCCCTTGGAGGGAAAAGAGGAAGTTCTTAATTTTAGCTCTATGATCTGGGAGATGGATCCCTGTGTCACCCAACTAAGGATAGAATCAGTGGCCCTCTCAGCTACTTATGCAGCGCTAACTACATTTCCTGGGCCCTTTCAATCGCGTCTGAAGTTTATTTTCTCCACCTGTACCAGTACCAGTATCTCTGGGGAAAATCCAGTTGTTTGCTATTTATAAAGTAGCCTGTAAGGCTTTCCGGTGTCTAGACAATTCCAGGCAGGAAGTCAAGGCTTTAGCTCCACAATTTTCACTTCCATTTAAACTAATAACTTCAATACTTTCTAAAACTTCAAGAGACATGTTAAAAAAACAAATCCGGTGATAAAAGTATATAAGCCGCCGAGACTCCCATCCCTTCTTGCTCATTCTTCACCCTTGGTGCCGTATAGCAACTCAAAAAGCTCTCCTTCTGAAACACCCACAAGTAGCAGAAGTAGCTCCCCCAGGTCTGACCAGCATCAGCCCGTTCTCAGCCAAGCAGCTCTGCTCCATCCTTTTGTTCATCTGTAACTTGCCACTGCTCCTACTTGCAGCTAAGTAACAAAGGCAACCACAATCTAGCGCAAGAGCCCGTGTCCCCGAAGAATACTTGCCATTACTCCTAGTCCCAGCGTTTGGGTCAACGTAGCAAACTCCTGTACTCCTTACGAACGAGAAGCCAAAGGACGATGTGGTCCTTATTCCCCTCTGCCTAATAAGCTTGGGGAGTGGGAAGGAAAGATGCTTTATATATTTCATAAAATAAATGGAAAGCCAGGTTTCCTTCCTTGGATCCGGACCAAGCACCCGTCTTCATCCCGGGAGTGAGGCTGCTCCTTTCCTAGGATGTCCAGCAAGGTCCCCACCTCAAGCACCACTGGTGACGCTCAAACCCATGGCCCTTACCAGAGAGTAGCACCCACTCCCCGCGGCTAGTTCCACGCCCCCTCACCTGAGAGCAGCGTCCACTCCCCACAACGACACCGCCAGCGCCCCACCATATAGTAAGAGTCCCGGCTTCTCCTTCCGGGTGAGCGGCCGGCGCCCCGGTGCACGACGGGAGAAGGCTGCGGGCACGCCAATCCCTGGTGCCCAGGGCGCCCCGCCCCCGCAGGCCCTGGCTCTTAGTGGCAGGCACCTCTCGCGGCGGTGCACTCCGCACCGCCCAGGCCCTGGCTGGAATCTGGCTCCCGTACCTCTCTCTTGGGGCGCTGCTTGGGGGACGAGAGCGAGGGGAGGAGCAGGGGCTCTGACGTCCAATCCGGAGCCGCGTCCCGCCCATTGTTGTTAAGCGCAGCCAATCAGTAGCCAAGAAGCGTCCCTGAAAGCCCAAAAGTGGGTCCAGGAGCCGAGAGGTGAGAAGGGTTGGTCAGCGGTGCTGAGCACGGGAGAGTCAGGAATGTGGGAGCCTCTCTCAAGTCTGGAGAGAGTGCCTGTTTGAACCCTGTAGGTTTCGGTTCTCCGGCGGAGTTATCAAGGGGTCGCCCACTCAGATTCGAGAACTCGATTGTCCTAGCGAAAACCGAACTGCGGACAATCCTGCAAACACTGCAAGTTCGTTCACTTGAGAGACAAACATAAGGAAGGATCCGTTGACTCTGATGAAGTTTTTTGTTTTTTTTTTTTTTTTTTTTTTTTTTTAGTACTGTTGAAATGTCTTGGCAAAGGTTAATTTCAAGGGGAAAGTTACAGTCACAAATACAAGCTCTGGAGTTAGAAGATATGGACACAATACCCAGCACTGCAGGACCATGTGGCCCTAAACTGGTCTTAAATCTTTTTCTTAGTTTCCTCTTCAATAAGGTGCAGATAGCTCAGAACGTAAGGTGCATTTAAAGCAACTTTTGTCAAACGTTTTTGTCTCAGGATCCCTTTACATTCTTACAAATGATTATGGACTCCCAAAGAGCTTTTGTTTATGTGGGATGTTCACTGGATTGGACATTTAAATTGAGAAATTTAAAAGCATTTAATTCACCTAAAGCTGATAATGGACTTCCCTGGTGGCTCAGATGGTAAAGAATCTGCCTGCAATGTGGGGGACCTGGGTTCGATCCCTGGGTTGGGAAGATACCGTGGAGGAGGGCATGGCAACCCACTCCAGTATTCTGGTCTGGAGAATCCCCATGGACAGAAGAGCCTGACGGGCTATAGTCCATGGGGTCGCAAAGAGTCAGACATGACATGAATCCGCCTGTAATGCAGAAGACCTGGACTCAATCACTGTGTTGGGAAGATCCCCTGAAGAAGGGAAAGGCTACCCACTCCAGTATCCTGGCCTGGAGATTTCCATGGACTATATAGTCCATGGGGTCGAAAAGAATAGACACGACTGAGTGACTTTCACAGAGCTAATAATAAACCATTACATGTGGACATAATATATTTCATGAAATATAACTACACTTTTTTAAAAAAAATTATTGAATAGGTGCTCAGTCATTGGTGCTCTAGTCAATGGCCCTTGACTAGAATCCTTGTCACCTGTGGCTTTTGCATTGGGAAGCGGATTCTTTACCACTGAGACACCTGGGAAGACCCTCTGAGCAGAGTGGCATTATATTACAGTTTTGCAAATTCCCATGCTTCCCCATTCTTTCGTTGTACTGTTTTTTGGACAAGGAAATCCAGAAAATCTGGTCTCATGCAGATAACACAGCTAGAAAAGGGAGAAGTATCTTTAGCCTTCTCTGATAATTGTGGATACTTTTTAAATTTTAATCCAAAAATGTCTTATTACTCACTCTCTGAACTGTTACATGGGAGCAGGTGGGGTGTGCGTGGGGACTGTTGATGGCAGGGGGTCTCCGGGGTTGGTAAGTACAGAGCTCACACTGGACACCAGGCTGCCTCCCACACTGGAGAGATGAAGGACTTTGGAGAAATTCATAACTTTTTCTGGAACAATCTGAAGGGAAGTCCTGCTGCCAAGTCTTGGACCCAGCCATGCCTCTTACCTTCAATTCGTGTAAGATGCCATGGGATCTGCACAAGTGGCCCAATGGTTCTGTGCTAAAAAGAAAGTTACTATTTCCCAGATGTTGCTCATGGTGGAAGAGCACAAGAAACGTTCCATGATGACGGCAACCTGCAGAAGGCTGTCCGGTAAGGATGAGCACCTGTGGAGGTTGGGATGCCAGAGTCCTCCTCCTCAGAGGGAGGGCAGACAGGGAGTCATGGAGCTCTTCTGAGGAATGTTCTGGATACAGAACTGAGTGTAGGTCCTTCTTGGGATGGGCAGTTTGCTTACTAACTTGCAAAAAGTTACTTCTCAGATTGCCCAACCATTTCATTTGGGATCACTTTTTGAAATTGAGGGATCAAGTTTTCCAGGTGAAAGTATCTCATTTCTCAGGGCCAGCTAGAGACGTTTTTCAGCTTCCTTCCAAACTTGAAGGATGCAGGGAGTGTCCAGCCTCCAGACACTCTTAATGGATCTTGCCCCCCACCCTACTTCCACTTTGCTTTTGGTAGAGACAAGAGGGAAGTTGACCATAGTCTGGTTAAGGCTAGAAAGCATCAGGCTGGAATTGTAGTGGGACTATCCCATATGGTACCATGTGGTCAGTCTTGATGTGGAAGACACCACTGATGGAGAGTAAGATGGCTGATTTCTAAGAAGGAGGGCAGTGGGTGAGGGCATATGAGCCTCTATGATCCCCATTCCTGAACAGCTCTTTATTTATTTATTTATTTTGGCCATGCCACAGAGCAAGTGAGATCTTAGTTCCCCAACCAGGGATAGAACCCATGCCCTTTGCATTGGAAGCACAAAATCTTAACCACTGGACCACGAGGGGAAGTTGCTCTGGACTCAACCCTCTTTTGTCACAGAAAGAGAAAAGGACAGTGATGCCTCTAGTCCTGTGGATTCACAGTAGAAAATCATAAATAGATTTGGAAAAGAAATTCACACCAAAGTTTTCAGTAAAAGGACAGATCTTTCTCTCTGGAGACTG
Organism: Muntiacus reevesi; assembly: GCF_963930625.1. Taxonomy (NCBI): domain Eukaryota; kingdom Metazoa; phylum Chordata; class Mammalia; order Artiodactyla; family Cervidae; genus Muntiacus; species Muntiacus reevesi. The sequence continues at coordinate 24,021,446 of NC_089266.1, read as the reverse complement.
GCCTTCTCCAACTTCAAAGCTGGTACTGGCAGGTCCACCATCACTGGGGAAATAGATTTTCTTAACATTCCTCAGGATCATCTCTCTGCTCTGGCTGGTTGGGGGCTCTTGACATTGCCCAGAACTCTGCAGAAGTGTTCTGGGAAAGTGTATGCTGCTAATGTCCCCTTTGAAATAGGTGAAAAGGACACAGCAGGACTTCCATTCACTCTTGACAGGGCTCTGCATTTAAAAGGCAGGTCTTAAAAAAAATTAAAAAAAAAAAAAGGCAGGTCTTCCTTACTTCTTCCATCATAAGGGGAGAGCTTAATTCTCAACCAGGAGCAGAGACAAAGTAAGATGCTCTAGCAGGGTGCATGTTGATAACCAGAGCTGCCTGGCCAGCTTTAGAGCAGCTCAGTGCTGGCCCAAGCAGGGCTTCTGAATACTCTTATTTGTTACTAGCAAAACTCAACAAATGGTAAAAGTTAGTTGCAATGGGAAATCTGAAACCATCTGGAAAATATTCCTGAGTTATGCAGATCTTCCAAATATTTTTTATTTTTCTTGGCCGTGCCAGGAGGCATGTGAGATCTTAGTTCCCCAACCATGGATCGAACCCACGCCCCTTGCATTTGAAGCTCAAAGTCGTAACCACTGAACCACCAGGGAAGTCCCCCAGATCTTCCAAATATTGATACATTTCATTATTCAGCATTTTAAAAATCACATTTATTCAAATCATCAGTAATCTCATCAATCTTGTGAAGCCATCAAGCTCACTGGTGGATACAGCATTTTCCTGTAGAACAGAAAAGTTTTCCCTTTGTTACTATGTTCTTTTCTTGGTCTACTAATTAAATTGAAGTAAGACAAAGTAATGTCTTTCTCCCAAAGACAAAGTAATGTCTTTCTCCCAAATGGGAGAGAAACCAACTTCGTACTTAGGAGAATCCCATAAAAATGAGACCCAAGGGTAAGTTAGGCAATGGAGACTTCTTTACCATCCTGAGATGAAGACTAGGATAGGGGCTTGGAGCTTCAAAAAAGGACGACAATTCACAGGACTAGAAAGAGAGTAGATATCTGGTAATTAGAAGTTTACCCAGTCTTGCTGAAAAAGTCTTTCAGGTTTAAAAAAAAAAAGTTATTTCTGATAGGAGCTCTTTTTTTAATGCACGCCTCCTATCTAAATTCTGTTGGGTATTTGTTGCTATTGTTCAGTTGCAAAGCCGTGTCCAACTCTTTGCAACCCTATGGACTGCAGCACACAAGGCTTTCCTGTCCTTCACTATCTCCCAGTTTGCTCAAACTCATGTTTATTGAGTCAGTGATACCGTCCAACCAGGTAAAAGTTTTTCCTAAGTCTGCTGGGTGTTACTGCCTTCAGTTCAAAATAATCCACATGCCAATGTACCATTTTTGTGAGTGGCATATTCTGCTCTACTTCAGCACATTTTCCAAAAGTGTAATTTATGCTTGAAAGCTCAGATTTTGTCATTGGCAGAAATACTTTCTTTCAGTCATTTTCCTTGAAGTGACAGGTCCATTTTGTCCAAATATCCAAGTTGAATGGCCTTAGTTTTTGTTATTCTTTTTTCTTTTTTTAAATTTTTTTTATTAGTTGGGGGCTAATTACTTCACAACATTTCAGTGGGTTTTGTCATACATTGACATGAATCAGCCATAGAGTTACACGTATTCCCCATCCCGATCCCCCCTCCCACCTCCCTCTCCACCCGACTCCTCTGGGTCCTCCCATTGCACCAGGCCCGATTGTTATTCTTTAAAAAAAAGAAGAAAAAAAGGTATTTAATGAAAAAAAAGCAGCTAATTCAATTCTCAGACAATTGCACAACTATATACTTCAGTAATTAGCAGAGCTGCTCTATGTACATGTCACATTTATCACATAGAACATTAAAAAGATAGAGATTTCATAAAATTAATCATTTGCACTGCTTCATCATGGACACCCTTAAGTGAAAGTGGACTCTTAATTGGCTTATTGCATTGTAGCAGTGAAGAATATAAATATAATACAAGTTGGTGCCACACTGCCTTGATTCATGCTAAGATGCCAGCAGTTTCATCCACTTTTGTACAATCAGTGAAAATACCAACACAATGAAAAAGACCAAATATTGTCTTAATATTATTATGAAAGTAGTTTTGACCATGCACACTCCCTGAAACCATCTTAGGCACTCCCAGAGTGTGTGGACTATATTTGGAGAACCATAAAATATATCTGTAGAATATATCCACTCATTCATAACAAACACTGAGCCCTTTCGATAATCTAGGCACAGTCTCAGGCTTTAAAAGTAAAGCAGTGAGCCAAACAGGAAAATATCTTGGCCTTCTGGAGCTTGAAATTCTAAAAAATACAAGAGCTTGACATCACTGCACCACATATTACTCAATAAATGTTTTAAAATAAATTCATTAAATAATTTTCACAAACAGGCAGTGCCCCATCTCTGTCTTATTTTTTCAACGTTAATTTCTAACACTGGATAATGAGGCGAATCCTTATTGTATTTGAAATGCAGGCAAGTCATAGCACTCTAAGTATTGATCCCTTAAGAAGAACCAGTCACAAAAAAGAAAAGAAAAACCAGTCACATCAAGGTTCTGGGTGTGTGATTTGAGAAGTATAGGTAATTAAGTCCAGTTACTACCAGCAAGTCACTGAGAATCAGTCTGACCAGAGGAGATAAGAGAGAGAGCTAATGGGACTTCCCTGGTGGTCCAGTGGTTAAGAGTTGCCTTCCATTGCAAGGGGCGTGAGTTCAATCCCTGATCAGGGAGCTAAGATTCCACATACCTTGCGGCCAGAAAAACAAAAGGAATATTGTAATAAATTCAATAAAGACTTTTTTTAAAAAAAGAGAGCGCTAAGTATATTTGCCTTTTAAAAGAGAATGATCGTTAACCCCAAATGAATAAAAATCTTTAACAATAGAATTTCAAGAAGTAGTCGAAATGAAACAAACAATCTCACACACCATTAGGATGGCTGCTATTAAAACAAAAACCAATACAATAAACCATGAAGGTATGAAGAAATTCAAACACTTGGGCACAGTTGGTGGGAATGTAAATTGTTGCAGTCGCTGGGAAAATAGTGTGGATTTCCGAAAAAATTAAAAATGAAATTATTAATGATCCAGCAATTCCACTTCTGGCTATGTAACCAAAATAATTGAAAGCAGGATCTGGAAGAGATAGCTGTATACCATAAAACCTGGAAGCAACTCAAGTGTCTGACAACAGATAAATAGATAAGCAAAATTTGATATATACAATGGGACAGTCTTCAGCCTTAAAAAGAAGGAAATTTTGATATATGGTACAACATATGTCCATATGAACCTTGAGAACATTCCAGTTCAGTCGCTCATTCGTGTCCAACTCTTTGCGACCCCAAGAACCACAGCACGCCAGGCCTCTCTGTCCATCACCAACTCTTGGAGTCTACCCAAACCCATATCCATTGAGTCAGTGATGCCATCCAACCATCTCATCCTCTATTGTCCCTTTCGCCTCCTGCCCTCAATCTTTCCCAGCATCAGGGTCTTTTCAAATGAGTCAGCTCTTCACATCAGGTGGCCAAAGTACTGGAGTTTCAGCTTCAACATCAGTCCTTCCAATGAACACCCAGGACTGATCTCCTTTAGGATGGACTGATTGGATCTCCTTGCAGTCCAAGGGACTCTCAAGAGTCTTCTCCAACACCACAGTTCAAAAGCATCAATTCTTCAGCAATCAGCTTTCTTTATAGTTCAACTCTCACATCCATACATGACCACTGGGAAAACCATAGCCTTGACTAGACGGACCTTTGTTGACAAAGTAAAGTCTCTGCTTTTTATTTATTTTTTATTTATTTATTTTTTCTGCTTTTTAATATGCTGTCTAGGTTGGTCATAACTTTCCTTCCAAGGAGTAAGCATCTTTTAATTTCATTGCTGCAATCACCATCTGCAGTGATTTTAGAGCCCCTAAAAATACAGTCAGCCACTGTTTCCACTGTTTCCCCATCTATTTGCCATGAAGTGATGGAACCGGATGCCATGATCTTAGTTTTCTGAATGTTGAGCTTTAAGCCAACTTTTTCACTCTCCTCTTTCACTTTCATCAAGAGGCTCTTTAGATCTTCTTCACTTTCCGCCATAAGGGTGGTGTCATCTGCATATCTGAGGTTATTGATATTTCTCCTGGCAATCTTGATTCCAGCTTGTGCTTCCTCCAGTCCAGCGTTTCTCATGATGTACTCTGCATATAAGTTAAATAAGCAGGGTGACAATATACAGCCTTGACGTACTCCTTTTCCTCTTTGGAACCAGTCTGTTGTTCCATATCCAGTTCTAACTGTTGCTTCCTGACCTGATACAGGTTTGTCAAGAGGCAGGTCAGGTGGTCTGGTATTCCCATCTCTTTCAGAATTTCCCACAGTTTATTGTGATCCACACAGTCAAAGGCTTTGGCATAGTCAATAAAGCAGAAATAGATGTTTTTCTGGAATTCTCTTGCTTTTTTGATGATCCAGCGGATGTTGGCAATTTGATCTCTGGTTCCTCTGCCTTTTCAAAAACTAGCTTGAACATCTGGAAGTTCACGGTTCACATATTGCTGAAGCCTGGCTTCGAGAATTTTGAGAATGTTATGCCTAATGAAATAAGCCGTCACAAAAAGATAAACACTGTACGATTGCATTTATATGAGGAGTACTTAGAGTAATCAAAATTGTAGAGACAGAAAGTAGAATAGTGATTACCAGGGCGTGGAGGAAGGGAGGAATGAGGGGTTATTGTTTAATGGGTATAGTTTCAGTTTCACAAGATGAAAACGTTATGGAGATGGATGGTGGCAATGGTTACACAACAATATGAATGTATCTAATATTTTTAAAATTTTATATATTTTAAAAATTGTGGAAAAAAAGAATTTCAGATAGTGCAGAGGAAAATGTTTTTAAAGTCCTATATTTCCTTCACTGCTTAAGTCATATCTCAAAAGCAGCTATCTACTATACTTAACTACTGTGTACTGAGGGCCAGTTATGTGCCAATCCCCATTCCCTTTACACATTACTATTAATCCTACAGAAATGCTGCATGTTAGGTCTTAAATTACATTTTCATATTTTATATTTTTATGGAAGCTGAAGCTCAGAGAAGTTAAGCAGCTTGTCCAAAGTTACACAGCAGGCAAATAATAGAGACAGAATTGAATCCAGTTCAGCCTGATACCAAGTCTTTGTCCTTTTTTGCAACATCACACTTCCTCCTTTCCCCACATTCCTTGTGCTTTGGGGAATTTCATGTGACAGACATATTTCCTGCTGGAGCAATGTCACTTCAAATGTTGTCTCGAGCAGGATCATTATGACTGAGTCGCCATTACCCTTAGAAAGAAAAGAAACCCTGCAGGTCTGAATAGTTTGAAATGTCATCATTCTTATGGGAAAAGAAAAGAATTAAATCCATTTAATCCCAAAAGACTAAAAAAAAAAGATTTTGTTAATGCAGAAACCTGGAGGCTTGAGAGTTTGACATCCATCCCTGGTAGAACTCCAGAACAGATGATTAACAAGAGAGCTCTTAATTGATTGCAGATTAGCATAAACTGGCCAGTGCTTTGGTACCTAAAAAGAGAAGGGGACCTTTGACTCCTTTAACTCAGGAAAGATGTAGAGCACCAGGGCTGTGATGGCTCCTCTACTCTGAAATATGCTTCTAAGAGGCAGAATTTAACAAACGAGATGCACTAGATCTGAAACTGCTGTCCTGTGATATACAGTTTAGAAAATTGTGACATTTCGCTTAGAAAGGAGAGACCTTAAGGAACATGGAGGCTGAATTTCAATACTAGAAGTACAATTTGAAAGAGGAATTAAGTTAGAGAAGAGAACTGTGCTGCTACAGAAGCCAGAAGGAAGGAAATAGGTGGCATTTCCATGGGGAAGCAGATTCAGCTCAGTATGAGGAATTGGCGATAACAGCGTTTTATGCAGGCAGGAATATGGTTTTGGAGTTAGAAATAACATCAGATCTTGATTCCAACACTTTCTTGCTTAATGCCATTGGACACGATCTGCAGCTTCTGAGACTTTTCTGCAAAATGCAAATAGCAATTCCACCTCCCAGGGTTGATGTCAGGTTTAAATAACTTTGCTTTTAACATAGCAATGTGACAATTTTTAAGAAAAAATTTATTTATTTGGCTGTGTGGGGGTCTTAGTTGCCACATGTGGATGTAGGATCTAGTTCCCTGATCAGGGATAGAACCCAGGACCCCTTCACTGGGAACATGGAGCCTTAGCTACTGCACCACCAGGAAAGTCCCCCCACGCACACTTTTTAAAGAGAGGATTAAATAATATTAATCAAAGACTTAAGATTTGTAGAACTGGGGAAGAAGCACTGAATAATAAGTAAGTAATAGTATAACTAAGTTTCTATCACTGAAATTATCTAAAACAAACTAATGTACTTCAGGAGAGAGTAAATAGATGAATTTTTGGATACCCAACCGAAAAATATCTAAAGAAGAACTGCCCTCTTCGCCTCTCTCATAGGTCTTTCAGCAAAACTCTTATGATATTGCTGGGCTGGGTTTCTTTTTACATGGCAGTTCTCTAGAACCCGGTATGGGTTCTAGAATATTTCTCTAGAACCCCAGTTCTCTACCGTACCCTGTACAGTACCTGACTCAGCAAAGCTGTTATACAAATGCAGACTCCTGCTTTCTGGGGTGGAGTGCAGTAGACTCGTTTCCTTTCTCCTTGTCTTCTGATTAGAAGGATATTTGAATTCCAAGGGGGGAAAGGTCACCTTTTGGTAGAAATTCTGTTTAGATCCTAATTGGACAAGGAAATGTAGAGTAAGGGGGAGGTGGATAAACCCCACGAATGTGATGTGAAGAAAAGAGATGAAAGAAAGCTTGATCACCTCCATTTTCTTTCAAGTGGGAAAAGAACATTAGTGTGTGTGCTCGGTTGCTCCTACGTGCGTGTGTGCTAGGTGGTATGCAGCACTCCAGGCTCCCCCATCCGTGGGAATCTTCAGCAAGGATACTGGAGTGGGTTGGTATTTCCTCCTCCAGGGAATCTTCCTGACCCAGGGATCCAATCCGCGTCTCCTGCATTGGCAGGGAGGTTCTTTACCACTGAACCACCTGAGAAGTGAAAGTGACAGTCGCTCAGGCTCAGTCGTGTCAGACTCTGCAACTGCATAGATTATACAGCCCATGGAATTCTCCAGGCCAGAATACTGGAGTGGGTAGCCTTTCCCTTCTCCAGGGGATCTTCCCAACCCAGGGATCGAACCCAAGTATCCCACATTGCAGGCAGATTCTTTATCAGCAGAGCCACAAGGGAAGCCCACATATTAACCTATTTAATCATTTATTCAACAAATGTTGATTTGACTGTCTTATGCTAGGCGCTGTACTGGGCCGAGGTTTCTGCCCTAACGGGAGTGGAGTTTTGAGTCCAACAAAGAAGGCAAACACTAATTAATGACGGTAAAGTAGGGTGAACAATATCATGAGACCGAATTTCCACATGAACAGGTTTGGGGACAGCAGTCTAGCTGAAATCAAAACTACAACACTCGTCTCAAACAATAAGAAACAGGTTTTTTGCCTATTTCTGTGTGTCTTTGAGGAGGCTGGGTGAGGGAGGGGTACTCATGGATATTGAGGGTTTCGGCACTATAGCCACCCATTCGTGCAGCCAGTGTAAGGGGAAAGTTCAGGATATCATGAATGACACCTACCAGGGGGACCTGGCTTAGCTTAGGAGGTCAGGGAAATCCTCGAAGGGGAAGTACTTTAAACTCAAAGATGAAAACTAGGAGCCTTATAGAGATCTGGTGAGAAATAAGATTCAAAATTTTCAAGGATATGAACTACTGTCCAAAGGTGGCTTATATTTTACACTGAACATCAAGGGGTTCGCTTGTAAAACCACACATTTTAGTTTGCTAGGTCGCAGCGTTCTGAACTACAGTCGATTCAGCACTAGCGGTTGAAAAATTAAAACTTCTGGAAACCCTCGCAAACTGTGCGTGGCGCCGTGGAAGGCGCGCAGCACTTCGGGTCTTGTAGTCCGGGACGGACTCCGAGTCCCATATTGCTGTGCGGCGGGTCGTCGCGCCTGCGCGGTGCGGGCGGCGGGCAGCGCAGAGTGCGAGGCTCTTTTGTTCGTCTGAGGGGAGGGCCGTTGGCAGGGGCCTGCGGTACGCCGCTTCAGTGAGGGGGCTCGACAGTGGTCACCCGGCTTGTTGCTTTTCTGGTCGCCACTCCCCCGGCCGGCCGGACAAGACCCGCCAGTAGCGCGGCACCGATTCCTCTCGGGCTTGTGGGCGCTGCTCTGAGGTGAAGAGCCCGCTAGAGGCGGGCAAGCAGGGGGATGGCGCGCGGCGGCGGCGGGAGCCCTAGATCAGGGGCCGCTGGCTCGCGGCGGAGGTTAAGAGCGGGGAGCGCGCTCGAGTCCCTCTCCCTCCCCGCGCCGAACCTTCTGCCGGGCGCAGTGGGTAGGGCGAAGAGCGCGAGAAGATGGAGAGGGCGGGGCGGCGAGTCCGGAGCCAGAGATTGAAGCGATTTGGGGTGGGCCGAGCAGTTGCGGGTCGCTCTTCGGCCTGAATAGACCAAGACAATGCTACGTGGGTTAGGTGGACGGTTGGGGGATTGGGCTGGAGAGGAAACAGTAAATTGGGAAGAGGACTGACGGCACAGCCTGGGCGCTTGAACCAGCGTAGGGAGGGTTGACGACTGCAAGACCCGAGGTTAGAAATGTAACCTGAGAATATTGGATCCAGCCAGGGCTGCGAGAGGAACTCCGCTTGCCGAGTTACGGAGCAGTAACTTCGAGGAAATTGTAAGGGGGTGGGGGGCAGGGCAGCCCAAAGTATAGTGCTTTGGGGAGGTCTGTTGAGTAAATTGGGGAGTGGTCTAGAAGGAGGGGTGGTATTTGCCTCGTTTTGCTCGGGGACTGAGGGTGGCGGGGAGAAATTGTTTGAGTAAGTGGGCGGAGGTCCCGAGAGCTTTTCTGTGAGGCTTGCACAAGAAAAGGGAAAAACTGGCCACCGCTTGCTTCCTGGTTGATCGGCTGTAAGAATAATGTGTGAAGAAAAGATGGAACGCCTTTTATTATCTTTTCCAGGTTTTCTATTGCCTTCACTCCGTGTTTCCTTTAAGGAGTTAAAAAGTCCAAGTGCAACTCTTGCTTTAATTCATAATTAATTACATAAGTTTTTATCTGGGATTGTTGCTGGTCACAAAAGGCAGTGAAATTAGAAATGTGTAGATGAGTTCATATTTAAAGAATGAAGTTAGTGAGATGGTGTGGTAGGTTGAGACAGAACGTGGAAAAAAGTTCATGAGATTGTGAGATTTTTTTCCTTAAGTTTTTTAGCCAGCTTGTCCTTGCTAGTAAATTTGAATACGAAGGGAGCACTACTTTACCCCTTTTTCAAAACTTCAGATGAAGGTTTTTCTTGGATTGCTGTTGCATTCAGACATGTACTGGTTCGACTCTGTTGAGGTGGCATTTACTAGAAGATCTGTTATACCAGAACCTCTGACCGGGGGTTTAAGATACCCTTCTCAATTGTGTTAAGAATCAGGTCGGCATTTTGGAATAGTTTTAAAAGGTCCAAGATTTTGGAATGGCTGCAGGAATACAGTTGGGAAATTAGTGCCTGTGTTCCGAAGTGCTTACAGATATTTATATGGAAAGTGATACGATTGAAGAGTACATTGTTGGAATCGGCCACTCCTTGATAAAGCCTTAGGGCAGTTCAGACTTTTCAGTCCTTTACAGTTTTCTCTGTGGTGCTGTTTTCTTCATTGGCTGCTGCAGCCTAAGTTTTTTTTGTTTGTTTGTTTTTCCATTAAAAATGTAAATATCGTGTAGCTTTGTGCTTCTAGCTTCTTGATTAAAGGAGACTGAGAAAGAATACCCTATCCTGCAGTTTGACTACAGGATACTAATATTTTTATCATCATCTAAAGAAAGGAAGCGACCATTCTATCTTCTGGTGCCCATTTTAGAGACTAGGAAAATATTTCTTTTTTAATTCACACCACTTAAAGAGAGGTGATGCATTTTTGTCATTTTCTAGTAGTTTACCAATGAAATCTTCCCTTTTCGTATACTGTCTCTGATGGTATAACAGATTTTCTGTTGTATTTGATGAATTTTTGCATCATAGTTTATTTTTCTGAGTTTTTGAAATAAGATGCTAATGGCTAGTTTATGGGTTCATGTAGGATGAGCCATGCCTCTTGTTCATCCAAGACTCTTAACATAGTTCATTCATATTGTTGAATGAATGGATAGGGCTTTGAGATCTTCCTGAGAATTCCCTGTGTTAGCAGAATGACTCAGTGTGCATTTATGTAATCAATTTGCCTGTTTTTGTTCTATGACATTTGGCAGAGTAAAACTGTTGCCCTTGGCATTCTTGTATTAGCCTCTGTTTTTAATATACTCACCCAGGTATTAAATACAGAAAAGGTATGCAGATTGTGTAAGTGGCTATTTTAAATACCCTAAGCCAGGACTAGGAGAGCACTCAGAATCTGGGTTTCAACTGCAAGCTATATAGTACTTTGAATATTTTCTGTTATGTAAGTATTTTGAAAATTTTGTGTCCTTTGTATGGAGCTAAGTATTTCTCAATAGCAATGTCTATTGAAAACTTGAATAGCTTTTCCAAGGTTAATTGGAGAAGTTATTTGAATAAGGGCAAAATTCTGATCGTGTAAGTATTTGAGTTACTGCCTTTAAGCTTTTGTGATTTGCTGACCAAGAGAGGATGGCCTAATTTGTCTGTGAAATTGTGCCTTTCTTTAATAGCGGCTAACACATGAAAGCTTAACAACCGGTATTTGAGAAGTTAGTGTCTTTATTCTGGTTTTGTTTTGTTGTCTATGAATGCTTTGGTCTCTGCTTTTAATTCCAACTTAGTCATAATTCTGGTCTTGTTTTATAATCACTTTTATTTCATTTTAAACTAAAAGATTTGCTTCTGGTATCATTGTGTCCTGCTAATATTTACAGATCCCTGTGGCTTATATATATATATATATAGAGAGAGAGAGAGAGAGAGAGAGTTTTATTTACATCAGCACAATGAAAAGGAGTTAGCCAAAGTTTTGGACACATCTCAGATAAAATTCTAATTTTATTTTCACACTGATACTCTAGTCCTAGGTCCCAAAATTTGAGGACAGGGATTCCTTTAAAAATGAAACTCCTGCTCACCGGGTATGTGGCACAAATTCCTGTTTTTTGCTCAGTAAAGTTTTCCATCTGGAAAGCATTTGGCTCAAAAACAGCCACAGCTCACAAACGAACTAAAAGCATTTAGAAACATGAGTCAGAAGGACTACAAAATTGAATGTTCTATACATGCCTTCACCTGCCTTTCAATGTCTGGTAATGCTACTGATCATAATCCAATTTGTTTGCTGATCTTTCCCTGAAAAGCTAAGAGCTTTCAACCTCTGTTCCTTGGTTATCTGATTCTGAGACATCCATTCTTACTGCCCATTCTTACAGCACTGTATGCCAGGTCCAGACCTACCTTTAATTGAGTGTCTGAGTAAAAATAAAAACAAAATGCTTTGGTAATTAAAAGAAAAAGAGAAATAATATTTGGCTAAGTTGGGTAGATATGATGAAAGAAGTAGCATTTGCGCTAGCTCTTGAAGGATGGGTAAGATTTTGAGTTCTAGTTTTGGACAGGATAATAACAACCCACTCCAATATTCTTGCCTGGAAAATTCCATGGACAGAAGAGCCTGGCAGGCCGCAGTCCATGGGGTCGCAAACAACTGGACACACTGAGACACACTTCTAAATAAAGAGCAAATCTGTGCATGGAGGAAGTATGCAGGGTATGTTCAGGTTAGAGTTTTCTGTTTTGACAGGAATGTAAGATTTGTGAGGGAAGTGGGAGTATGGAATAGGTGAATCTAAAGGGTGTTAGATGTTATACTGAGGAGTTTGGCCTTTCTAAGGGAGGAGGAGGAGACTTTGCAGAAAATTTTTTAGCAGTTACCTGCTGCTTTCCTATTTAGTCTACTCCCACCCAAGATGGTTTACACCCTGCCTACCTCAGAAGTGCCTCATTGCATTTGTTAACAATAGTTCCCTGGGCTTAAATTGCCTCCCTCCAGTCCCGCTTTTCAAATGCTGTTGGAGCCTTACCTCAAATCCTGACTTTTCAAAACCTCTCTAGTCACCCTAGCTATTTATTTTTCTAAACCCCTATAATACTTTTGTGGCTACTTATCCTTGCTTATATTTCTTTTGTTAATTATTACATACTCCTCTTATATCTTCTGTTGACATGAAAATGAACTTCATTTGCTTTTGTACTTTTTTGTATGATTTCAATCTTACAGTCCTAGTTCTGTGTCTTACCCTTGGGGGACTTTGGTAATTTTCCTTTGCTTCAGAAAGCCTTAGTTTCCTCATTTGTGAAATGGACTTAATAGTGTTTGTTGTGAGAGTTGAATTAAGTGCCTTTCTATGCATTAAGTGTTCAGTATTCAGTAAAAGTTATATGTTATTACTAACCCTTATGGCATTTTCAAAAGCCTGTACTGAGTCTTCAGATCCTGCTACCCTGGCCCAACAGTTCCATTTGCCTGGGTCAAAGGGGTTCCTGTGATGTGGAACTTTCAGAAGCTTTCAGTGCTTTAGCAGCTGGAATGAATTGGTTACCTTTTTCCACCCAGGCTCTTAGTAAATGCTTATTGTTTTAATTTGCTTTTTTAATAGATGGTATTAAAAGCTAGTAGAGCTGTAGCCATTAACTTTTATGCTGTTAACTGATTAGGCCTTGAACCTAAGCTAGAGGCAAAAGACAGGTAAGGAAAACATGGAATGGAAAAAGGAGCTAGATGAAGAAGGAATGAAGTGGGGAGTGAAATACACAGTAATTATCATCTGGTTCTTGTCTGCTGCTCCCTCAGTCTAGCTCTTTCTACCTGGCCACACTTCTGTTCCTCAGATAAAACAAGCTCTTCTCACCCTAGGACTTTGAACCCACTCTTCTCTAAATTTGGTGTATTTTTCTAAGTTATGCCGAGTTGTCTCTTTAAAATCTTCATTGAATTTGTTACAGTAATGCCTCTGTTTTATGTTTCGGTGGAGAAGCATGTGGAATCTTAGCTCCCTGACCAGCCCACACCCTCTGCATTGGAAGGCGAAATCTTAACCACTGCACCACTAGGGAAGTCCCATTAATGTTTTCTTGCTTCTTGTCTGAGCCCTACTCTGCAGACACATGTGTGCATGCACTCCCACTCATGCTCACTTATTTGTCCACGTTAGAATATAAACTCTTAAGAGCCCAGGGATTTTGTTTGTGGTGTTCTCCCCATTTTTCTAGTGTCTCACACATTATAGACATTCAGTCGATGATGTAGGAGTATGTTCACAGGAAGAGTTAACCTAAACCTAGTCTGGGGCTTCAAGGATGCTTCTTCTGGGGGCATTTTAGTTAAGGGAATTGTTAAGTGAGGAATGGGGCAAAGGGCAAGGTAAGCGTGATTGATAGGGTTAGATGCAGTGCTCTTCAGTTCAAATGCCTGCAGATAATGGTATGGAGGTCTGCATTTTTACATCAGTGCCAACTGTTGAGAATGAACTGGGTTAGGAGTTACCCGGGCAGGAGATGGTGGCTACCTGGAGTAGGATGGTAGTAGTGGGACTAGACAAATGTATAAGTTAAAAGATACTTAAGATAAAAAATCAACAGGAGGAGAAGGAAATGGCAACCCACTCCAGTATTCTTGCTTGGAAAAGTCCATGGACAGAGGAGCGTGGCGGGCTGCAGTCCATGGGGTTACATGACTGAGCATGTGTGCACGAGGGTAGAGGGAGATGGGTTGGTAGCAATAAACTGGTAGAACAACAACAAAAAAAAATCAACAGGATTTAGTAAGAGACCAGATACAGAGTATGAATAGAGAGAAATCAATGTCATAATTTTGTCCTGAACTCAGTAAAAGCTACATGAATTCTTAGACCATTCATTTAATTGAGTAATTGACCTTTTTAAAAAGTATATCTGTAAAATCAGAGCCTGAAATCATAATCTCTGAAGTTTATTATAGAACTTTACCATATAAATCATTAAAACTGACTTTTGGTATTTATGTAGTTTCTTCAGAAATCTTAAAATTCCTTTTGCAAATAATTCTGTTGAAATTTTCCATTATTTGTATCCAGAATTTACTTCTTTTCCTCACCTGTCTATTTTCATAGGAAGATAGATTCCTTTTGCCATTTACTACAAGGTCTTTATTTTTCTGCCTGGATGAGATAAAGAAAATAAGGAATTTCTACACTTCAGGCATATGAAATGTGATTTCTCAGTTTCTGGCAGCTCTTCTCTTTCAAGTCTTCCAGAAATGAGATCTTAGTTTCTGTTTTGTAATTACTGGTCATTCTTGTCAGTCATACCTGAGTCCTTCTTGAGTGTGTTCTGGAGCTGCTCTGATGTGTTGAAAAACCTAGCCATGAATTTGGGAAAATGGTATTTTCTCACCAAGTTCCCATTGCAGTGGATTTCAGAGTTATTCTCATGCTTAATGCAGTAAATAATTAATGAAGTAGGACATAGGTGCAAATATGTAAATAGATAATGAGTGCCAGAAGGTCATAAAAAGCTCACCCCAGAGGAATTCCATGGAGTTATTACACCTATTTCACAGAAATACACAGAAATACACAGGAATTTCACAGAAATACACAGGAAACTGAGTTTGCAGTAAATATACATAATGCCTATAGGCATAGTTTTGAGAGATCAAGGGCAGGAAAGATATGCTTCTGGTGGTCATACTGCTAGCTTTCCTGTGGTTAGAGGAATTATAAGGAGTCTTCAAGCAGTACTCTTCCAGTTTCATTGCTAGGAGAAAAAAGGTCTAGAGTGAATGCTGTTGAATATGATACAGAGGTTTTGTTTTCAAGAACATCAGTTATCACTTACTGTTCCAGTCTCATTCTAAATGGACTGGAATAATGGGCTTTATGGAGAAAGTAAAATGTTCACCTACCTTTTCGCTAAGTATAAGAATTGATTTATGTTTGCAATAATTATGTAATTTTACTGAGGAATGTAGTTTCTGTCAATCCTCTTGTAGCAGTGACTTTTTTCTGAGGATGTGCGTCAGATCGCCTAAGGAGCTTTTAAAGATGAGATGCCGTGATCAAAGCAACACTGTTTGCAATAATAAAAAATAGGAAACAACTCAAATTTTCATCACTAGGTGAATGGTTAGAGTATGGTGTGTCCATACGATATGGAATACTGTGCAACTTAAGAATGGAGATCTTTATGGAACAATGTCAGAGATACATTATATTAAAAGGCAAATTATAGAACTGTAATATCTATTTTCACATATGTACATCTGGGTCAGTTTACATGTAGAAGGACAAAGACAGGTTTTGAGGAAGGAAACTTTGATTTCCTACATTAAGTAATTTTGTAATAGAATATGAATATATATGTTATATTACAATTAGGAAAACAAAATATTTTAAGAAATACTACATATACTCTATTTTTTGACTCACTGGATGTAGACTTCTGTTATTTACAAATTTCATAGGTGAGTCTTTTTCTCATTTAGGTGAAAGTTCTCTGCTCAAGGTCTGCTTTCCTGTGAATTCTTTCTTAATATAGATGGTCACCTCACTAGACCAGTGTGTTTTACCTTAGCATTTACTGAAAACACCCTACTGGTCTGGTTTCAGAGGTCTGTAGATGTTACCTTGTCCTCCCATCTGGAGTTTGACCTTTCTGAAAGCTGGCAAGAAATCAGCTTGGAAGTTCTGGGGTAGCCCTTTATAATTCATGTATGTGATGGCAAGCAGGAGCTATGCTCACATTGTCTTCTCAGATCCTTATACCCTTTCACTCAGACTTCACTTTATTGCACTTCACTTTATTGTGTTTTGAAGATAATTGAATTTTTTACAAATTGAAGGTTTACAAGGTAAAAGTTTATGGCAACCCTGTGTCGAGGAAGTCTATCAATGCCATTTTTCCCACAGCATCTGCTCACTTTATGTCTGTGTCACATTCTGGCAATTCTCTCAATACTTCAAACGTTTCATTACTGTTAAATTTGTTTTAGTGATCTGTGACCAGTGATCTTTTTTTTTCCCCCAGTGATCTTTGATACTACTATTGTAATTGTTTTGGGGTGCCACAAACCATGCCCATTTAAGACAGCAGAACTTAATCTGCTAGCTGTTCCAGTCTCTCTTCCTCTCTCCAGCCCTCCCTATTCCGTGAAATTAGGCCATTTAATAACACTACAATCCCCTCTAAGTATTCAAGTGAGAGGAAAAGTTGTGTCACTCACTTTAGAGGCTAAAAACTATTAAGTTTAATGAGGAAGGCATGTTAAAAGCCGAAGGCCAAAGATAGGCACTGGTTAGTCAAGTTATGAATGCAAAGGAAGTTTCTGAAGGAAATTAAAAGTGCTACTCCAGTGAACACATGAATGATAAGAAAACAGAACAGCCTTTTGCTCATATGTAGAAAGTTTTAATGGTCTGGATAGAAGATTAAACCAGTTACAGCATTTCCTTAAGACAAAGTCTAATCCAGAGGAGGCCCTAACTCCTCATTTCTATGAAAGCCTCACAAGGTAAGGTAGCTGCAGAAAAGTCAGCAGAGGTTGGTTAGTAAGATTTAAAGAAAGAAGCTGTCTTCATAACTTAAAAGTGCAAGGTGATGCAAGTGGTACAAGTGCTGATGTAGAAGGTACAGCAAGTTATCTAGAAGATCTAGCTAAAATAATTAATGAAGTTGGCTACAATAAACAACATATTTTCAGTGTAGATGAAACAACCTTCTATTGGAAGAAGATGCCGTCTAGGACTTTGTCATAGCAAGAGAGGAGAAGTCAATACCTGGCTTCAAAGGACAGGCTGACTCTATAGGGGCTAATATGGCTGGTGACTTTCCGTTGAAGCCAGTGCTCATTCACCATTCCAAAAATCTTAGGGCCCTTAAAAATCTACTCTGACTGTGTTCTATAAATGGAATAACAAAACCTGGATGACAGCACATTTGTTTACAACACAGTTTACAACATGGCTCCCAAAGCTGCTTTTTTTGGTCTTAGCAATGATATGGTACTTTCCTTATATCCCTTTTTTCCAGACTGTTCTGTTTTCCAGTTTCAGACAAAAACTCTTCAGCTTTTTCTACTGCCCAGTGCATCTCCTTAACAATAACTTTATCATTTTATTTTTTATTTTATTTTATTTTAACTTTATCATTTTAAATCTTAATTTGTTCCACATGGAAAAACTAATACTTGGTGTGAAAAGATCTGCTGCACACAATAAAGTTACAGTATTTTAAGCCCACTGTTGAGGCCTGCCGCTCAGGAAAAAAGATTCTTTTCAAAATATTACTGCTTATTGATAATACACTTGGTCACCCAAGAGCTCTAATGGAGATGTAAAAGATTAATGTTGTTTTCGTTTTCATGCCTGCAAACACAGCATCATTCTGCAGCTGGTGGATCAAGGAGTCATTTTGACTTTCAAGTCTTATTATTTAAGAAATACATTTTGTGAGGCTATAACGGCCATAGATAGTGACTCCTCTGATAGATCTGGGGAAAGAAAATTGAAAACCTTCTGGAAAGGATTCACCATTCTAGATACCATTAAGAACATTTGTGGTTCATTGGAAGAGGTCAGAATATCAACACTAATAGGAATTTGGAAGAAGTTAATTTCTGACTCTTATGGATGACCTTGAGGAGTTCAAGACTTTAGTGAAGGAAATGCACATATAGTGGAAATAGCAAGAGAATTAGATTTAGAAGTGGAGTCTGAAGAGTAAATTGCTGCAATCTCCCATCCAAGTACTAACCAGGCCCGACCCTGCTTAGCTTCCGAGATAAGACTAGATCGGGCACGTTCAGGGTGGTATGGCTGTAGACTAAATTGCTGCAATCTCAAAATCAACTGATGAAGAGTTGCTTCCTATGATCCCTGGGTCGGGAAGAACCCTTGGAGGAGGAAATGGCAACCCATTCTCCTAGCAGTGTTCTTGCCAGGAAAATCCCATGGACAGAGGAGTCTGGCGGGCTGCTGTCCATGGGGTTACAAAGAGTCAGACGTGACTGAAACAACTGAGCACACAGCACTTGTCAGTTTAAAAGACTCAGAAGACTCCTGGGGCCCTAAAAACCAAAACTTTGTCACAGTGATGATTTAATTAACAGCTGTTGTTCATTCGCTAAGTTGCGACCCCATGGATGCAGCTCACCAGGCTCCTCTGTCCTCTACCATCTCCCAGAGTCTGCTCAAATTCATGTCCACTGAGTCAGTGATGCTATCTAACCATCTCTTTCTCAGCTGCCCCCTTCTTTTGCTTTCAGTCTTTCCCAGCATGAGGGTCTTTTCAAATGAGTCTGCTCTCCACATCAGCAGACTCACTGGAAAAGACCAAGTAGTTTTTAAACACCTATACATATTCCAAGGTCTTAACTGAAAGAAATCATTGTCAGTCACTTCCTTATTTACTGATGACAAATTGTAGAGAGGATCAAGTCAGACCTTTAGATCCTTTCCTAGTACAGACTGGAGGGAAATCTCCCTGTAAGTATGTTGTTGTTTGGTCTAGCTCCTAGATCTGTGTGTGTGGCAGGGTGATTAGCCCAGCCCTGCTAGGAGATGTGCATACTGAAGTGCTATAATTTTATTAATTGTGTGACCTTGGGAGGTTTATTTCCTGTAAATCTGTTGTGTTATCTCTGAGTTGTCAATGACATCTGAATGGCTTATTTTATAGGATGATTTCAAAGATCAAATGAGTTGTGGTAGCACATTAACTGTAAAGTGCAATATAAATGTGAAGTATTTTTCTCGGCATTTTAAATGTGGCAGATCAGACTTCCCTGGTGGCCCAGTGGTTCAGAATCCGCCTGCCAAAGCAGGACACATGGGGTCGATCCCTGCTTTGGGAAGATCCCACGTGCCTTGGGGCAGCTAAGCCTGTGCACCACAACTACTGATGTCTGCCCTCTATAGAGACCAGCCATCCCCAGCTACTGAAGCCCTGGTGCCCTAGAGCCCATACTCTTGCAACAAGAGAAGCCACTGCAATGAGAAACCTGTGCACCGAAACTAGAGAGTAGCCCCCACTCTCTGCAACTAGAGAAAGCCTGCGTGCAGCATTGTAGACCCAGCCCAGACAAAATTAAAAAGAATTTTTTTAATGTGGCAGATCCAGTTAAATATTTAGGTAAAAATTGTATCAGCTTAACTGATCATAGGTATTTTTGTCTGAAACATTGTGATGAGTCTTAAGAAGACTTGTCCACAGACTAAGATTTCTGAGTTAATTTAGAACTATTCACCTGTGTGTACACATTATGACATTCTGGTATATATCTTGACCCTTTGTTCACTGATTTTGGCACTTTTTATGCTATAATTTGGTTGCCAGGATATTTAGAGAGAGGCAAATAGAATTGACTAATGGCATTTTTCCATTGTGCTGCTACTCTGATCTGAGTTACTTTGAAATTTCCTTGCCAAGCAATTCCAATTCAGAGCCCTCCTTCCAGATGTTACTGCTGGTATTTGGAGACTGCCGTATTCAAGGAGAGGGGATTTCTCTTGACATCAGTTTTGGAAAGTATATGCAAATGACTGGTCTGTCGTAAAATTTAAGGGAGATCTTGGCCTGTCTGACTTCCCTGGTGGCTCAGACAGTAAAGAGTCTGCCCACAATGCGAAAGACCCAAGTTCAATCCTTGAGTCAGGAAGATTCCCTAGAGAAGGAAATGGCAATTCACTCCAGTATTCTGGAAAATCCCACGGATGGAGAACCCTGGAGGGCTACAGTTCATGGGGTCGCAAAGAGTTGGACACGACTGAGCAACTGACACCTTCACTTTGGCTTGTCTGAAAGTGCTTGGTTTTGAGGGAAGAGTGAGTTGTGTATTTAATCCACTTCTCTACTGACTTTGACAAATGGCTTATTCAGGACCCCAGAGATGTACCAATAAATAAGGAAAAAACTCACATTGGGAAGCCTGGCTGAGAATCTCCAATATAAAGAATCTAACCTGGAGACAGGTGCTGGGATGAGCTAGTTAAGAAAACTCAAGACAGAAGTGGAGGTGTTTTCTACATTCTTCACTTCTCATTTGAGTTGCTCTTAGGACAATGAGTTAAGTGAGTAAGAGGAAAATCAAGAAGTCTCACTCCAGATTTCCCAGTAGCTAGAGATGAGGTAGAAACTCATTATTTTGTAGTAGCAGGACTTTTTGTAAGACAAATACAGCTATTAATGTAGACAACACAGATAAATAGCTCTTTAATTCTGAAGCCACAGTGATAAGACTGCCTTTTCTTTACTTTCTTTAATTGTTTAGAAAAAGGTTAGGGAACAGTTACTGGTTTGTTTTGTTTGTTTTTTTTTTTTTCCAGTTACTGGTTTAGAGTTGTCTATAAACCACGTTTTCTTTCTGTCTGTTTAGAAAGGGAGTGGCTTCTAATTTCTGAGTCCAAACTAATGTAGGGAGTTGTGGTACCCTTTGTTATTGAAAGGTAACTGTCAGTTTATTTTTCTCTGCACTTTAACCAAAGACTGATGATAAATCCTGCAAAGAGTAGCACTTGTTCTTGGGAGCAGCTATTACTGCAGCACTTATCCTAAAGAAAAATTAGATTGTTTTCTTTCCTGATAAAATAACACTTATCATGGCAATCAGAATTCTGAAAACCTGAAAATACTTCCCTCCAGGAAGAAGAAACAGCCTTTGAATCAGAGGCACAGTAGCCAATAATTAGCCAAAGCTGACATTCAATGCATTGATTAGTCTGTTCAGTAACAGAAGAAAAGGAAAACTCATGTGGCACTAAAACAGAGGGGTTGGGGAGGGGAGGAAAGCAAAATCTTTGGTAAAAGAAGAGGAACGAGCAATGTAAATGAAGAGGAGGAGTGTGTGAGCTGTGTGGACGGGGCATTGGGTGTTGGCATAGACCGCACTAAAAGCACTTCAGAAAACTTTTCATGTGAAGAAGTTCAGAATGCCTTTAAGGAAGAGGTTATCTTTATTTTTAATTGGCAGACATGAGGTTTCTGGAAAACAGGGACCATTACTTACTCTCTAGAATCTCCAGTCTCCAGCAATGTCTAAAATTTTCTAGCAGCCAATCAAATGTTTGTTGTTTCACTAGTCCGAATTGCTCATATGTACCGAAATGAGAATATCTCAGAATGTAAACTAACTCAACATCTGTAGATACTGTAACTGATTCACAATGGTGAATCTGATTTTTATGTAAGATTTACTTCATATAGTCTATAGATGAGCTCTTTCTAAATATATTCTGTCCACATGCCAGTTTAAAAATATGTAAAAGTGTTTATT
Organism: Muntiacus reevesi; assembly: GCF_963930625.1. Classification (NCBI taxonomy): domain Eukaryota; kingdom Metazoa; phylum Chordata; class Mammalia; order Artiodactyla; family Cervidae; genus Muntiacus; species Muntiacus reevesi. Next base: position 24,000,014 of record NC_089266.1, on the reverse strand, counting down.
CTTTCACTCAGTAAGACTCCTTTCCCAAGGATGCTAGAAATAAGCAGTTTAACCCCCAAATTGGCACTGCCTTAAATACAAACATGAAACATGGTGGTAACCCCTTTCCTGTCTTGGATCATCTGCCATAGTTGACTCTGTAGTTCCTGCTGGTAGCTGATCTATCAGTTTGTAGATTTCAGCCAGTTTTTGTAGATCTGTTTTATTGTATTAGTATCTTATGGCGCCACCTACTGACACAGTTGTAGGCTTTATGCCTGCTACTGCTGCTGCTAAGTTGCTTCAGCCGTGTCCGACTCTGTGCATCCCCATAGACGGCAGCCCAGTGCCTACCCAGCAGTTAGAAGAGTTGTACAAAGGACCAAAGAGAACAGCTTTGTAGGGGACTGGAAAAACCCTTGGAGGTTACTGTGTGTGTGTGCTAAGTTGCTTCAGTTGTGTCTGACTCTTTGCAACCTGTGGACTGTAGCCCGGCAGGCTCCTCTGTCCATAGGATTCTCCAGGCAAGAATACCAGAGTGGGTTGCCATGCCCTCCTCCAGGGGATCTTCTCAACCCAGGGATCGAACCCATGTCTCTTATGTCTCCTGCGTTGGCAGGTGGGTTCTTTACCACTAGCACCACCTGGGAAGCCCTAGAGGTTACCTAGCCTGATGATATATTATACAAAAAAATACAGGTGTTGTTACCTGTGATATCTTTTTTCCCATACTTACTTCCAAATTCATTAGAGAATCTCATGGTCATTCTGGGATTTTTATGAATCTTTCTCAGAAATAAAAAGAATAAAAACTTAACAAATGAGAATTAATGGTGGCATTCTTAGAAAAGAAAAACCACATAAAAAATCTTAAGGGAAGTCAAATGAGATGGTGCTTAACAATGCAGAAGAATTGTATATATTATATATGCATATACAGAAGGGAAAATTAAACTAGATGTCTAATAAATAGGATAAGCCATTTCCCATAGTAAAAATCCAAGTCGAATACTTTGGTGAAATTGAAAAACATTCAGAGAATAGGAGAAAATATGGATCAGTGGGTTATATATATTTTAGGTTTGATGTATAGACCTGATTTTTGGGAAGGTTGCTTTTCTTTCAAATTAATGTATACTTTAGATATCACAAGTAGAGAAGTACTGGGAGTTATTTTCAAACTTAGAATGAGTATCAAAGTTTTAAGTGGATGTGCAGGCATAAAGAAGTTTTGCAGTGAGATTAGTGGGAGCTGTTTTAGAAAACTAACTTTCTAGTTCAGCATAATCAGAAAACTCTTGGGTATTGAATATGAATAGGCATAACATTTAATAACAGCATCGTGCCCTATTAAAGTCATTTTTTATATCCCTGGTTTTCTTATCCACATATTCCCGTAAGAAGAGTGCCCTAATGTCCTTTTTATTTCCTTTATCATTTTAGCAGCGTCATCCTTTATACCAGAAAGCTGGCGGGCACTATGGGGAAAAAACAAAACAAGAAGAAAGTGGAGGAGGTGCTAGAAGAAGAGGAGGAAGAGTACGTGGTGGAGAAAGTCCTAGACCGCCGAGTGGTGAAGGGCAAAGTGGAGTACCTGCTGAAGTGGAAGGGGTTCTCAGAGTGAGTGTCTCTGCCCGGAGGGACTGTGCACCCGGCCACCAGCTGCTTCTCGGGAGGCTGACCATGTGCAGGACAGGGCATGTGCTCTGATGGTACATTGTGACTCTGGCTTGGCCTCCATGGCTTATAGTCCAATTAGAAACATGATCTACATGTACTAAATGCTATCATGCATGACCAGTTTCTGATGAACAGTTTTGTGTGTGACTTAAGACTGATGGAAGTTTGCAAAGAGAAAGTAAACTTTATTTTGAAGGAGGTAGCTTTTGATTTGTGTTAATACTAAAAAGCCCCCTACCACCTCCCAAAAAATGTGAGCTTTGTTGAGTTCTTGGTCTTGGACAGAATCTAGTTCTTTTCCAAGGACAGCAGCCCTCGTCCTCCTGTGCCTCTCGGTGGTGTGAGTGTGTACTAACTTTGTGACTTGTGTGCCTCTGGTTTCAGTGAGGATAACACATGGGAACCAGAAGAGAACCTGGATTGCCCTGACCTCATTGCTGAGTTTCTGCAGTCACAGAAAACAGCACACGAGACAGATAAATCAGAGGGAGGCAAGCGCAAAGCTGATTCTGATTCAGAAGATAAGGGGGAGGAGAGCAAACCAAAGAAGAAGAAAGAAGAGGTAAGACTTGAAGTAAGAATTTTTACTAGCCCAGAATTCATGCTGCTGTCAAAGAAACTGACAGCCAGATAATTTCAGCACCTTTTTCTGCTGCTGCTTGGCTCTCAGTCCTTTTGCAGTCCTAGATAGGCTAATGCTTTAAAAATGTCTGTGGGGTGTGTGTGGGGGCTCTCTCATGAAGCCACATAATCTACTCACATCTGAGGTTTAAGAACAAGTAAGTGCAAAGGTATTAATTTGTGTGAGGAGATGCTGTGAATGTTTTAATCATTTCAGGCTTTAGTCCATTCAGTACCATAAAGTAAGGTACCTTTTGAGGGTGAGAAACAATTGTGAACATTTATTTGGCTTGAGATGAATGTCCCTTTTTACACATGGGGAAACCTCAAGCACATCAAAACTTGATGGAATAATCACTCTGATTCTAAAAGGCTTGTGACTTAGAGCCAAAGAATTGGTGAGATGTTGGCAGAAGGATTTGATTACATTTATCATCAGAACAGGAGTAGCTCTAGTCTGGAGAACAATCCCATACAGTTAAAATTGTTCCATCTGGTTTTTACAGTCAGAAAAGCCACGAGGCTTTGCCCGGGGTTTGGAACCAGAGCGGATTATTGGAGCTACAGACTCCAGTGGAGAACTCATGTTCCTAATGAAATGGTGAGTCTGCCAGTGGCTCTGTGTGGTGGTTGTTTTTTTTCTTCTCCTCATCTGTTCCATGCCAAAGGAAAATTCTATTTGCCCAGGTGTGAAATCTTTAAGATGGCATAGTCCTTCAGTAGTTACCCTTGGCCTGACTGCCAGCCTGGTCTCATGAGTTACAGGTAGGGCCCTTAGGATTCTCAGATTTTTACCCCCCACCCTTTTTTTTTTTTTTTTGTAGGAGGTGGGAGAAAATCTAGAGTGGAGAGGTGTATACAGGAAGAAATCACATTTCACTTCTGTAATAAAGGGGGAGGAAATGAAATGTGATTGAACCATCCTCCCTTTCCACCATTTTCTTTTTTTTTTTTTATTAGTTGGAGGCTAATTACTTCACAACATTTCAGTGGGTTTTGTCTCCACCACTTTCTTAATAGAGATCAGGCTAGCCCCAGGATCAGAAATTCTGTTAACTTCTCAGGGTTAGGAAAGAATTTCTGAAGCTCTTTCTTTGTCCTGGTTAGATCCTTTCCAGTTGGTGCAAATTTTCAATTGCAAAGTCTGCCAGCAGGGGTCAGCAAGGCCCCTTTACTAAGCGCAGAGAAGCCTGCTTTTTTTCCCCACTATAACCAGTGGTAGTAGTATTCCATGAAACATCTTAATGAAAGCAGTTGTCCTGAGACTCTTAAGAACAATAATTAACCCAAAGTTCTCTATCCAAAAGGAAGACTTCTTCCCTTTTCCTTGCTTGTTGGAAATGCTTGTTCTCCTCTCCCCAAAATGGAGCTCAAATCACTGCCTTTAAAATATAAATTAGGAGTGAATAATTCTAAGCCTGTGCCAAGGAAGCATTATTCTAGGGACTTTATCCTTTTATCAGTCTAGAACCTTCTTGGAAACTTGTATCTATACTGATTTCTCTCCTTTAGAAGGTGGCAAGAGAGGCCTAACTTGGAACACTGAAAGTCAGTGTCATAGCTGGCTAAACCTCTTATTTATTTCCCATGCATTCCCTAGGTGTTTATTGAACCTGACCTTCTTTTAGCTTATTTATTGCTGGCCTGTAGGAGAAAAGTTCGTTTTTAAGGTGCTGCATATGGGGGAAAAGAATTAATATCAGGAGTTACTCAGTCCATTTATGATATACTTTTGTGTGGCCGTATGTGACCAATCTGAGTAATGGTAGCACTTCCTTATTGCTTGACATTACATCCCTTTGGTTGACTCATTAGTATGTGTAAAGATTATAGCTGAATGTAATTGCAAGTTAAGATTGGATGTTGATTATAAAACCAACTTCATTTTAAAGTTATTTCTCCTGGAGAATGGAGATATTTGTTCATTTCCCTAAGTAGCTATTTTTCTGTGCAGTGAAATGACTGAACAGTTACCTCAGAAGCTGTTGTTGAATTGTCAGCAAGGGGTAGGCTGCTTCAGGCTCCCATACTGCTATACTTCTTTTCCCTCCCATTCTCTTATCTGTTGTTCAAAAACATACCTTCCTGGCTTACTCTACCCTGGGTCGGTGGGGCTGTGTGGCTTAGGTATACATGTTGCTGGGGTTCCAAAAGTTTGGTGTGGTGCCTCATCAGAGACCCCCTCTTACATGTATCTGTCTGCTGCCTGCCCTGTGCTATTGCTTTCATCTAGGATGTTCCTAGTGACCTGAAGAGAGAGCTTATGCCTAAGTCCCTTGTAATATGTATGTGGTTTTCAATTTTTGAGAACATTTTAAAATTCAGAAAAATATAGAAAATTACATAACAGTCCCTTTATTTTCTACCTCCCAGTTTTGAAGCACCATTTCAAAGCACCTGGGAGTTGTGGCCTATCTGTGTGCGCATGGTATTTGGTAGTGTTAAACAGTGTGATTATGAGTCAGCAAGAAAGTCTCCACCTGCATTGACTCTGACCAGAGCCAGATTGGTATTAAATCTTATTACCCAACATGGTATTAAGTCCTGTTACCAGGCCAGGATCTCTCCATGGGCTTTTAGTAGCTGGGATATGGCTTTGGAGGAATATGGCAGCCTCTCTTACTCCTTCAGAGAATCTGAGAGTGTCATGTTTTTTATGTGTTGGGGTGTTCAGAGGTTCCCAGGGGTTCAGAGTTAGCTTTTGACAAAGAGGGTATTTTCAACGGGAGAAGATATCCGAGGATATTATTTGGCTAAAAGCTACTAGTACATGATGCCTACCCCATGTTATCATCCTTCCTGGCCTGTCTTCTGGAATTAGTATTTTTAAAGCCCAGTCTCTTGGGAGACCCATGTTAGGAGACCACCAGCACTGGTCTCAAAGTCTCTTTGTGCTTTGTTCCACAGGAAGAACTCTGATGAGGCTGACCTGGTTCCCGCCAAGGAGGCCAATGTCAAGTGCCCGCAGGTTGTCATATCCTTCTATGAGGAAAGGCTGACGTGGCATTCTTACCCCTCAGAGGATGATGACAAAAAAGATGATAAGAATTAACTTTCTTGAATACCAGCCCCTGTCACATCTGACTGTGGGTTTCAAGTGGGGAAAGAAGGAGTTCTACTTGTCTTGACACCATAAAGGTGGCTTGAGAAGATGTCCTTTGAAGAGCCAGTATAGTTTCTGTGCCCTACAGCAGCCCAAGTGCTTTAAAGCCGTTCCATGCTGTATAGTTTGCACACCCATCCCAGTGGAGGGGAAGGAGGGTCAGTGTTTCAAGGCAACCCGTTCTGAACTTTGCTTTAAAAAAAAAAAGCAAAGGGCCTTCTATGAAGGACAAAACGCAGAATGGGATGTGGGAGAGCAAGAGATACTGTAAATCTTCAAAGAGCATCTCCACAACCCACACAGCCTTCTTCCCGATAGTGTTAACTCTGCATTTTTACAGCGTAGCATGTGTGTAGTTTTTGGCTATTACTGGTGTATTATTTGGGGTGGGTGGGGTGGGGTGGGAAAGAAGGGAGATGGGTTAGGATCATTTTTGTTAAAATTTGGTGAAACAAAAGAAAGAACTAATGATAATTGGGTTCTGTGTCCAGAATATTGTATCCTTTCAAAAAATGTCATTGGCAACCTAAATGAGGACTGTGAGAGACTGTTTAAAAGCTGTGAATGCCTGAAACTTAGAAGCCAAGGTATTCCCTGCCTGAGCTTAATGCTGTTCCCAACAAAGGACTAAGAAGCTACCAAAGCTGCCATTTGGGGGATGGAAACTGGTTGAGGAGGAAAAGTCTTATTAGAGTGTATACACAGGCAGATCATTCTGTCTTAGAGGTGCTACTTATGAAACTGACAAGGAGACCCTTTTCTTTTCCTATTGTGAAGTTACCAATATCAGCTTCTCCATCCAAGCCACTGGTGAAGTATTTAGGGAAGGGCAGAGAGTAGTATAGGAGGTGAGTGAGTAGGGAAAGACAAGGGCCGGTGCTTATAGGGTGGAAAACTCTTGGAGCCTCTGTTTTTTGAACTTTGAAACCATTGGTGGCAGGGTTCAGTCACTGACAGCACAAGTTCAAGAGTTGAAAGATTTCAAAAGCCCTGGTCTCAGGAGAAGATTTAATTTTCATACTGGGGCAGTGGTTCACTTTAAAACAAAACAAATTTTTTAATCCTAAGAATTAACTAAAATCCAAAACGCTGTCTTGAGTCATGAGATCCATCAGTTGTTGACATCGTCTTGACCTGCATCTAGAACTCCATTGTAATTTTTAGGCGTGTGATAGGTTTTTGTGAAAACTTTTGTTTAAATGTAAACTTCATATCAACACTGTCAGTTTTTTGTCTTAATAAAACTATATAGATTTATAATCCTTGATTTTTGTCTTGTCTTGCTAGAAACTCTCCTTGCCTTTTACTGTTTTAGAGATTGAGCCTCTCTGGGAACAACCTGCATACTTGAGTGGTTTTATTCTAAGTACTATAGGCTTGAAAATCTGGTATCTGGTGTGAGTCTTCTGAGTGGTCTCACCATATTAATTTAGTATTTACTGAGCATTTTACAATTTCTACAGAGATTACAGATTGTCACGTCATTCTGTCTTCATACTGCTCAAAATGTGTTTAGCAGTCTGTGACCTGGTAGCAGTTCCAAACTATGATACGTTTGGAAACAGATTTGGGGGTTAGCTTTAGATCCTGACTAATGTTATCATAGATTTGTATGACCTTAGCTAAAGCCAACTTCTCCAGACTTTTCAGGTATTGGTCCTGTGATTGATCAGTGAATTAAAATGTCATCCATTTTCTTAACATCATTTTCTGCCTGTAACTCCAGAGCCCAAACAGAACTAGATTCTTTTTTTTTGCTGCGCTGGGTCTTTGTTGCTTTGTGTGGGCTTTCTCTAGTTGGGGCGAGCGGGGACTACTCTTTGCAGCACACTGGCTTCTCATTGCTAGGGGCTTCTCTTGTTGAGAGCACAGGCTCTAAGTACACAGGCTTCAGTAGCTGCAGCATGCAGACTCAGTAGTTGGGGTGTGCAGACTTTATTAGAACATGGACTCAGAACTTGTAGTGCACAGGCTTAAGTTACTCTGTGGCATGTGGAATCTTCTGGATCATCCACTGCACCACCAGGCAAGTCCCAGGACTGGATTCTTGTCAGTTACAAAAGGGGAAATAGGATTTCCACTGAGATCAATTCAGCTCTACTCAATAGTTCAAAGCATGTGTTCCAAATAAACTGAGTGTAGGACTTCCCTGGTGGTCCAGTGGTTAAGAATCCTCCAGAAATGAAGGGGACACAGGTTCCATCCCTGGTCCGGGAACATTCTACATGCCATGGGGCATTTAAGCCCGTTCCCCACACTGCCGAGCCTGTGCACTCTGGAGCCTGTCCTCTGCAACAAGAGAAGCCATCACAATGAGAAGTCCACGCACAGCAACTAGAGAGTAAGCCCATCCACTGCAACTAGAGAAAGCCGGGGCACAGCAGCCAAGACTCAGCACAGACAAATATTAAAAAAAAAAAAAAAACCTTATCATTCTTTCCCAGGGAAGACACTGGAATTGATAATGCATGCAATGAAAACTGAAGTGAAGGTACACAATTTTGTTATCTTTAAAAGCCAATTATCACACATTTCTAGACTCAAGAATGAAGGATAAATTCTTCTCAAGTGATTGTTGAAGCCACAAATGCATGCAAAAGTGTTAGAGAAAAAATATACATAGACACAACAAATCTTAAGTCTCCTTTCATAAAGTATTCGTAGAGCATGTCTTCAGATATGCAAAAACATATGTCGGACACCTTTGACAAAACTGCATCATCACAGACCTCTAGCCCAAGAGCTAAGGAGATACATTAAGTTGTTGCCCTAGTTACCATTACAGAAGAATGAGAGCTAGCTAATTGGTGACAGAATCATTGTCTGACACTGGCAAAGCCAGTCAAAAGAAAATACCTTGCTCCTTTACTGCCTTTAGTTTCAAATTAATAAATACAAAAACACTCAAATGGTACTGCTCAGGAGTAACTTTCTGCTTTCCAATGGCATTTGAAAGTTTTAACTACCAATTATAAGTAATTTCTTTTTTTTTTTTTTAGTTCTACCAGTTTATTGCTACCAACCCATCTCCCTCCACCCTCGTGCACACATGCTCAGTCATGTAATCCCATGGACTTCAGCCCGCCAGACTCTGTCCATGGATTTTTCCAGGCAAGAATACTGGAGTGGGTTGCCATTTCTTCTCCAAGTAATTTTTCATAGTTGAGTTTTTAAGTACTTATTTTCAGATGTAATCTTATATTCCAGAACTCATTAAGACTGGAGTTCAACTTGATATTAACCCTTGGGTAGTTAGCATTGACCATATATGTACACAACACTTTTACAGTCTATGGTCTGTGACACTGGGAATCTGTATTATAAGGTATAGTTATTTTCCTCTTAGAGGGGGAATCCTAGAAGAAATTGCTGCATCAAAATAATTTGGTGGAACTGTGAAATCCAAATTTCTGCCATGGCTCCAAATCCTGAACTACATATGGAGCTGGGCTGTTTGAGATCAAATCTATCTGATCAAGTCATATTAATCTGATGTGCATGCAAGTTAGCCTTCTCGTAAAGATGTTCTCATTTAAAACTCAGAACGATAGCAATGAACTAAGTCTAGGCTCAGTGTTTTCCCTCCAGTAGAATACCACTACCAGGCCAGCACTCAGCTTACTTAGTAAAAGGAAGTCTTGGCTTCCTTCACCTTTTCTTTTAGCATCCTGATGTTCTGGTGTGTGGTAAGAAGTTTAATATAGGAGCTTAAGATCCTTAGACAACCATCAGTCTCTGATCTGCACATCACCTTGGTATGACAGTCCAGCAAGGTTTTCTCTAAGAGTAATTCCTTAGCCAGAGTTCAGAGTTGTTTATTTCTCGTTTGTATGACTTTTAATTGACTTGGCCTTGAGCATCTCCTGAGTAAACTGATGGGTATTGAAAGCAAATGAAATCTGAAAAAAAACCCAAACATCCTACTGGGACAAAAAGCATAGTTGGCCCTGCTTGAAGCAAGTAGAGCAAGGAGTGTTTCTAAGGCTTTTTTTTTTTTTTTTTTTTTGGCTTTGGCCAGTTAGGTGGCAGAACTCTGAGGCAAAGCTAATACATTTAAGTTTACAATATATGCCGACTAGTTTTTGTTAATAGCTAGTGTTAATTCACCAGCAAGTCTGAGTCTACATTCTGACCCTTGATGGTTTGCATAGTTTGTGATAGTACCAAAGCTACTGTTCATGCCATGAGGATTTTAAAATCCTAGTAGACTTTGACCAATCCTGCCCTGTTTACTGTTGCATAGCCACAGATGAGGCTGGGCTACTTTGGGGCCTGGCTCTGGGACATGGGCCTATAGTTTCAGTTACTGCTTCAGCTCCTAGCTGAAGATTGGAAGGCTTGTTAAGACAACTGAATTAGCCTCATTAAATTTGTTTAAAACAAAAGGCAGAGCCCCAACTCTTGGGTCTTTTCTCCCTCTCTCCAGATGAACTAGATTTTATTTCCTTGGTTGAAACAGCAACTGGAATTAGTAACAAATACTATGCAACCTACTCCATTATACAGTTAGATTGGAAAAGAACCAACTTTAAGACTTGATATGTCTGCACATTCAAAAAGGAAGACAAGGGTTTCTATCCTACTGATTGTGAAAATACACCTCTTCAGCAAGGACCCATATTCTCCCTCCACTGGAGACAACTTGTACACTAGATTTATGTTTCTCAACTAATTCAGGCAGACATGAACTTTCAAAGAAGTCCTAGATACAAGGACTGGAATTCAAACCACACATTAAGTTTCACACGTATCCCCACAGTCCCACATGCTTTCTCTACTGTAAGATTCAGAACTAGAGGAAAAGAATGACATCTCTGTGTGAGACATGGAAGTGAAAGGGTGCTTGGTACACTGCCAAAATGACAAGTTGAAGGTCTGAGTCCCTTTCACTTCCCAGATAGATCAGGGATAGGAAAGGAAGGCTGAACCACTCATCCTAATCAGTAGACAAACACATGGATTTTGCTAGAGCATGTCTACACTTGGTTGTGAAAATGACTTCCAGGAAGGCAGATCCCAACCTGGTACCCCTTTCAGTACATGCATAGCATCAATGCCCTAGAACCATATATTTAGTCTGAGCTTCTGAAGCTGTTGCTCTAGGTCAGTCCCTACTGGATGAGTTAAAATAGGGTGGTGGAGACACTTCTACAAGGCACTTGTTTTTCCAGCTACTTGCCAAACAGACCTGAAGAGCAGGTCTGCTGTAGCTGTGGGTGGTAAAAGCAGGGATGAAGGCAGCCTAAGACAGGACTCCATGGAAAGTACCTCCTCATTCAACAGCTGTTTTTAATTGTTCAGCTTTCCCCAGGACAAGCAAGGAGTCAGCTATGAAGGTCAGGTCTTGACACTGGAACATTTCTATTCTCCCCCTTGGTTGTTTTTTTTTTTCCTTCTATTTTTATTGTAAACCTATTTTATTGATACTGAAATAGCCCTAGTTTCAGTAGTAAGACCTTATGTGGGGCAGAGACTGAAACAATGTATCTGGGACTTTCCTGGTGGTCCAACAATTAAGACTCCATGCAGGGGGTAAGGGTTGGATCGCCCCATTGATGAACCAAGACCTCATAGCCTGAAAAAAAAAAAAAAAAAGGATCTACTTCCACTGCCTTACGTAATTAAAGATGTGTGGGAAAATCAGTTTGAATGACGCCTAGAACTAAAGTCAAGACAAAGCAAGCTTTTGACCCCTACCCAAAAAGACACCCAGAAGTTTGGTCCTGAGGCCTACTCATCTCCCTGTGAACTCTAGGACCTTGTCTCACTTCCTGTCTCAGGTGTAATAGCTTTCAGAGGCCTTACTTGAGTTCTCATATCTTCTTCCTGCCAGAAAAAGCCTTGAAGCTGGAACACCCACTCCACCTGCCAACAGCAAAAAGAGGTCAGCCCCACAGCAGTGCTGACCAACTTGGCCCAAAGCCCCAACTAATCACAAGCTCCCAGACACAGCTGTACATCTCTCCATAAGGGGACATGAGGGAAGGGGGTGACCAAAACATACTTTCTCAGATCAGAAGCAACATTAACAAAGGGGAGGTAAGGCATTTTTCTCTTAAAATCTTTAAAAAAAAAAATCTGTTTAAAAAGTTGCAAAACTAAAGTTAAAGCCTAATTGTGTACTAAACAAAAATATGTAGAAACGTTTCTAGAAGAAATACAAAGACATTACTCTGAATTTTACTTGTCACAGTTTTCTATATATTTTTTTTTATCAGCAGTTTTTCCAACTTAATTTTTAACCTTTTCCTTCAAAATCTGTTTTATTTGGTTTACAGTCAATTTTGTTGTTGTTCAGTCACTAAATTGTGTCCGACTCTTTGCAACCCCATGGACTACAGCATGCCAGGCTTCCCTATCCTCCACTATCTCCCAGTTTGCTCAAATTCATGATTCATGTCCATTGAGTCGGTGATGCTATCTAACCATTTCATCCTCTGCTGCCTTCTCTTTTTGCCTTAGGAAACAGCTCTTATTTAATAGGACTGACCAACCCCTTCCAACTAGAGTTGGGGGAGGAGGGGATGGGAAGCCATTGTAAATTGAAACAAATTAAGAGCTCAGCCTTATTCCCAGAATTCTATTCCACCCCACAGAATAAACTCTAGTAGCATCACTGAACCAGGTCACAGTGGTACATGGGGAGTTCCAGATCACAGGTTTCATCATGGAGAACACAGCCTCCAGCCCAAAACCTTGTCTGGTAATCTCACAGAGACTGCCAAGTGGCTGTTTATTGCTTGGGCATTTGTAAAGTACCTACCATAGATGGGCATGAGGCAGTTCTAACAACCATCTGGTACCTTAAAGCATCCACCACTTCATACGCTTTTGTTTCTTTGAGGGAGAAGATTCTGGTCACCTCAGCTGGAAAGGATTTCAAATGCCTTAAACCCTGGGGACAAACTGTCTGTTTCTCTAGTTCTGGGACCCTGCTGGTAAAATGAAGAGCTTGGCATGTGCTGGTCCGTTGATCTCCCAGGTTTCCATCATCACTGTCATCACTGTGACTACACTCCAGCTGGTAGGTGGGACCACCAGAGAAAGAACAGCACAGTCAATGTTAAAAATGTAGTTTGCTGCAGGGGACTAGTAAGGAGCTGGGCCATATGACAAAACCCACCTAGTCCTATGAGAAAAAGGCCAGAGGACACTGAGTCCTTCCTCTAAAAGGATTCAGCTGGCAAACCCTACAAAAAGGTAATAAACTCATTTTTGGAAGATTTAACGCAGTATTTAAGACTGCATTGTCAACCTCCCCCACTCTTCACCCATCTTCCCATAAGAGCTTTGCCTTGGCCACACAATGGTCAGTGCTCTCCTCTTGGGGCCTATTTCCTTTACACTCAGTCTATGTTCAAAATAGGGAAAAATTGCACTTGAGAATGAATCATTCATTTTATTTTATTTTGTCATGTGCTCACAGCATCTTTCTTTCTCTCTCTCTCCTCTCCCTGGCAGATCACAGAGATAAATTAAAAATAAATCTACAAGGAAATAATTTATAAAAGCACTTCCCAGGCTCATGCCTTCTATCCCTACTGCTCAGTTAGAATGCCTCCCCCTCCAAGTGGGGAAGAGAATCAGTGCTTCCCCCACTTGAACTCATTCCTGTTAGTCTGGGGCAGACAGTACTCTAGACCCAGGCAGAGGTGGGGACAGCAGTAGGAAACAAAGACACGGGCCCAGGAACCACCTGGTCACCTTGGCGCTCCCCTCTCTGCCTCCCCCAGGCAGTCCGCCCAGAAGCCCTTGCTAAACCGGGGTATGGAGAAGCTTCCTGTGGCCAATAGCCTTGGGGAAGGGGTACCCTCAGCCCCTCTTACATGCACTTCTCATTCTCCTAGAAAGAAACCCAAAAAGAAAGCAGACAAGAGACCTCGGGACAGAGGAGAAAAATCCCAAGTGTTCACACAGTTACACGGAGTCTTTATGGCAAAGAGAACATTTAGCAGCTTTGAATATTGGGGTATCTCCTTTTTACTCAACACAAGCATTCTAGACCCTACAAGTGAAACAGGGCTCAAACCCTAAAAAAAAAAAAATCAAAGCGCAAGAAACTCTAAAAGGACTAGTTTTTGTCATCGTTGCTGGGTTTCATTTTTTGTCTTTCCAGTGACAAGCCCAGTTGTTGGTAGGGGAGGCCTGAGGGAAGGGTCACTCCCCAATGTTGTGCTGAATACTGCCTGGCTTCTCCACATCATCCCCCTGCCTCAGAGCAGCTTCCAGGAGGCTGCAGGCCCAGCACTGGGGGCACTGCCAGCACCCCAGCTGCAGAAGAACTCCAGGCAGCCGGTGAGGGGCGGGGGCACACGGGCAGGAGGAGAACAGCATTCGCATGCAGGCTCTGATGGAGATGTGGGAGCCTCGGCTCAGGGGTGACTGGGCACAGAGGAAGATGGATGGCAGGGCAGTTGAGTGACATGCTTGGTTGGGGCTGCTGCAACACAGGGCCTGTGACCCTTGCCTGTTTACTGTTTCATCCTAACTCTTCAAGTCAGTGTCGGGTCCCAGTGGCTCCCCTATGACTGAAACCTCAAGAAAATATCATCCAAGAGCTCCCCTTCAGGGATGCCAAAGTGCAGGGGCAGGAGAGTTCAGAAGCCCCTTCCAGAACCCACTCCGTGTTCCACCCCTCCCCTGGGGTGAAGTGGGGTTTACTCACACCAAATGATCTAGTCTCCCCTAAAACCTGATGCCTGGAATCCTGGCCAGAGCCAACTTAACCTGCCCTTTGATTTTCTTCCCGCTTTGATTTTTCTTCCCCTTCCTTCCTTCCTTTCTTTCCTTCCAGGAAATGAGACTGACTTTCTACTACCTCCCCCTCCGCTCACAAGTCCCTTCCTTCCCATCTGTCCGCTTCCAGCAATGCCAGCACCACCCTTCCCCTGAAGGAAAGGGGAAGGGGTGAGGACCCTGTCCACCCAAACGGTCTGGCCACTTCCACTCCCCTCAGCGGGGGAAGCTGAACCAGACAGCGCCTGCCTCGTCCTGTCCACTGACCCGCAGTCGTCCCCTCTGTGAAGATCTATTAGATAAGAAGGCATTAAAGTCCCCGCTGTAGGTCCAGGTCCAGGCCCAGCCCTTCTCCAGTTCCCATCTCGGTGAGCATCAACCCCCTTCCTCCCCAGGCTCACTTTCTCCGGTCCTTCGGCTTCCTCTCCTGCCGCCGGGCCTGCTGGTCGGCCAAGGTGCGGGGAATGAGGAGGACGCTGCCGTCCCCGGCATACTGGAGCGCATACTGACTGGGCGAGTAGGGCCGCCCGTTCTCATCCCGCAGCCGCCCAAACACCTCCTGGTACAGGCTCTGGACCTTCTGCTTCATCTGCCGCAGGGACCGGAGGAACTCCACCTTTTCCCGCAACAGCCGAGCTTTATCACGCTGCAGGTCCTCCACGTCCCGCTCCAGGTTCAAGATGGTGTCCAGCTTGCGCTTGCGGCAGTTCTGCGCCGCCATCTTGTTCTTGCCGCGGCGCCGGATGTCACGGATGAGGCTCAGCTGGGCCTCACTCAGCTGGTACTTGGACAGCAGCTCGTTGAACTCCTCCACAGGCAGGTTGATGATCTTGTCGTTGGTAAACGGGATCTTCATGGCTCGGGCTCGATGCTCATCCCGGCTCATCTGCTTGTCCAGGAAGTCGGCCTGCTTCTCCTTGCTGCCCTTCTTGAGAGTGCTGGGGGGTGGCAAGTCAGCAGAGTCGAGGGCACTGGGCGCCATGTTGTACGTGTGGTTGTGCCCAACGTGCTCCAAGTAGGGCAGGCAGGAGAGCTGAGACGGGTCCTGATAGCTCATGCGGCAGAACTTGGAATACTCAGGCTGGTAGCCCACAGCTCCCTCAGCCTCTTCCAGATCCAAGGTCTCAGAGTCAGAGCTATAGCCAACCGCACCTTCCTCAGAAAAGGAGGAAGAAGCTGAGGAAGAAGCAGAGGAAGAGGAAGAGGAGGAGGAAGAGGAGGAGGAAGAGGAACTACCTTCAGAGCTGCTCAGGGAGGAAGGGCTATGGCTGGAGTCCAAGGAGAGGCCTGAGTCAGAATCAAATTCTTCTTCGAGCTGGGAGGCCTGCACTGGGTTAAAGCCTTCTTCAATGGCCAGGTCCATCAAGCTGATTTCATCCAGCATGGCTTCATCTAATAGACCCCCCAGCGGATCAGGTAGCTCAGGGCCAGCTGTGTCATTGGCCGTGCCATTGAGCTGTGGTGGAAAGAAGAGCCCCGCCAGGTTGGTGGAACCAAAGGTGGAGTTGAGGCTGGTGGAATTGCTGGGGACCAGCGGGAGCAGCGTGGAACTACTGGCCACAGGCAGGCTCTCCACCTCCGGGCTGAAGAGTGAGAAGTCCTGGCTGCAGCCCCCTAGGGATGCCTGATGCAGGCTGACATTCTGATTGATGGGAGTGTTGGGGGCAAGGCTGTAGTTGGTGCTCAGTGGGTCTCCTGGAGGGGCATTATACAGGATTTCACTTGTTGATGTGTTCACTTCCATGGCCTGGGAGGAGAGACGACCGTCACCGTTCACTCTGCGCAGATTCCCTCCCCTGGTGTGGCGGGGGGCTCACACTAGCAGGCACCCAACACAGGCATGGCTGCCTGGGTATAAATGCAAGAGATGGGAAACCAGAGCCCACTTGATCCACCAGGCCTGGCAGAGATGGGTTCCTCCCTGTGGACTCCCCCCAAGGCAGAACTGATGGGCTCCCGGTCACCTCTGGCCAGACTCCCCCATCATGGAGGGAGAGGACAAAAGCTCCTAACACTGAGAAATCAGCACAGTGAAGAGAACACCTGGCCCTGCAGTGAGCCAGCCTAGCTGCGCCACTTGCTGTAAGACCAGAAGCATTTCACTCAGCCTCTCTCTGAGCTTCAGTGTCCTCACCTTTAAAATAATCAAAGGGCTGGCGAGATGATGTGAGGCCCAAGTGACATGACAGTGGCTGCAAAGGACTGCAGGAATGTCAGCCTGTTTTAATGCTAAATCTAGGAAACACCTAGCCAAGTGATTACCTGCCTGAAGAAAAGGAAGAAGGTGCACCTAGGAGACAGGCCTGCTTTAGAAGCCTCAATTCCAGGGCTGCTTTTCCCAAACCCCAATCCTGACTCCACCCACTACTGCCCCAATGAGACACCTGGACAGTTACAGCTCGGTATCCCCACTTTCCTTATGAATCAGAAAGGTGTTACTCTTTACCCAGAAGTGGAAAAGCAACTGAAAATGAAGATACCCCACGCAAAGTCCGACAGGTTTGTGTCTGGTTCTGATAATCCTACCTGCATTTCCATGATGGACATGAGATCTTGCCACTGCTGTTCCAAATCAAATGGTGACTCTGTCCCAGTCAGGAGAGGAGACAAAAGGTTGTTCTGAAGACCTGGGGGCTCACTCTCACTAGGCACTGCTTCTGTTATGCTGGAAATGTCTGCCGGAAACTAGGGCAAAACACAGAAGGTTTAACAGGGGAGGAGGAAAGACCACCTGCCTTCCTCCCAAGACTACCGCCTGAGGCTCTGTATCTTCCTTCCTCTGAACTCACCCCCAGCAGCCAGGAGAGGGCCAACACCAAAAGCTGGCCCACTGGGCAGCCACAGAGACACACCATGTGCAGGCTACCCTACTGGCTCAGTGGGCTCTCCCTAGAGTCCTGCTCACCTCAGCATTCTCCCCAAAGGGGCAGGTGGCCTCCAGCAGCCTAAGGCACTCTTCCAAGGACAGGGCTGTCTGGTCCTCCCCACCAGGCACCTGTGGCAACAGCAACTGTTAAGTCTGACTGACCCAGGCCTTGGCTGCCTGTGGGCCAAAGCCCCTTCCCCAGCCTTTCCAAGGGAAAGCTGGAAGGAGGCCTTGTGTGGTCGTAGGGCTACACTCTCCCTATGTCCCCAGGCTATCGGCTGGCCGCAAGCCCCAAACTCCAGGGGAGAAGAGAGAGAGTGGGAGGGTTCTGATGCAAGCGGACAGCCACTAGGTGCTCTGCCTCCCGCGTGCTGTTCTTTATAAGGTGTGGTCCCTCCACTGCTGCTGCGGCTCTTCCACTCCCACTTCCTCAGCCACCACTGTGACTTGATGATATGAGATCCCATCACTGAGATCCCAACCCGAGATATACATTCAGGCCCATCCCATAGACACACACTGCCTTCTCTAAAAAGAAGTTTCTAGAAGTAGGCAGAGGTGGGAGTACCTGTGCAGGGAAGCTCTCCCCAGTCTCTCCATCCACTAGCAGGTTTCTTGCCAGAGCTTCTGCACCCTCGCCTGGCCATGTGTCCTCTTGCTCTGCTCCATCTTGCAGTTCCTTATCCACATCCTGCTCCTTCTGGCGATGACTGTAGTCAAAAATCTCACGCCCAGCCCCCAGGTCAATATCCTGTCGCCAAAGGATGTCAATCAGATCTATGTCCTGAAAGATAGAGCACCATGACTTTAGCTCTGGGGTCCAGGGGCCCCTCCCTCTCCTGCCCCTTAGAAGTCCCTCCAAGCATCACCCCAACTACTCCTGGGTGGGGTCACTCCCAATCTACCCCTGCCAGCTTCTACTGCTGTCCCCTCCATACCAGCAAGGTTTCATTCATCTATTTCCAGACACCAGCCTCCAAAACAAAAAGAGAGATAGCAAAAACCTCTAGCATGACTATCACCACACTAGCCTGTGTGCTTAGGATCTGGACCAGACACACAGCCAGGCCAAAAGGCAGGGCAATCTCACTACAACTTAAGAAGGAAGGGCAAAGCAGAAGACAGCTCTCATTTTAGGAACAGGAATCCCTTAAAAGCTGCTTTGGAGAAAGATGGCCATGGCAAGCAAGGGTGAACTGTGAGGCAGAGTTGCTTCGCAGTGGCCAGGCTTGCATCAGCTTATGGTGCCATTGTATTTGCATAAAGGGGTGGGGTGGGCTGGAGAGGAAAATCCCTGCATTTGCAACCACCTGATGCAACCAATGACAACTACAGGCTACCTCCAGCCCTTCCTACAACCATTCCCCCTTTCCCTAGCTGAGGCAGGAGTACGGATGCACACCCACAACTCTTAGCCCAGGCTCACCTCAAGATCCATCCCTGCTAGAATGCCCACTCTCAGCTGATCCCAGCAAGCCGCCTCAATCCCCGGAGAGCCTCAAGCGGTCAGATGATCCTCACTAGGCACCCCACCCCTGCCAAGGCCAGCCCCACAATGCCCCCTCACCCCAGTGCTCGCTCCCTTACCACACCCCAGGACTCACTGCCTGCCATCAGTCACCCACTCAAGGACAGAGCCCCCATCACCGCCCAGCCACAACTGCCGCCTTGGGCACCGAAATGCCTCCCTCCCACTCTACCCTGGCGCCTCCTGATCAGTTCCTGCTCCAACTGCCACCCCCATTGCCACCCAGCATACCAGCATACAACCCCAATAAATAAGAGACATTTGGATTTCCTATACATGCATGTGGCTGAAGAAACCCTGAATTGCTGCCTTCCGCTCAGATGTTAAAAGGCAGATACTTTCCATAAAGCATTATCCTTAGCTTAGAGCTTAGACCCACCTCCCTAGCTCTGACAGGGCATCTCGTTCCCACCGTAACCCTAATTCTAAGACCTCCCAGGTGTCTCCCCCACCCCCCAGTCTCCCCACACACACCAACCTGAACAGAAGCCCTGGACCCAGAAGCAGAGGGGGGCTGGGCCACCCGGTGACCAGCCACCAAAGAGTTAAGGGGCTGGCTCCCTTTGGCATGGCCCCCACCACTGTGAGAGCTGCGGTCCAGACGGGTCATGGTCTGCGAGATGAGCCCCAGGGCAGCTGGTGCCGGGCAGCCGGACAGGGGGCTCCAAGGAGCTCGTGGCTCTCAAGGAGCAAACCAGGCTGGAAGGGTGGCCCCTTGCTAGCTCCGAGGGGCCCAAGGAGGGTGCCCCGCCCGTGCTGCTGCCTGGGCGGCCCAGCCCAGCCCCCTTTCTCCATCCTGAAGCAGCCCCCTCCCACCTCACAACCCCAGTTCCACTCAGGCGCCTGGCAGCCCCCACCCTGAGCTCACCGCAGAGGCTGCAGTGAGATGGGACTCCCACCCCATGCTCCGTGCTCAAGCTGCAGAGGAAAGCAAGCTCCCTCCTGGGCCTATCCTCCCGCTCCTCCCTTTCTCCCCCTTCCCATGCCCCCCAAACTTGTTACCTAGGCTGCAGCAAGGAGCCAATCCCCTCCCCCTCCCACCCCGCAGGTCACTGCTGAGGCTGCAGAGAGCCAATCCCCTCCCCCAGGTCAGCAGCTGGGCTGCGGAAAGAGCCAATCCCCTCCCACTGTCGTTACCTAGGCTGCGACGAGAGCCAATCTCCTCCCCCAAGTCTCCGCTGGAGATGCGGAAGGAGCCAATCCCCTCCCACCGCCTGTTACCTAGCTGCAGCCGGGAGCCAATCTCTGCACCAGGGCAGCTGGAGAAGCTGCCGCAAGGAACCAGCCCATCCCTGGGCCGCCTCCGTCTCCTCAAGGAGACGCACCCAGGGGCGGGCAGCCCCACCCAGCCCAGTCAGCCAGCCAGGGTGGCGCAGTGAGAGAGCCCTGGGGGGAAGGGGTGCCACTCTCCCTCCTGTCGCATCCTGCTTACCCAGCCCACTCAGGACTGGACAGACACTCCTCCCGCAGCTTCCCTGGGAATCTAAGTTCTTCCCTGGAAGTGGAAGGAGTTTTCCCATTCCTCTGTAGGGCTGTGGCCAGTCATCCTCAAGACCAAGGATCAAAGCTAGGCTGGGCAGGAACCCAGTGAGCCCAGATCCACTGGGAACCAGGGGCTTTGTCACCCTAGAGCAGGCCAGATGAGAGGAAGGGGGAAGCCATCCACACATATGCAGGGATGTCACGGCGCTGGCCCGGCCTAGGCAAGAGGGAGACAGGAGCCTGAAGGCCAGCACTGAAGGGTGCTCTGCAAAGTCCTGGACACAAAAACACCCCCCCGCCCTTAACCCCAGCTGTTTTCAAGAGCATTCTCTGCCTGAGCCCCAGCTCACATCTATAAAGCAGAAAATAAGACCCTGACAAAATCAGGGTCACAGTTCTGGCTCCCATCCTCACTGCTGCTCCCCTTGCACCTAAGGTCAGGTCAGGGACAGTATGTTCTCCACGGTCACAGACTGCTCCTCCTCGCCTGCTAAGAGCTGTACACAGGCCACCCCCCCTCTGGGCAGAGTGCCAACCTCGAGGGGAATCCTATCCCTGACAAGGGCCTGGGCTATAGCTGTCCATCGAATAGGCCTGGCAGCAGGGGAGTGCTGCCACCCCGGGGATAATACCAGCTCCAGCAGTGCCTGTCACATGCTCTGGACCTGGGTATTTTTATCCCTGAGTTGCTGAGGAAATGTTGTTCTAGACACAATAATCCTCCCTTCCCCCACACCCAGCCTGGGCCCCTAATGCTGACCCACCCTCAACCTCCAAAGGAAGCAGTGAAGGCCTGGTGTCAGGAAAAGAACGAACTTCATGAAGGCCAAGAAATGCAGGGCAGCAGGGTCAAAGTTCCAACCCATCCAATTACATTGAAAACGTCCCATCCCCCCCCCAAAAAAAGAAAACGTCCCATCCCATCCCAGGAGAGCTTCCTGCAGGAAGAGGAATGAAGCTACGCCTGCAGGGTTCCCAGAAGCAGAGTTCCCAAGCCCAATTATACCCACCCCTTGAGAAGCTACCATGGGGTGGGAGGATGGAAGAGGAGGCTGGGAGGCACACTTCTTCAGACCACTGGGCCAGACTGGAGCCCATTTGAAGGAAAAGAACAGAGGAAGAAGAGAGAGGTGGCACTGTAAGAATCTCAGAAAAGAGGCACTGCAAGGCAAGGAGTGCTCATGGCCCCCTGGCTCAGATAATTCTAGTCTCCCTCAAAGTAGAGCTAGTATAAGCCAGCTCAGCACAGAGCAACCCTGGCACGATGGACATTTGGGGCAGGTCAATCTGTTACTTAGGGGCTGTCCTGTGCTTTTTAGGAAATTCAGCAGTATCCCGTGCCTCTCCCCACTAGATCCCAATTACACCTTTTCCAGTTGTGACAACCAAAACTGTCTCTAGACAGTGCCACATGTCCCCTGATACCACAAAATCATCCCCAGTTGAGGACCATGGGCCCAGAGGAAGCCACATGATTTGACAGTCACTACATGATTTGACAGTCACTAACATTCAGAGACCTGAACTCAGGAACAGACTTCAAGGTAGGATGGGAGGCAAAACCTGGTCTGATTGGTAGACAGAGTCAAGTTCTACAGCTTCTATAAAAGTTTCAACGCATCTCCACACCCTCCTCTTCCCAAACACTCCCTCCATGCACCCTTGCTTCAAGACTCAGCCCTGGAAAACCCAGCCCAGTGCAACCCCTCTTTCCCTAACAGCCAGGCAAGCAAAGCAGACCTTTTCCCAAGCTCCTTAAGACTGCGTGGCAAGACAGGGTCAAAAGCAGAGTTCAAAGCCATCCTATCACACTGGCGGAGCAGGGGCAGCAGAAGCTCTTTAACACTCTTAAAAGCAACTGCATCACCTTCTTTCCAGAACAGAATGTCAGCCACTCGTCAGGAGTTCAGATCTCTGACAGTTCAAAGCAAGCTGACTTCAGCAGCAGAATGCAGTTTCTCTTCTAGCTTCCAGCCCTCCCGTCCCTACTCCCTGCAGTGGGCCTTTAGCAAAGAATGGGAGCCTGGCCCTCTCCTGGCCAAGAATAACTATCTAAATCTACCCCCTGGCTCAGGCCCAGGAGAGCCGCCTTATCAGGACCTTACAACAACAACAGGCCTGACCACAAAGGAGGAGAACTTTAGGATATGTATGTGTGTTTTGATGTGGGGGGAGGTACAAGGCAACAGTCCACAAAATATCTGTGTCTTAGCAACAGATATACAGCGCATCAAAGCCCATCACAACATGACTCCCTCCCCCACCCCAGGCCTCTAGGACTCATGTTGAAATCCAAGCAGTAAACACACAGGCATGTTCTAGGAACCTCCCACTGCCCTGACAGTACATTTAGAGGTGGGTCGATTCTAGTCGGACAATCCAGCCCATTCCTAACCAAGATCAATGCTCGAAACTCCTTGGAACCTCTCTGGTTCTTTACAGGGCTTAGTACAACCACCATACTCCTTCAGGACCAGCCCAAACCACCCCCCAACCCCAGGCCCTTCCCACCCACCCCTCCACATTGCCACTAACCTCTTTGGTTAAGTCTCCACTGACTGGAGGGGCTACAGCTCCCAAATCCTCCAAATCTTCACTGAATCCCTGCTCCGTTTCGCTTTCTCGCACCCCGTTGTCTGGGCCTGTCACATCTTGAAGACCACTGGAACTCTCGAGGGCGAGGCCTGAGCTGGGCTGGCTGCCAGAGACAGACCCCTCTGGATCCCGGTGGACCAGCCAGGCGTTAACCTCAGTAGTTGGCACCTGGAACCTGTCCAGGGCCCTCACCTGATTGAGGAGTCGCCGGGCAGTGAAGTAATTGTCCAGGTCTATGCTCTTGGGGTGGATACCATAGCCATCCAAGGTGTTCCTCAGGTTGTGGAACTGGGTCTGAGTATAGGCAGAACTGGGCCCCAGGATGATCTCCCGGAGCGGGGGGAGCTGTGAGGTCAGGTAAGTATCCACGTCCACCCGCACCCCAATCAAACTGAGCAGAATGGTGAACTGGAGGAGTCCTTCCGTTAAGTATTTCTTCAGAGAAAGCATTGCTGAAGGACCAGAATGTTTATGTGTTTTGGTTTTTAAATCTTCTGAAAGACAAATCAAGGCCACTGCTCTGCTGCTCCAGCCAGCAAGTCACCCGCCTCAGTGCCAAACCCTGTACCCCACCCTGGCAGAACACAGGGGCTGAGCTCCCTGACGGCCTCAGAGGAAAACACACCCCTTGGAGCCAAGGCCACACTCCAGACCACATTCACTTTTCCCTTCTTGACACCTCACCTCTGAAAGTACAACTGTTGCTAACCCAGTCCAGGCCCTCAAGGCCCACGTGACTTACTGTCTCCACAGTCCACATACAGTCACTTCCTCACTCACATTAGTTGTCCTCTCTGTAGATTCTGTAGATTCCACTGCAGGCTGTTCTCAGAAACAGCTGATGGTTTTTTTTTTCTCCTTCTCCTTCCTAAGGTTTATTTTCTTTGGCTGGAGCTACAGGCCTTTTGTCTTGGGTCAGAGTGTCCCGCCTCCTCCACACTTACCAGGGGGGTTTCCAGAGAAACCTGAAACAGGAATAACAAAAGCAACAGGATAAGGTTCTATAATTTTCATACCAGGATCAAGGCAGAAGGTAGGAAACATATTAAAAGGCCACTTTTATCTCTTTGTTAAAAAATAAATCCAGTTATTACACTCCCAGAAAAACCACAAAATCCTGTATGGATAGAACAACTATGAAAGGAAGGTACTGGTCACAAGGGATCTCAATATCTGGATATTAATTTTGTGATGCTCTAAAAGGTAGCTCATTTTGGATAAGCAGATAATGCCCAGGGCATCCAAAATATTTTACATGTTATCTGATTTACCAACCCTCCCCCACCCCATTACACACTACCCAGCTTCTATTTTTAGCATGAGAAGTCCATTTCCTATCTTAAAAGAAAGTTTGTTTCCCATCTCTCAGGATAAAACTGCCTATAATTCTTGTCCCTTCAAGTTCTTAAGAGGAGAATTTATTAATGCGTGGGAGTGTGAAAGGACAACACCACAGAAAAGAATGACATCTTTTGTTTTCCCAACTTAAAAACTCTGATTTCTCTTTCCTATTACCTTCACATAAAAAAAAAAAAAAAGTGAGGGTACTGGCGGGATGGGAAGGGGTCTGTGACAGGATTATTCCGTCCAGAATTTGAATACGCATGTTTTATTTTCATTCATGTGACCTTCTGATCCAAAGTAGAGGGCTATGGCCAAGTCTTCAACCCAGCCAGCCAAGTGGGGAGGGAGTAAACCTGCCTTTCGGTTCCAGTCTCTACTTTTGAGCTTCCATTAACCTTATAAACCAAGACATAGCCCTCTGATCTCCAAAGCTATGACCCACCTACCAACTTCATCCTAAAGGGAAAAAGACAAACGCACACCCACCCAAAGACAGACAGACACACACACCCCTTATCTGGCTAGAGTAAACATAATTGCGACCCAGAATTCCTGCTTACACTACCCTCCAGTTCTCACGCAATTTACTACTAAAAACCTCCCAAGAGCAATTAAGTTCCAGAAACAGGACGAGGTCCCTTAAAGATCGAGTAATGCCAGGTCTGAGCCCGGTCCCACCCTGCCCCGGATACCCGAGTCCGGCTGGGACCAAGTCGCCATGCCGCTCCTGGCGCCTCGGCTTCTAGCCTTCTGGGCAGCAGCGAACAAGTGCTACTTTCCTGGCCTTGACCCACCCGGACGGCCAAACCCCACCCCGCCCTCCGCCCCTATGGCCCCACCCCGCTCCCAAGCATGGGCTTAACACCACGCCTTCTCAGGCCCTCAGCCCTCCCCAGTCCAACCCACCCCGGAGCTGGAATTCTCCACGGCCTTTCGGCCCCTCCCTGCCAGGCCCTGGGCCCGGCCCCGAGGTAAACCCCGCTCGGCCGCCCGCTCCCGCCTCCTGCCCCTCAGCTCCACCCCGCCGCCCTTCACTCTGTAAGCCTCGGTCCCGCGGGGCTGTGCCCCTCCCGTTAGGGAAAGAAAGGTGCTTGATACCCGCTGCTGAGCTCGGCGTCCGCCGCTGCCACCACAGCAAGCCCTCAGCCCAAGTCCAGGCCTTGCAGCCGCCAGCGCCGGCCGGCCTAGAGCTCGCCAGCCTCCGCTTCCCTCCCCGCCCCCTCCTTCCACCTCACTCGGAAGCCCGCCCTCCGAGTCCTCCCCGGGAATACGTTTCTCCAATCAAAGAGCCGAGATGGTGGCCGTCGCCGGATGTCGCTTTGACGGATAGTAAAGAGAGCCCAATAACTGAGTATGCCTCCTTCTCCCTTTACCGGTTTCTCAAGACTGACATGGTCCATGGCCCAATAGGCATGTAGGCCCGCCTCACGGCGTGGGCCCACCAATAAGTGGGGCGAAGGCCACAACGCCCGGCGTTTGGGACCCCTCGGCCGTGCTTTGGCCGCAGACGGTATTACAGCCTGGGCATGGAGTGATGTAAACAGGCTGTGCGCTTCCAGTGCATTCTTTGACGGGTATAAGGGCTTAGGACTGGGAGATGGTATCACCGCCGGAGCGCGGAGTCCCCCCATTGAGGGTTCCCACGGTGACTTGCAAAAGTCCAGTGAGACCTGAGAGGCCGAGGTAGGGCACAGAGCATGTGTTTCGCCTGGTGTGGACGCTCGTGCCGCCATCTTGGGTGCTGGCAGCGGAAACCGGTCTCCCAGCTTCCGCTCCTTGAGGGCCCGGCGCTGGGCCCTTTGCCAGTCAGGGGTCGTTGCGCCCCTTGTTGTGTGCAAGTCGTGTGAATGGGTTGCCACGAAGGTGGTGGGACGTTGGGGATATGAGTGATGTGGCATAATTAGTGATTTTTGCGACGATACAAACACCGTTTTCCTCTGTCTGCTCTTCCCCCGCCTAACTTCCCACGCAGCTTAGTTTTGCTTTTCAGAGACGCCTCAGTTTCTAGTGTTCGCCAATCTCTTTTAACCAACGTCTTTGATTTTCGAACGTTGGTTTACCCCCAGCATCACCTTGGGGAGTTTTTAAGCTTGCACATTTTGAGGCATCACACCAGAGTTAATAATTCACTTATCCTGGGGTGGCAGCGTGATAACCTCGCCCCTTTAGTAAACGACCCATAGTGCGAAGACCCCTTAAAAGGGGTCTAAAGACAAGCACTGAGTTGGAGTTCTAGTACGTTGTTCTAGCTGTGGGACAGAGGCGTTGACTCAAATTCTTGACTCCCTAGAAGATCCTGCTAATCTAGTGGGCAAGTCATTGGTCCTTGTACAACGAAGAACAAGGCCGACTGATAACTCATTTGATGAGGTCGAATCCATCACATGTTTGGAGTTAGGCAGCTACATCTGGGATGGTTCACAGATTATAAAGCACTTTCACTATAGAAGTATAAGCATTGAATTCTCTGAAAACTACTGAGTTAGTTACCCATTTCAAAGATGGATTCAGAGAGCACATGTTTTATTTTCTCGTTTTACTATTTGTCTTCCAGAAAATGCTAGAATATGAACTCCATTGAGGACTAGAATTTTGTGCATTAATGGTTGAGTCTTCAAAGCCTAGAACTGTACCTGCAATAGTAGACAATAAATACTTGCTAGGAGTTCCCAGGGGTCTAGTGGTTAGTGATATGGGCTTTCACTGTAGTGGCCTGATGGGGAGCTGAGATCCCACAAGCCCACAGGGTAGCTATAAAAAAATAAATAAAATCTGGGGCGGGGGTGGGGGGGAAGCTTGCTGAGTAATTGAAGGGGAACTCAAGCACTCCTGTGATTAAAAGTTCTTGTTAAAAACAGAAATTAATCCTTGGAGGAGATGTGGTTTTGGAGGATATGGCATATTATCAAGGAAGTGGATGGCCATTCAGCCCCTGAATAAGACCAATATTGGATAAGAACAGAGGAGAAATTAAGGTGAAATCAGTAACTCTAAAAATATATCAAGGGGGTTGAGAAGAAAATATTTTAAAACCAAAGTATTAGAAGATACCAAGGCTAGACTAAAGTTACTGGGCTTAAATACAAGACTATTTTGAGAAGATAGGAAGGACTGCATACGACGAATGGCCATCTGTTTGACATAGCAAATAGAGAACAAATTTAAACCTTGACACAGTTCTGAGAAAACAACTGAGCAATCTTTTATCTGTGGGGAGTCAGGGAACCTTAGCACCAACAGAACTGAAGGTGTTGGACAGTCTGTATTTTCGAAGTTTCTTTTGAGCTGCACAGTAGGGTACCAGGTGTCTGGGATGAAAAATAAGGTCGTTAGTACATGTAAGAGTAACATGAAATCAAGATGAATGTTTACTGAAATGGCAGCTGTGGGTGGAAAAGCTACACCAGGGACATCACATGTGATCTTCTCACATCACTGTGGAAGCCTTAATTCACTTGGTCACTTTTTAATCACTCACAGGTTTGCTGAGATAGCCCTCTTACCACTGTCTCCTTTCCTTTCTCTCCTTTCTGGGGTCTTGGGTGTGGAGAGAGTTGCAGGCACTGAGGATAGGAGGGGCTCCCTGTTCAGCCTTTGAGAAGGGGTGGGAGAAGTGTGGAGAGGTCTTTTGTTTTGCCCACACTATCCTGTTCATTCTCTTTCCCCTCCGAGCTTCAAGTACTATGTTTAAATGTGTATAATAATTATTTGAGCGTAAAGTGGGAGAGAGCTGAATTGGGAACTGTTTTGTTGATTAAAGAATGACTAGGGGTAGTCAGAAAGTTTTCTGCTTAGTGGTTACTGAAAAGGTGAGAAGAAAAAAAGGAAAGACAAAGAATTGCTGGTCCATTGCAAGGGCTAAGGAGAATTGAGATAGAGACACTGTCAGCAGCCGGTGGTGAGGCCTGGCAGGGTGTGGGCACCCAGGATATTTAATAGTACTGTATATAGGAAGTGGAGATTGAAAGACTGTCTTGTCTTCCACTCTGTCTATAGAGTTTCAGATCAAGTCTGAGCAGGTGCAAACCTCCTTCCCAGAACCCACTCATTAACCTTCTAAAATCCAGGGTGTATCCTTTTTCACCCAGGAAGCCTCCCTCTCCCCCACATCCCCACCCGCCCTCCCCCCTGCCTTTCTCTGCCTGGAACAGCTGTTAACAGGACAATTACCCAAGAAGCAAAAGAAAGATCCCGTGCTGATGTGTCATCAGTCCTGGTATATCCATTAAATCAGACCGAGAAGCCCACTGGAAAAAGTGAGTGCATGCACTCCCTCCCTGAGGGAGAGGCTGAGAGCCACCAGTTGCACCAGGCCCTGATGAGGAGACTCCATCCAGCCTGCTCAGGAGAGAAGGCAGTGGGACGCCAGGAAGCCGATTAGTTCTAATGCACAGGAATTCGGGGTCACGCAAAAAGCCAGCTATCCCTGGATAGCCCTCCATACCCCAGTGATATCTATGTTGACCCACCTTCCTCCCTGGGGAAAGCTTCACCGCGCAGGCATCCTCCAGTCATCCTGCCATGATGGCTTCTGCCAAGAAACCCTGGGAGAAGGGCATGTGGGAGGGCAGACTGGCTGCAGCTCGAGTTCTTCTGGAATAGCAGGAATTGCTTCTTCCCCTAAGGGGAAACAATCTTTCTGCTCTCTTGTGGTTTCCTTTCTTTAAGAATGTTTTTAAATGTTGTTAATCTATATAAATATTTTTCACCCCTCAACTTCCAGCTAATCCAGGGGAATGTATAAAATGCCTGAGATTTCCTTATAGCCCTTCTGAGAGATTCTAGGATTACACTCTGTCAGTACTAAACGTTACCGTGTTTTGCAAGGAAATCAATTAGTTCTCCAGCTAATCCAGACATCTGGACCTTTCTTACATGGTAAACATCATTAGCAAGCTGGTTACCATTAAGCCATCAAAAGAGGTTCTACAAGCCAGTCTCTTCCCTGTGTACCCCTCCCACTGCTGTCTTAGAATATTGCTTCTCAACCCTGGCTGCACATTAGAATCACCTGGGGAGCTTGTAAAAATTATCAGTGCCCAGGTCCCACCCCCAACCAATTAAATCAGAGTCTCCCAGAGCAACCCTGGGCATCAGGATTCTGTAAAAACTCCTTAGGTGATTCTTATGTGCAGCCAGAGTAGAGAATCACTAGCTTGGAGCAAGAATCCATGTTGAGTAAAAAAGAACAGCAGTGCTAATCATGGGCACAGACTAGAATCACCACCTGACTTTAGGAGGTGTTCTTTCTCGATCCTAACATGTTCTTGTCCTGGACCTATCCAATGAAAATGCTTCACTGATCATTCACATCTTGGTGTAACATTTTATGAAGCTGAGTTCAGTGGTCCTTGTATGTGTCACCATGTTGTCCCAAACAGTGTTGGATAACTCTCTTTGTGTAGCTCTCAGTATGGCATGTCACAGTCAGCGAGGTATTATTGTGAAGTGGGAAAAGTGGGTGTTTTAGGCTCGGCTGCATTCAAAAACTTACTACTTGGTCCCTCCGAGATAAAATGGAGATAATATAGATATTCACCAAGTTTGAAAATCCTATCCTGTGTATAAAGCCACTCATGCATGGGTAGAGCTAAGGGTGAGGTCCCTTTCTTGCCCAACTCACTCTCCACCCCACTTCACAACCTGGTTATCCCAGAGAAAACCAAACGTCGAAGATATGAGAGTTGTCCTTAGATGGTCGACTGGAAATTCGTCCTGCAGAAAAAGGATGGAAGCTTTCGTTTTTTCTCTGGAGGATGCCACAAGAACATACAACCACACTTCACATTGCACACACACCTCCCCCTCTTGACATTATAGCAGGAAGGAGAGAGAGAGGCTGTTACCCAAGGGAGCTGTTTCTTCTTGTCACACAAGAACAGATGCTGAAATCCTAGGAGAGACAGCACTGAGATGCGGCAGCAGGAGGGTGAGTCAGAGGAAGTGGAATGGTCTCACCTCCAAGACACAACCAAGGCCCAGAGCGAAACCTATTTGAATCACTAGCCTCCTGGAGACTCCAGAGGGCAGGGACATATGTGTGTGTGTTTTCAGGACCAGTTCTGAGTCCAGCTTCTCCCCTGACCCCAGCAGCTTAGAGATGCGCACAGCACCTCCTCCTAGCACAACCTGCTCCCCCCACCCCCAAGGAAGGAGAAAGCAGGGAAACAGCAAGCCGCTTTCTTTTTGAACCCAGCTCTGGTTTCTTAATTCCGAGAAGGCTCTCCAGCAACTTATCTGTTGCACTCGCATGCTTCCCAAGTGCTGTCAGCCTTACACTAAAGTCCGTGTGGGTGATGTTCTATGGGGGCCACTGTCCCAACACCATTCACGGTGAACTTGTATGTTTACACAGAACCCCCATTAAAGGGGTGCTCCAGGATGGAGGGGCCCTGAGGAGGGAAAGGGATCAGAGGAAGGAAAGGAGTCCTAGGTTCTCTGTTGAGGAAGTTTAGCAAAGAGTCATCATTGGCAGAAATCTCTTCCTTGAAAACTTCTATTTGAGCGCTCTGGATTTACTTATTTCCAGGGCACTTAAGCAGTAAAGTAGTCCTGATGATGTTAACAATAGCAGCCCAGGTGGTGATGGTGGTGATACTGAGGACTTTATGGTTCCTAAGCTTCTCTCCCTGGCCTCCTCTCTCATCCCCAGCCCCTCTGTCCTCCCAACTAGTCTCCTGTAACTAACTCCTCCCTCTTCTCTACAGGAAGCCATACCTAAGTCCCCAGTCATCCTAGATCTTCCTAGATCTCCTCTCTTCTGCAAGCTGACCCTTTCCCACTGTGGGTACCATCCTCTACAGAGGCTAGAAAATACCCTGGAGGCTTTTTGGGGCTATCTTTGTAAATATGAACTAATAATGGACTGCTGCTGCTACGTCGTTTCAGTCGTCTCCAGCTCTGTGTGACCCCATAGACGGCAGCCCACCAGGCTCCCCGGTCCCTGGGATTCTCCAGGCAAGAACACTGGAGTGGGTAGCCATTTCCTTCTCCAATGATAATGGACTAGGTCACAGAATATTAAAGCATGGAAATAATCAAATCAGGATTTTTAATAACATATTGAGCTGGCATGATCATTGACATAATGTCTGATAATCTGGAATCCAAACAAAATACTGTCTTTTCCCCCATTATACCAAATAGCATTGATTAATGTTCATTATTATAAGTCTGGTAGCCTGCGGGGAAGATCTGGATGTGCCTTCAACATCATAAAAAGACATTCAATAGACGTTTCTACAGATGTCTGTGTGGCTTCTCCCCTCATTTCCTTCAGCTCTTTGCTCAAATGTCACCTTGAAGGCTTTCTCAAATGACCCTAAGGAAAATGGCAATTTCCCCTGCCTCTCCCCAACCCCTAACATTCCTGATACCCTTTCTAGATTAATTTTTCTTCATAGTATGCATGCATGCTAAGTAACTTCAGTCATGTCCAACTCTCTGCGACCCTATGGACTGCACCCCACCAAGTTCCTCTGTCCCTGAGAGTTCTCCAGGCAAAAATATTGGAGTGGGTTGCCATGTCCTTCTCCAGGGTATCTCCCTGCCAGGGATCGAACCCTCATCTCTTAAACATCTCCTCTATTAGCAGGTGGGTATCGCCACCTAAGAAGTCCCTTTCTTCACACAGTGCTTATCACCAATTCAAATATTACTATTTTATTCATGTATCTGTGCACTGTGGGTATTGCACAAAAATGCATGCACACACACACACAAATACTTGAATAAGCTCCATGAGAGCAAAGATTTTGTTTACTTTGGCTGCTGTTGCGTCCCAGTGACTAAAAAAGCAACTGGCACATGGTAAAATACTCAATAAATATTTGTACAGCACATAAAATATGGTTTCATTGAACCTGTCATGTGCCAGGCACCAGGAATTCCACAGGCACATTATCTCTATTTCTTTAGGACATAACACCTGGTGCAGAGAAGGACCACACATGTTTGTAAACAAGCAGTAAAAATGGTATTTAGAGATTAAGTACAACAAAAGTAGGATGCTGAGGCACAAAGGGACAGCAAAGACCTATCAAGTTAAGAGTTGGTGGTTGTTAGAAAGGATCTTTTGGTAATGACATTGAAGCTGAGATGAATGAGATAGCTTGATACTATTCAGCAGAGGAAACCCTCATTTCCCAGTCACAGGGGATAAGTGAGTGTGGCACGCAACATAAGATGACCTGAAGAGAAGAGTGGAGAAGAAGTGCTTGGTCTGAAACCTGGGTTCCACTTCCATTCAACTATTGATTAGCTAAAGGATCTTGAAAGATCACACATGGAGAAGGCAATGGCACCCCACTCCAGTACTCTTGCCTGAAAAATCCCATGGACGGAGGAGCCTGGTAGGCTGCAGTCCATGGGGTCTCTAAGAGTCAGACACAACTGAGCGACTTGACTTTCACTTTTCACTTTCATGCATTGGAGAAGGACATGGCAACCCACTCCAGTGTTCTTGCCTGGAGAATCCCAGGGATGGGAGAGACTGGTGGGCTGCTGTCTCTGGGGTCACACAGAGTCAGACACGACTGAAGCGACTTAGCAGCAGCAGCAGCATGTTGAAATAGAATGACTCATTAAATTGTGGATATTCAACTCAATTTTTTTACAGGTTTAAATATCAATTGTAGATTGAATTACAGTTTACATGCAGTAAAATCACCCATGTTAAGTGTACATGTCAATACAATTTGAAATGCATTTTGAAATAATATATAACACATACAAGATTCCCCCTTTGTCCTCAGTTTCTCTTTCTGTGATTTCAGTTACTTGCAGCCAACTGTGGTTCGAAAATAGTAAATGGAAAATTCCAGAAATAAACAATTCATAAGCTTTAAAAAAAAAAAAGATCACACAAACTCTTTGAGTTTCTCTTCCTTAAAATGGGGGTGAGAACACCTACCTCATTGGTGTGAGTTATATAATGTATCTTAAAAGAGCTTAGCTGTAAAATGCATGCATAGCAGTTCAGTTCAGGTGCTCAGACGTGTCCGACTCTTTGTGACCCCACAGACTGCAGCACAACAGGCCTCCCTGTCCATCATCAACTACCGGAGTTTACTCAAACACATGTGCATTGAGTCGGTGATACCATCCAACCATCTCATCCTCTGTCGTCCCCTTCTCCTCCTACCTTCAGTCTTTCCCAGCATCAGTGTCTTTTCAAATGAGTCAGCTCTTCGCATCAGGTGGCCAAAGTATTGGAGTTTCAGCTTCAGCATCAGTCCTTCCAATGAGTATTCAGGACTGATTTCCTTTAGGATGGACTGATTGAATCTCCTTGATGTCCAAGGGACTCTCAAGAGTCTTCTCCAACACCACAGTTCAAACGCATCAATTCTTTGGCACTCAGCTTTCTTTATAGTCCAACTCTCACATCCATACATGACTACTGGAAAACCCATAGCCTTGACTAGACAGACCTTTGTCAGCAAAGTAATGTCTCTGCTTTTTAATATGCTGTCTAGGTTAGTCATAGCTTTTCTTCCAAGGAGGAAGCGTCTTTTAATTTCATGGCTGCAGTTACCATCTGCAGTGATTTTGAAGCTCAAGAAAATAGTCTGTCACTGTTTCCATTGTTTCCCCATCTATTTGCCATGAAGTGATAGGACCGGATGCCATGATCTTAGTTTTCTGAATGTTGAGCTTTAAGCCAACTTTTTCACTCCTCTTTCACTTTCATCAAGAGGCTCTTTAGTTCTTCTTTGCTTTCTGCCATATGTGGTAGTGTTATCTGCATATCTGAGGTTATTGATATTTCTCCTGGCAATCTTGATTCCAGCTTGTGCTTCATCCAGTCCAGCATTTCTCATGATGTGCTCTGCATATAAGTTAAATAAGCAGGGTGACAATATACTGCCTTGACGTACTCCTTTCCCAATTTGGAACCAGTCTGTTGTTCCATGTCCAGTTTTAACCGTTGTTTCTTCAGCTGCATACAGATTTCTCAGGAGGCAGGTCAGGTGGTCTGGTATTCCCATCTTTTGAAGAATTTTCCACAGTTTGTTGTGATCCACACAGTCAAAGGTTTTGGCATAGTCAATAAAGCAGAAGTATATGTTTTTCTGGAACTCTCTTGCTTTTTCGATGATCCAACAGATGTCGGCAATTTGATCTCTGGTTCCTTTGCTTTTTCTAAATCCAGCTTGAACATCTGGAATTTCACGGTTCACATACTGTTGAAGCCTGGCTTGAAGAATTTTGACTATAGTGATGGGTAAATGCCTGCTGCTACTGCTAAGTCACGTCAGTTGTGTCCAACTCTGTGTGACCCCATAGATGGCAGCCCACCAGGCTCCCGTCCCTGGGATTCTCCAGGCAAGAATACTGGAGTGGGCTGCCATTTCCTTCTCCAGTGCCTGAAAGTGAAAAGTGAAAGTGAAGTCGCTCAGTCGTGTCCCACTATTCCCCACCCCATGGACTGCAGCCTACCAGGCTCCTCCGTCCATGGGATTTTCCAGGCAAGAGTACTGGAGTGGGGTGCCATTGCCTTCTCCGGGGTAAATGCCTAAATACTGTTAATTTCCCACTAGCCTTGAGGATCCTGAAGCTAAAGCCCTTTAGTATACTTAATGGGCTTCCCTAGTGGCTCAGGGGTAAAGAATCCGCTCCCGATGCAGGAGACAAGAGTTCAATCCCTGGGTTGGGAAGATCCCCTGGAGAAGGAAATGACAACCCACTTCGGTATTCGGTCTACAGTCTATGGGTTCGAAAGTCGGACACGACATAGTGATTAAACCACCTAGTATACCTAGGACAAAGGAACCAAAGCATGGCAAAGCCTGACGCCATTCACAGGTGGAACATTTGTACTGCTGGGTATCTGTCTCATTTCAGATTGTGTCCGTGTCTGCAGAGGTTTCCGGGCGCCATGGCTCCCTTCCCCAAGTCGCGGGAGGCATGAGAGAAACTCTACGGCACAGAGGGGTCTCTCTAGAGCTGTCCTCATCTGCTCCCGCTGCTAGGACTTGTCTCTAAAGTTCACAGGATGACCCGATGTGTTTGTGCCAACGGTACCTACCAGGAGTTAAGAGACAAACTGGACTTTGCCTGTTTCCTGACGGCCTCAGGGCAGCCTGTGGACGTCGGTGCAAACCAAACCCGCAAGCCTGAGAGAAGGCAGGAGGGGGAAAGGGGGCCGGTCTTGGGACAAACTGAGGCTGCAAGGAGCTCTGGGCTTTGAGGGGCCAAAGAAGGCCAGGGGAAGGAGAGCTGGGGTGTGAGCGCGGGGCGGAGAGGGCGGGAAGGGAGAGGAAGGAGGGAGGCCGAGGAGGGAAGGGCCTCGGGGGAAGGAAGGACACGCGCGGAGGGGCAGAGCGGGGCGGGCGCGAGGCCGGCGGCCGCCGGGGAGGAGCGGCGGCGGCCCGGGGGGCGCGGGGCGGGGCGGGGCGGCGCTGTCAGCGCGAGGCAGCGAGCGGAATGCAGCGGCCGGAGGCCTGGCCACGTCCGCACCCGGGGGAGGGGGCCGCGGCCGCCCCGACTGGGGGCCCGGCGCCGCCCGCCCGAGCTGGGGAGCCCGCGGGGCTGCGGGTACGGAGCAGGCGGCGCCGGGGGCCGGGGGGCGCCAGTTCACGGGTCGGGCGCCGGGGATCTTGGTGCCGCCGGGACCGGCCTGGGAGGGGCGGCGCCCGCGCGGGCAGAAAAGTTCCTCCGCGCTGACTCGGAAGGAGGCCGGTGCGGCGTCCGCGTGGGCGAAGTTCTGGAGCAGTCGGAGCGGGCGGGGGACGGCTCGGCCGGGCTGGATTGCGACTCTCCCGGAGGGCTAGGGAGCGCGGGGCCGCCCCGGCGGCGGGCTGACGTGCGTGCTTCTGGAGCCCGACGGGCCAGGGCGCCGGGGGCCGCTGGAGGAGCTCGGCGCCGCTGTCCCCCCGGCCCAGGTTCTGTGATACACTCTGACTCGGGCTCTGGAGCAGTCAGTGCATGACAGAACTTGGGCCCGGACGGACCTTCTGCACCCAATGGGCACAGCGCCCACCCGGGGCCTGCAGTGGGACATCTGCCTGGGAGGGGAGCGGGCACCCAAGTGGTCCATGCGGCATAGGGTTGGGCCGGAACTAGTTGTGGACTTTTGGGGCTGGGGTCGCTGGCCTGAGGATGGACTCCGGGGACCAGCAGGTCCCGTAGAGCCAATGACAGGGGTCTGCCCTGGCTTAGGGGTCAACAAAGCTCTCCCCCGTGTCAGTTGCAGGAACCTTCCCTCTACACCATCAAGGCCGTTTTCATCCTAGATAATGACGGACACCGCCTGCTGGCCAAGGTAACCTCCCACCCTCACCGGAGGGCCCCTGAAGACACTGTGCCACAGGCCCACGTCCAGAAGTCCCCACCCAGCTGATTCACCCGGCAGGAGAGACCCCACTGTGGGCTCTGCGACACAGACCAGCTCAGCTGAGACCCTTCCAAAGGTCATTCTGTCCATCCTCCTGCCTTGTCAGACCGCTGGCCCCCAAAGGGGGGAGAGGCTGTCTCTTCTGTTTCTACTCATGTTGTCCAGAATGTCTTCTTCTTCAGAGTAATGTCCTTTACTCTGGCCTGGGACCCTGGATTCCTGTTCCACCAATTCTGAACAAGTAACCTCTGTTTTGCTTCTGCAGCTTGGTAAATACTAAGGATTTAGAACAGATAGGATTTTATAGACCAGATTTTAATCCAACTCTTTCATAAATGAGGAAAATGTAGTCTAGAGAAGCCAAAAGAGTTGCCTGGAGTCACAGGTACTAATATCAGAGCAAGGATCCAAACTCGGGTATTTTGACTTGAAGCTCAGGGGGATGATTTTCTCTGCACCAACTATTCAGCTATCTGGTATATATGCTGGTGATCAGGGCCAAGACAAACCAAACTAGAATAATCCAAAAATAAATATCTACCATCAACACAATAAACTATAGTGGGACTGTGACACCTGAACTAGCTATGAAATGCAATATAGACTTTTTAGCTTGTTTAGGCTGAAACTTTTTATCTTCATGACATTGCAATGAGCCTTTTCACCACAACAGTGGTGAAAATTAGCAGGGAGACTGCTAATTTGCCTGCAGATGGGGCACTAGGGGGCAAAATCTACATTCAGAAAATGGAAGCTGAGCTGACTGTCACTTGCACCAGCAGATGGTCAGAGGTAGCTCGGCAACCAAAGGTTCCAGGGCCTCCTCCCAGCAGATCACATCCATGTGCAAATGCAGGAACTGAATCAGGGAGAGAGTCTCATCAAACCCAACAAAACAGCATTGATTTTGTCAGGCAGTGTGTGCCAAGAACTCTCCCTTAGATAGTTCATCTTCACCAAAGTTGTCGTTGTTTAGTCGCTAAGTCGTGTCAACTCTTGCGACGGTAGCCACCAGGCTCCTCTGTCCGTGGGATTTCCCAAGCAAGAATACTAGAGTGGGTTGCCATTTCCTCCTCCAGGGGATCTTCACCATAATTTTGTCTGAAGTCAGACCATCATTGGCATTGAATCCCAGCTCTGTCCCTTAAACTGCGAGGTGTCAGAGAAGTTACCCCATCTGTATAATGTGGACAATAAAGTAGCTGTTGTGATATTATTGTGGTAAAGAGCCCCTGGCTCTGTCTTTTTTCCTGTAGACTCAGGTTAGTGTAGAAACAGTGTGGCCTAGTGACCACCCATCATCAGCTGAATGTACAAAGGCCTCCAAAAAGTCAGGACAGGACTCCAAAAGCAGGCCTCAAAATTCCTCTACTTTTTATGACTCTCTTTGCTCAGAATTTAATCTGTGTTTAGGGGGAAACAGTGAGCAGACAGGCGTAGAGGGCAGTCAAGAGGAGGGGGGCATGGCAGCAGGGTCCCACTTGACCAGCACCAACCGTTCCCTGCCACCCATCCAGGGAGGAGCCAGACCCTGTGGAGCGGCTGTCACTTTTTCTCCTTCCCTTCCTTCTAGTATTATGATGACACGTTCCCCTCCATGAAAGAGCAGATGGCCTTCGAGAAAAACGTCTTCAATAAGACCAGCCGAACTGACAGTAAGTGTCCTCCTCTTCCGTGCACAGAACTCTCAGATGCACACTGTCATCTCCGTCTGGACACAGCTGGCCCTGTCGACCTCACATACCCACAGGCCATTCCCTTTTCTTCAGAGATGCTTTTTCCTCCCCTTCCCAGCTGTTCTCTTTTCCCTTCTGGTGAACCTTCACCCTCCTCCCCGTCACCAGCACGCGCACACACCCCCCACCGCCCCCTGCTCCCACCTGCATGCTTCTGGCATGCCTGGACTCCTCTCAGTGGAAGAGGCCACTGCCAGCCTGGGGCTGGTCAGAGGCATTGCACATGCTGGGTGAAAGGTCAGCCTTAAACTGGGCTTGTTGGCTTCTCAGAATGAGGCAGTCAGGTGCTAGGAATGAAGTAGAGGGTTGGAGCAGGGACACAGAGTAGCCCAAAGGTAGTGTCCCTAGTGAAAGTCTCTCCAAGGGTTCTAGTCTTTGCGAAGATTCTTTTTTTGTTTGGCCACTGCTTGTGAGATCTTAGTTCCCAGACTGGGGATTGAACTCGGTCCCTTGGCAATGAAAGCAGAGAGTCCTAACCATTGGACTGGGCTGTAATTTCCTTTGCAAGTGTTCTGGGTAAGAAGAAGATAATAGGGGGAGAGATGCAAAGCTGGAGATGGACAGGAGGGGCCAGGCAGAGGTGACCAGAACTGAGACCCCGTTTCTCTTCTAGGTGAGATTGCATTTTTGGGGGGCATGACCATCGTCTACAAGAGCAGCATTGACCTCTTCCTGTATGTGGTGGGCTCATCCTACGAGAACGAGGTGAATTCAGGAGGTTGGGGAGACAAGAAGGGTCTCTCTGTGGGGAAGTGGCTTGGAGTCTGGGGTAGAAGCTGGGCGGCTCCCCCTTGGTACCCCTGCTTCTAGACTCTGGGGAACTGGGAGCCTCCAGAATGGTTCTTTCTGGAACAATGCATATCCATGATACCCATTCTATTCCTTGGGTACCAGAAATGGAGTCCTCTGCCGGGAGCTTCTGTCTCTATTATACATCACTGGAGAAGAATGTATTCAGTGTCCTGCAGCAGGCACTGCGGTGCTTCCCAATTCAAACACGGGGAGGGACCTTCTCAGGTCAAGTTGCAGCCAGGCTCCAGCCTTGTCCTCCCTAAAGAGGGGCAGCTGTCCGACAGTCAGGTTCTGAGGTTTCCTTCTGGCCTTCTCAACCTCGGTCTCTCTTGTTTTCCTCCTCCTCATCCACTCCTCACCAGCTGATGCTCATGTCTGTTCTCACATGCCTGTTTGAGTCCCTGAACCACGTGCTAAGGTGAGTGAGCTCCTCTGTCCTCCAAGGCTCCCATCCCCCAGACCTTGGTACATCACAGGCAGGATGGTTCCCTGCTTTTCTCCTTAAGTCTCCACAAGATGAAATCAGGAGCCAGAGCAACTTCCTGCAAGGCCCCCTGCCCTTTGCCTGCTCAAATAATGGTATGGCCAGAAGATGAAGTGAGAAGCTAAGTGATTTGCCTGAAGTGTTACAGGTCATTTATATCAGAACCAGAACCAAGATTCAAACTCAAGGTTTTTTGACTTGACGCTCGGGGTGATTTTCTCTCCATTCCCATTCAGCGATCTGGCATCTACTCCAGTGAACATGGCCTGGGTAAATCAAACTCAGATAACCAAAAATAAGTGTTTACAGTCGCCACGTGTAACTACAATAGAGCTGTACTACCTGCAGTGCTTTAGGGCAGAAATAGGATCAGTGCCCAAAAGTGGCAGGGGGCGGATGGGTAGAATGGACCATGAGGGGCTGAAGGAAGCAGACCCGTCCTCTGCTCAGGAATCCCTTGCCCAGGTGCCAGCCTCACTGCCCTTGACATTCTCCTTCCCTGTGCTTGTGCGGGGACAGAGGCTGGAGGGTGGGGAACGAGGCAGTCTTTGGAGAGAGCGGGTCCACCTCACTAAGGCAAGGACCCGGCTCCTCCCGGCCATGCCACAGGGAGGTTGCAGAGCTGTGTCTTCTTTCAGGAAGAATGTGGAGAAGCGCTGGTTGCTGGAGAACATGGACGGAGCCTTCCTGGTGGTAGATGAGATTGTGGATGGCGGGTGAGGAGTGGGAGAGGAAAGGGGGCTGGTCAGGAGCCCTCACAGCGGGAGGTGGCCTTGAGGGTCATCAGCGCTAGGTTGCACCCAGCATGTTGTTGGCTCTCTGGCCAGATTCTCCCTCCCTTTCTCCAGCATATTCCCTGTGATCCCATCCCCCAACCCCACTCATGATGATGAAGGTTGACTTCAATGTTAGCCAAATTCAAGCACGCAAGAAAGTAATCTGATTTCAAACTATGGCTGACTGTTGACCAGGCAAGGTTTGGGGGGAATGGTTTGCTCTCCAGTGGCCAGGAGAGGCAGGCAGCACAGACACCCGCCATTCCTGGAAAGACTTCATTTAGGCAGAGCCCTGAGGCAGCTACACCTCCCGCTCTTAGAGGTTCACTCCAACATTGACTACAAGCACCACCTGGGCCAGTTGCTTATTTTCCTTACTTTCCCCAGCTTTGAAATAGAGACAATAAGGAAAGTGCCTAAAAGGATGTGGGATTAAATGAGGTGATGCAGGTGAAGTTCATTGTTCTCCTTCAGTAAATCTTGTCTCCTCTCACTGGTGTAAGATTATAGTCTTAGGAAGCTGGGAGCTCTTAGGAGAGGTTGGTTAGTGAATTTCCATGGGGGCGGGGTTGGGCAATATTCAGGGAGAAAAAGAAGTTCTGGCTCTGGAGCAAAGGATAATGGAAACGGATCACCTGTGAGACATCCACATGCCTGTGATTACATGCATTTAATAGATGAGGAAACAGAGGCTCAGAGATTTAAGTGACTTGCCCAAGGTCACATGACTAGGGGGTAGCAGGGCCAAGATCTAAAACTTGTGCAGGTTTCCAGAGATTGTGCTCTTTGCATGGCACTGAAATACATTGCTAGGGACAGGGGCTCCGGGAGATGGGGTACTGTGAGGTTCTTCCTGCCTTCCTTCCCTCCTTTCCTCTATATCGGTTGACTGTCTGCTGCTGCTGTTTCAAGGCCTTGTACTAATTGCTAGGACCTGACAGTGAGGGAAATAAGACCAGGTTTTGTGGAATATAAAAGTTGTATATAAAATTTGGTGGAACTTCTTCAAGAAACACACACAGTTATAAATATAAAATGAAGTGCAGGACCTTCACAAGGGAGATTGTCAGTTTTATCAGCTTCCCATCTGTACCCCCAGAAGGCCCAGTTTTTGCCCGCCTTTCCCTCCAGTGAAAACAGGGAAGCGTTAGTGGAAGCAACATTTGGTCCTGAACCTTGGCCTGGAATGGTTGCTCTAAAGGACCTCTGGTGAGGGACTGGGGGCTACAAGTGCCCCTGTAATGAGCCTATGAGAAGGTCTCAAGAAATGTTTGTTCACTTCCTTCTGCCCCATAGGAGGACCCATAGGAGGCTCACTGGGTGAGGAGGAGCAGTCACGCAGTTCCTATGGAGACTTTCTCACCCACAGTGACCAACTCCCCCCCCCCCCCCCCCCGCACACCCTCCAGGGCATCATGAAAGAGTGCCAACTAGCCGAGAAATGCCTCCATAATTGGGTCTGTCGAAAGGGAAGGTTAAAAAAAAAACAAAAAGGGAAGGTAGATTCTGATTTTGCAGTTCCGTTTCTTTCATGTATAGCACAACACCATGGCAGAAAATAATAGTGAAACCAGATAGGGACCCCAGGGGGCTCTTCTCTTCCATCACTGCATCTGAATCCATCCCTTCATCCCAGAGGTGAAGTGAACTTTCTAGAGCTCTCAGTTTTTGAGCCCCTGCTTTTGACAGCCTGATTGATCTAGAGTGGACTACCCTGACCTGATATCTTAAGGGTTTGCCCAGTGATGACAAAATATGTGAGAATCAGGGCTTCGCAGTGAGGGAGAGTTCTGGCCTGAGGAGTATGGGCAGGCCAAGTACCTTGGAGGGAGGATGTTGCAGGATATGGCAGGGAAGCGAAGGGCTTAGCAGGGAACAGAGTCCAAGGAAAGCATGGGGCTGATTTTCCTCCTCATTTCTCTCTCACTTTGTAGTGTGATTCTGGAGAGTG
The DNA here is from genome assembly GCF_963930625.1 of Muntiacus reevesi. Taxonomy (NCBI): domain Eukaryota; kingdom Metazoa; phylum Chordata; class Mammalia; order Artiodactyla; family Cervidae; genus Muntiacus; species Muntiacus reevesi. Next base: position 23,958,004 of record NC_089266.1, on the reverse strand, counting down.
ACCCCCAGCAAGTGATCCAGAAAGTGAATTTTAGGGTAAGAGTCATCATGTATCCCCCCTCACTCCCATCTCCTCCAGGCTACCCTTCTCATCCTCTGTACTTCCTGTCTTCCCTGTGTCTGGGCAAAGGGAACCCGGATGGTGGGAACCCAAGCTCCTCTAGCAGAAGCAACCACTGGGTTGATGCACTTCTGGAGGGGAGCAGCAGTTTGGAGGGATGTCAGCCAGTAAAAGAGATCTCTGTCCTCTTCCCTTGGCCAATTACAAATACCTCACCATCCTCCCTGGTGGGAAGTACAGACTGAGGAAATAAATAAATCCTCACAGAGACACCTGGTGGCTGCCTTGCCTTGAACTTGGCCTTGGAGGGGAAGAGATGGAATCTCCCCACCCAGTTTGGCTTCTCATGTCTGGATGAAACCTTTCTTCTCATTTTTAATCCCCCTCACTCCACCTACCGTGTCCCTTGGACAACCCTGAGGATGCTGGCTTCCAAGGGCTCTAGAAGTGATATCCATGCAGTTCGGGATCCCCTGGTCACACTGTCCGCTCACCACCCACACGCCCCTTTCTCTCACCTGTCTGTCTTCACCCGATACCCTTGCCCTGGCCTGACCACCTTGATTCTGCTTCCCCGACAGGCGGATGACAGCGGCTTGACTGAACACAGTGTGGCCCAGGTAGGCCTTCTCCATCTGCCTTGGCCAGAGATGGGCTAGAGGGAGGAGAACAGAGCATCCCAGGGGGACCCAGTGGAGCTCTCCAGGCAGAGAAGTCAGGGATGCAGGAGGGAAGGGATGACTCTGTCAGGCCATCTCTTGGAGACAGTCCACTGGAGGCTGCCAGGGTCCCCATGGTAATGTGGAGCTTGGGTATTAATAAATGATGATGCCTTCCCAGCAGTTCACCTTATCTCCTAGCTGGGTGTAGTTGGGTCAAAGCCCAGGAGGAGCTGCCCACACTGAAGACGGCTGGGTCACTTGTTCCCCCAAGTAGTGTGGGGGCTCAGGCTTCTGGAAAGGATCCCAAATAGGAGTTTTCTTCTAACCCCTCACCCCTGCTCTTTAGGGTCCACACTGAGGTGGTTAAGGGACACTTAAATCCACCATGGGATCTCCTTCTCACCGCTGGCCCAGCCAGTTTGGGCTGCACCTTGTCCCTGAGTGACCTGAGTGTGGAAAAGTCCATGCCCGCCAGTCCCCTGCATGGTCCTATCTCGGGGTGCATGTGGGACAGGGCTGAAGTTTCCAGATCTACAGCCTGACTGGTTTCCCGGCTGCACAGACTTCCTACTTGTCAGGCTTGACCTCCATTCTGTCTACCCGCAGGTCTCTCTGCCCAGACTAATCCTGCTTTTATGGAGCTTCCTGCCCTGGCACTAACCACCTTGTGCTGTAGTGGCCAGCGCTGCGATGGGCCCATGGCATTCCATGTGGGGTTTCAGGTGTGGTGGCGCCCTTTGCTGTACCTGCCCTTCATGCTCTCATGGCCTCTCCCTTCCCAGTTCTCCTTGCCTTCTCCTACCCTGATGAGATGAATGCAGCCACATGGCAACTTTCACGGCTAAAGAGGTTAAGGGGCAATGAGCAGAGCAGATAAGAACAGCGGCGTGGGTGTGAGTCATCCAAAGGATGTAATGTTCTGCCTTACCACCTACAAGCTGGGTGGCCTAGGGCAAGTTATTCTACCTCTCTGGGCCTCGAATAATCACAGGACACTCCTCATAGAGTTATGATGACAATTAGATGAGCTAAAGCATGGAACGCTCTTGGCATGCATCCTGTTTTCCATAGGGGGAAAGAAGGCAGACATGGCACTTTTAATGGAATTACTGAGGGAACACCAAGGCATGTGCAGGTAGTGAATGGGAGATGAAAGGAAGAGAAAGGTAGATCTTTACTGAGAACTGCAGGAGAACTCCAGGTCCAGGCTGTCCCTGAGAGAGGAGGGGGAGTGGGCAAGAGGAAGGGACATACAGTGTGGGATCAGCCTTCTTCGGGTGGGCGCGAGGCTTGATGGCTGGAGGGACAAACCGAGGGACATAGGTGGGGTCCGCACTGTGTTCGCGTGGTGTGTGCACAGTTGCATGGATCTGTGTAAACGTGCCACATCACAGCAGCTTGGCGTGGGGTGTTGAGGACTTACTGGCAGTCAAAGCTAGAGCTAGGGGTTTGCTGAGGTGTCTGGACTCAGGAAGTGTCAGGCCTGGGCCCGCCTCCGCCTGGACGTGGCACTGCGGGTGGAAGCTTGCATGGCATGGTGTGGGGAGACCAGGCTGCTGCCACACCCAGGGCTGCAGATGCTGGAACCGGAGGGCTGGCTGGGCCAGCTCCCATCTGGGCTGGCTGCTGGCTGCAGTCAGTTTGGGCGGCTCTTTACATCTTGATGGCCCAGCCCCCGCTTAAAGCAGGCAGAGATGAGCTGCTGCCACCTAGTGACCGGGGATCGCCAGGACATGTGTCCCCCCCACCCGCCACTGCACTGTTAATGTACTTGAATTCCACCCGGTAATTCTCTCAACCCTCCACACCCCGCCCTACCCAGGTTCTGCAGTCTGCCAAGGAACAAATTAAATGGTCGTTACTGAAATGAAGGCTGTGCATTCAAGGCTCCCTGCCCCCAGACCATTCCCCCAATCCTAGCAAAAGCACAGAGACCCCAGGGAACAATAGAAACCCAGGCCTTCCCAGAACTGACTCCCGAGGTCTCCGGCCAGGGACTTGAAATGCAGAGATTTGGCTTCAATACTGAGTCACCCCTTCTTCCTGCCCTGGCCTGCCCTTTGGGCCTTGAGAAGCAGCTGAGTTGCCTTAACTCACACCTTAGGCATCCCTGGCCCCAGAGCCCAAATAAACCTGCCTTTGTCTCCTGCCAATGGTCTCTTTCTCTTTTGGCCTGGGAAGTGTGTGTATGTTCTGATAAGGGCTTCTGCACTCCGCGGCATCTTCCGGATGCCCAGTACTAGGTGTATCTTTGTGGTTGTGTGATTGGGGAGGAAGTGGGTGAAGGGAAAGGAGCTGATTTAACTTAAGTGAGGGGGTGCATCACTGACACCGCAGCCCTATATGTGGTGTGGAGGGCTAGGTATGATTGTGACAGGGTGAAAGAGCCACAATGGGAGAAACGGTGCATTTGGGAAGAAGAGAGCAAAAGATACTACACACGTGGTGGCCGCACTGGGATTCTTTAACTCACTTTTTCCATTCTCAGCCTCCAGAAGGGAAGCGCGTAAAGGTTTCCTCTGGACAAACTGAGGAACAGCACGCCTGTTTTTCTTGGCTTGCTCAGGAAGTTGCCCGGAAATCCAATGCTGGCATATACCCTGGGTACTAGAGTGCTGCAAGCCTGGCCAGGCCCAGATACTAGGGGTGAGGAGACACCGGCCCAGCTCCCACCTTGCATTGTGTCCAGATCACCTAGTGCGCCTAAGGGTGAGAAGAATTACAGGTACAGGAGAGAGATCCTATAGGCAGATGGGAAAGATGGAGTGACTTTCGGGGGTCACGACTCCTCCTCTCTCCCTGTTCTAGAACCTCCCCCTTTCCCCTTTTCTGCGTGACGTACAGAAGTCCGTGAGAGTGCCTGGGATCGCTAGTTTCCCCAAATCCAGAGCCAACTGCAGATGCAAGTTCACGCCCCGCCTTGGCTCCGCCCCTAGGCGCCCACCGCCGCGGGGAGCCGGGTCCGGCGACTTTATCCACGATCCTATAGCGCCACCTGGAGGGAAAGGCGGGGAACGCGCTCCCTCCGAGTCCCGCGTCCCCTACTAACTCCGCCCCCAGGGTGGGACAGACCCCTGCTCCCGCGAGTTAATCTCTGGCCTCCAAATTTAGCGGCAGGGCGTTGCCCTAGCAACCAGCGAGCTGGACCCGCCCTGCGAGCTCCGCTGCAGGCACTGCTCACGAATTTCCGCCTGCCGCTGCTGAAAGTGACAGACCCTGGGTGTTAATAGAAGCAGTCCCTGCGTGTCAGCAAGTCCTACATTATAAAAAAACTCTCTACAATGGATATTTATAAATGGGCCTGCCTACTTTTGTGATTAGAGAAAATAATACAGTTATGTAAACATTATAAACACTTTGTACACAACCATTCCAATAAATAATGCAACCCTGAAAAAAAAAAAAAAGACTGTGCAATTAAGTACTGTAGAGTTCAGGGGCCAGTGTGGCTACGGGAAATGAGAGATTTTCCAGAAATACTCTGGCTAATATTCGGCTTCATCCGGTGTCCGGCTCCATCCACCGCCTCTAAATGACCGCAAGAACCGGAGGGGCAAATTCGCTTCCTAGTAACCCTTCGCGCCCAGCTGGGTCCTGCAATTTCAATTGTGCCGGGACTGGAATGGGAAGGCCTGGCACTTCGCACAAACTGGCCCACCGCATACTGCGGACTATGCGGTGCCTGCCCATTTTACGGAGAGGCACACCGAGGCTCTGAAAGGTTAACGTGTTCACGACAGTTTCCGCAGAGCCGGGACCGCCGGGAAGAGGCGGCTTTCCCACGCTCCAAATTCTAGGGTCGTCCGACCCCCTCGCCCACACGGGGACTACACTGGGTTCAGAGGAATGAGTAGAGGGGGCGTGGCAATGCGGAGAGGCAACCGGAGAGGTGTCCTTTACGGCCAAAGGACTCTGGGCAGGGGGGCTGCCGCGAAGCAGCCGACCCACGCCCGCTGCGAGGAGGGGGCAGCTCAGACGGCTGCGCGGAACCTCGGGGGGAAATCCAGGGGGTCCGGGGAGCGCCGGCAGAATGGGGGTCCGGGACTCTAACAAGTTTGCTGGCCTGGCTCTCCCGGGGCTGAGGCGGACAGGCCTATTGCACCCTCAGCCCCTTCTCGGCGCCCGCAGCCCCGCGGAGCCGCCAGAACTGCGGGCCTGGTTGTCTGGCTCGAGTTCTGCCCGCTGGCCCTGCCTCTCCCGCTCCCCACGTGAGCGCGGCCTGGGGCGCGCAGCACGCGAGGGTGGGGGCGCCGTCTGCTCTCAACCCCTGGGCTCCTCCTTTCTGCCCTCGTGGGCTGCCCAGCGGATCTCGAGTATCTGTGGGTAAGGGGCTTCAGGGCGCCCCCTTTCCTCCTGTGAATTGGCACCGAGGACGTCAGTAACCCAGCCGGAGGGCGCACACTGAAACACAAGCCCGGGGCTCAGATGCAGGGGGGACGCTATCCGCACCTAGACCGGGCTAGAGACACAGAGGTGGGACGGCCAGGCCCCTGGACCCCCTTTATACCACCCTGAGCCGGAGGCCCCCTCTGGCTCCGCGCGCCCTCTGCTTTCCGGCCATTGGCTGGCAGGAAGGCAGAGCTGGTCGGATTGGCCGGTATCCAGACAGTGATGGATGGCTCCCCGCTGACTGGACCTCGGCCGGGAGGGTGTCTGCTTCGTGGCTCAGTTTGGCAAAGGCGGGACTAGACAGGCTTGGGAGTGGGTTGGTGGATGAGCTGGAGGCCGGATTAAGGATCAAACTTTCTATGCTCTCAACCTCCCTTTAAACTCTACAGAGGAAAAAAAATAAATCTTACCCCCGATTTCTCGCAGATACTCTCTAATTCCGGAACCTGATGTAGGCAAAATTGAATCATTTACCCAAAGCATTTTGGGCACAACCCTACGGACCTCACTTTCACTCCAAACTGGGCCTCCTTCATTTAACGATGTTCGCGCATTCCTTTCGTTCACTCAAATATTTGAGTGTTTGCCAGGAGCCAGGCAGTAGGGAAAGAAGGGGAGGGAGACTGATAAGCAAGTGATTGGGCCCAGAGGTGGCAGTGGGGTGGGGTGGAGGATTGAAAGGAGAAAAGGGATGACAGATATTTCAAGATAGAAATACCTTAAAAAATTTTTTTAAAATAAATAAATAAAAAAGATAGAAATACCTTTTGCAATCAAATTGTGTTCTTTATTTTGATCTGAGTGGTGTTAAAAATTCAGTTTGTGCTTAAGACTTGTTCTTTCCTGTAGGTAAGTCATAATTCACGACAAAAGAAAAAATAAATTAATTAAATGGCTGCCAGATTGTACTCGGTCATCAATATTTGTATGGTCCTCATCTGTTTCCTAATCTCTTCCTCATCTCTATCAACTAAAACTGGAAAATATCTTCGATGAGGATCCACAGAAATGAGAGTTATTGTGAAACATGTTTGGACCTTATATTGTACATACAGACCAGTGCTCTATCCCTTAGAACAGACTCTTTAGTAAGAAAAGCAGTATTGACACAAATAATAATAATAAAAGGAAAATAACGTTTCTTTCGAAATAAGTCATTTCAATAGACATTTACTAATTGGCTGTTCCAGTTCATCTTGAAAGCAATTAGAAACGTTGACAGAGAAGACTGTTTTGTAGTATTTGGCAGAAAGAAGTTGGAGAAAGAGACACCGTAAAGGGAGAAATCGTGTAAGCAAAGCAAAGCGGAAGAGAATCTGTCCAGGGAACTGCAGGTAGGCACATGTATTGGAATGGAGGATGAGAATCTCTGTGAGGAGGCCTGGATGTGTTGAGACTTGAAACTCCTCACTTAACAGGTTGTGACGGGATCCAGGGCAGCCTTGAATGGCATGCTAACTAATTAGTGCCATTTACTGAGTTGACTAATCTATGCTCCTTAGCAATCCTACTGTCTTCAAACAGGCTTACCAAGTAGATGCTGTTAGACTTATTTTTACAACTGAGGGCCCAGGAATTGGGCTAGTTTGCCTCAGGGCACAGGTTAGATTTAAACCCAGGCTGGTCTGACACCATTGCCCACTGCTCTTAGACCACAGAGTTTGCTTTGTATTCTGAAGGTGAGGGGGAGCCATTAAAGACTTTGAAGCAGTTAACTGATACCAGCTCAGTATTTTGTGCAAAGAACTCTGCCAGCAATATGGTATGCTTATCGAAGAGGGAAATAAGAATTTAGGGTCAGCGTGAGACCCACAGAAGGCAGTCATTTTCATTATAGTCCCTTTCCATCCTTTATCTAAGCAGTGCCATCCAGCTTGATTGCACATCTTGTCACTAAACAGCTTGCAAAAATCAAGTCCACTCAGAGTTTGAAGAGTTAGTGCTTTTGAATTAATTTAGATAATTGCAAGCAATCATTCCACAAAAGGGCTTCCAAAAGGACCGTTTTGTTAGGGAAAATGATTTAACATTTATGTTCTGAATAGTGTATTAAAAAGTAATAAACTAGACTTCCCTGGTGGTCCAGTGGTTAAAAATCTGCCTGCCAATACAGAGGACACGGGTTCGATCCCTGGTCTGAGAAGATTCCCCCATACCGCAGGCCAACTAAGCCCGTGTACCACAAGAGCTGAGCCGATGTGCTCTAGAGCCGGTGCTCCACAAGAAAAGAAGCTGCTGCAGTGAGAAGCCTGGCAACACAACTAGACAATAGCCCCTGCTATCTGCAACTAAAGAAAGCCCACGCAGCAACCCAGACCCAGCACAGCCAAAATAAAACAAATAAATAATAAAAAATTTAAAGTAATAAACCAGTTATTACTAGTGGGAAGAGGAAAAGGGGGAGGAGCAAAATAGGGGTAGATGATTAATAGGTACAAATTACTATGTATAAAATAAATAAGCCTCAAAGATATATTGTACAGCACAGGGAATACAGCCAATATTTTATAATAACTATAAATGGAGTATAATCTTTAAAAGTTGTGAATCACTATGTTGTACACCTGAAACTTCTGTAATATTATACATCAACTATACCTCAATAAAAAATTTAAAAGTAATAAATCCACTTAATAGCTTATGTATTTGGTGCCCTCTAACCCTCACCTACACCCACTCTAAAAACAGACATATATCTAATGAGAGAAAAAGAAATGTCATGAGAGATCTGATTCCTTTTGACCAGGCCCACAATTTCTCTTTATCCAACATCTGACTTTTTTTATTAAACTTTTTATTTTGTATTGGAGCATAGTCAATTAACTATGATATGATGGTTTCAGATGAGCAGCAAAGGGACTCAGCCATACATATACATGTGTCCATTCTCACCCAAACTCCCTTCTATCCAGGCTTCCACAAACATTGAGCAGAGTTCCCTGTATTACACAATAGGTCCTTGATGGTTATTCATTTTAAATATAGCAGTGTCAGTCTGTACCTGTCCATCCCAAAATCCCTAACTATCCCTTCCCCCCATCCTTCCCTCTGGCAACCTTTAAAGTTCATTCTCTAAGTCTGTGAGACTGTTTCTGCTTTGTAAATAAGTTCGTTTGCATCAAGTCTTTTCAGATTCCACATTTAACATCATGTCATATGATGCTTCTGCTTCTTTGTCCAGACACCTGATTTTCAAGGCATTGAAAATACGCATTTTACTCTCCTGGCTACAATGAGCCCTCATCCAGGGAAACCTGAGGATAGAAGAAAACTCTGAAAGTCATGGAGGCAATGTCCCTGCTTCCGGGCAACAGCTTCTTAGTGATTGACAGGGATTTCTGGGGTGGGTATGTTGGGGACATATGGGGACATATGTGGAGACATGGGTTCACTGACAGAATGATTGAAAGAGACCGGCCTCAGCTGCTCTGAGTCTCGATGGATTAGGGATCATCCCAATCCTTCCAGCTTCCCTGGTGGCTCAGTTGGCAAAGAATCTGCCTGCAAGGCAGGAGACCCAGTTAGATCCTGGGTTGGGAAGATCCCCTGGAGAAAGGAATGGTAACCCATTCCAGTATTCTTGCCTGAAAAACTCTATGGACAGCGAAGCCTGGTAGACTACAATTCATGGGTTGCAAAGAATCGGACACCTAACACACACACCCTACCCCTCCAGAGTATCCAGCCGCATGTTCAGAAGGTTAGAGGACTCCTAAGAACTGGCTCACAAAGGCCAGAATTCAGAACTTGGTTATGGGGAAGCGGATGAGAGATTTTTTTTTTTTTTTAGTTCTACCACTTTATTGCTACCAATCCATCTCCCTCCACCCTCGTGCACAGATGCTCCGTCATGTAATCCCATGGGCTTCAGCCCGCCAGGCTCCTCTGTCCATGGACTTTTCCAGGCAAGAATACTGGAGTGGGTTGCCATTTCCTTCTCCAGGATGAGATTTTTTAAAACATTGAAAACCAAAAAATAGCTGTGTTCTCTGAATAACTGCAAGTGGAATGGACTCTCACAGGTCTGTCCAGAAGATGGCGCGGTAAGACCAACTTCACATCCTTCCTTCCTGGCCCCGGGGATCAAGATGAGGCCTTTGGAAAGGCCGGCAGGAACCAACCAGATCTAGCTGAGCTCTGGAGTTCATTCCTAGAGATGCCCTCCACCACAGAGCAGAACCTGGCCCCTGTCGGTGGGGTGGGCGGACCTTGGAGGGAAGAGAGGGTGAGAGACCCTGGAAACTAGGGGCAGTTATGCTGAGAAAACAGGGCCTCTGATGAATGCAGGGTCCACAAAACCAGACCTCCCTTCCAACACTCCAGATTTGACTCCATCCCCTAGATAGCCGGACTGGAAGCTGGGGGAGGGGGCTGAAGGACTCCGGCACTGAAGAAAGACCAAACTTTGAGATAGGAAAAAGAAGTTGGGTGATTCTGGGAGAACAAATTACAGCTGAGGAAAGTGAAGCTCAAAGGATGATTTAGTCAATGTCACACAGCTGAGTGACAGAACTGGGACGGCTGCAAGTGTTCCCTGAAACGCTGCTTACCTCTCCACGTCCCTGTGCTCTCTGCAGAGCCTGAGAATCTAACATTTATACACCGAATTCCCACAACAAGGAGTGCCTTCTTGGGCAATTAAAACAAAATAAAACAAAACAGGGCTTCTGGATTCAAAACCCCAATACATTTTTTCTTTGCACATTTTCAACCAGATTTATTGAGGTATAATCTGCACACACTGAAATTCACAAATTTTAAGTCTACATTTCAGTGAGTATTGACACCTGTCTGCAGGTAGGCTGTACAGTTTCTAAGTATAATAACTCCAATTCCAGGGAATTCCCTCCAATAGTGGTTTTATTTTTACTTTTTAAATTTTTTGGCTGTGCCGTGGGGCATGTGGGATCTTAGTTCCCTTATCAGAGATCAAGCCCACGCACCCTGCATTGGCAGTTTGGAGTCCTAATCACTGGACCGCCAGAGAAATCCCCAATAGTGGGTTTTTTATATATATAATGAAATTAATAAATGAGTGTCATCAACTTTGTTTCCTTTCAAACAAAGGAAGGAGAATTTATATACAAAATACAAGATAGCTCCTTGTACAGGTTTCTTTTACTAGGACTCAAGTAAATAACTCACACTTGTCAGGTTCTGTAAAAGAATTCTGTTTACTTCACATATGTAATTTATTTTGCAATCCCAACCTCTGTGAGGTATACAGGTATGTCAGCCTTGCTTGACAGGTGGGGGAACTGAAGCTGCTCTCTGGTCCTGGGAGCAGAAGCAGAGAGGACGGAAACCTGTGAGCTTCACTTTCAGTAAAGTTCTCTCTTCTGAAACAGCACTGCCCTGGACCCAGTGGGCCTGCCTACCTGCTTGCTCCCCAGTGAACCCTGAATGTTTGCTGGAGCCAGCAAGATGGGGTGTGACTGACAAAATGGCCAGGATTCGGCTAATGGGTGTGTGGGTGGGTGTGTGAGTGGAGGAAGGAGATGAACAGACACACCTCCCCAGATTCCAGGAGAAGCTTTGGGGGCAACACTGAAGTGAATCAGAGAAGGTAAGAGCCCTGGAAAGCCTTACAGAACAGAGCCATCAGCCCCTACCCTCCTCCTAATGAGGATTAGGATGTAGGGCATCTTTTTGTATGCCACAAGGATGAAACACAAGTGTTTAGGAAGGCTGTAGAAGCATGCCAGGATGCTAGCCCAGGGACACAATGATTTTCTAGGACCTGAGAGTAATACTACTCCATCCTGAAAAAATGAAAGAAAAAAAGTGTGGTCTCTAGCTTTGAACATCTTTTATCTTCGGGGTACGTTTGGAGTCTCCTTTAAGTTCTAGCTGAATAAGTTGAGAGAAGCCTAGGTGTAGCTGGCGGGAAAGAGACAAAGAGGGCCTGGGAAAGCAAGAAGGAAGTAGCAGAGGAGAGACAGGGGCCTGGGGCTGAGAGACAGCCCAAGACTTGGTAAGGCTCTTGTCTGCCCTGCCTCCTGTGTGCATAAGCACCCCCTCCAAGAAGGGGCCCTCCAGAGGAGGCTTAGCTTAAAGCTGAGACCCTGGGCAGCAGCAGGGAAGGGGGGTTTGGGGTGTCCCAGTGCAGTTCAGCTCAAGGGAACTATTTGCAGAGTCCCAGACTCGAGTCTACTGCGTACAAGTTACTTAGAGCTCTGGGTGACCAGAGAGATAAGGAGTTTCCCTGATGACAGTCTTTTCTCTTCCTTCTCTTTCTGACTCTCTTCTTCCTTCCGCTCGCCTTAAACCTACAGAATCTCTTAGGCAGCTGGGATCAACATAAGCTAGGGACTGATCCGTGTACAAGGGAAATCGGGGAGCCTGGAAACAGCAGAACCTGGGAGAGGAATCTGTGTACAGGGCAAATGAGGGGAGCCTGAAAACAGCTGAATCTAGGGAAATGGAACTGCTTAGTGAGAGAGCGAGGGGGTTCTGGAAACTGCCGAACCCAGGGAGGCCAATTTGTGTACGGGAGAAACATGGGGGAACCTGGAAACAGCAGGATCTGGAGAGATAGTTCGTGTACAGGGGGCAGAGAGAGAGAGAAGCCTGAAAACAGTTGAATCTGGGGAGGTAGATTTGTGTGCAGGGGGAGCAAGGGGAGACTGGAAACCGTACAATCTGGGGAGACACAGCAGTGTACAGTGGAAGCCAGGGCAGTCTGAGAACAGGGGCTCTCTGGGGAGGGATCTGTGTGGGATTACAGTTGGGGGGGTGGGGGTGGGTGGAACCTGGGGGATCTGATGAGGCAGATGGGGGTGGGGACACAGGTAAGCACAGGAGTGTCAAGAAGGTGGTCGTGTGGAATGGGGGGCATGACGAGACCCCTTTCCGAGTAGGTTTGAGTTAGATGCCTTTGCACCCCCTTCCAGACAGGGCAGGGCAAGGGAGCAGATCTCCAATGCGGATTCAAGATTTCACATGGCAAGAAGAGACGAGTCTTTGTGGACAGTTGCTGCCCTGGTCCTAAATGAGCAAAGCCTGGAATTTCCTAGGGGAGCCAAGGCGGGTAGAGGGGGTGGGATGAGCCGGTTGAATAAGCTGCCTTGCCCCCCATCTTCCCCACTCTTCTCTGAGAGGGACAGGCCTCTTTCTCCCTGTCCACCAACCAGCCTGACCTCTTCCCCCCACCGGTTCACTTCTGAGTGACAGACAGACAATGATAGAGCTGCAGACAATCGACTGAGGGAGGGCCCACAAAAGCTCCCTCGCCACCCCCCACCCCCCAGAGGGGCCCTGAGCTAGCAAGCCGACGGGAACTGTCACTTCAGTGGAGCGCCTTCAGGTGACAGGCCTTCAGGAGACAGGGTGACGTCGGGCTTAGAAAGGCCTGAGATTTTTGGGATTCTGCCTGTGCCTCTTGGAAACCGGTTTCCCAGGCAGTAGCCTCTGCAAGGGGAAAGGGAGGGGCCACAGCGGCCTCACAGCAGAAAGCGAAGCCGCATCCACTGTTAGCTGTGGGATCTCGGGCCGGTTATGCTGTCTGTCCAGGTCTTGGTTTTCTCGCCTGTGAAATAAAGGATTGGGCTCCATCTTTGAAGGCCCCATGACTTGAATGTGGATTCCTGGTAGACTCAGGAGAGAGAGCAGAGAAAGAGCCCAACGTAGCATTTCTCCTCATTCGTTGGGCGCTGCTCAGGACTTCACAGCAAACACACCAGGCGAGGGGCTTGGGGGGGAGACTGGCATTTTGGATGCTGTGGGAGTGTTGGAGCGAGCTTTCCCAGGCCTAGATGAGGACTTTAACACTTCTTATCACTCCGAGGGGCCCCTTCCCTTAAAGCAAAATTATTTTTTGCTCTAAGCCCCTTGGATTTCCTGGCTGGTGAGCCAGCCTGGAAGGTGGTATCCTTACCCTGTCCCACGTGTTCAGCCCTGCTTCCACGCGTGTCCAGCCCCGATGTCCTCTTTTTCCTGTGGCTGCTGTTATTACCCTGTTTGTTCTTAAGCCAAGGATGTTTGGGGTCTTGTCACAAGGCTCAAAGTCTCAGGGAGAGGACCCTCCTTGCCCAAATTTGGAGAGAACTCTCCAAATACCCCAAGGTCCTGAGGTCTCACAACTGCCCCTCGCCCACTGCCAAGCCTGAAGAAGATTCATGTGCGCCGCCCGCACGGCTGCCTGCTGGGCATGTCGCTGAGGCCCCCATTGACCTACCGACCACCAGTCTGGATGAGTGGAGCGCATACTGGGTACTGATGGGGAGGGGGTGGAAGTAGCATGGGACTAACTCAGGCCAGGCCTGAATCATTTGAGTAGCAGACACATGCCTCTCCACTCCTCCTCTTAGCCTGAGAAACCAATGGGTTTAACACAGAGGCACAGCTTGGACTGATGCTCTGATTGTTCCAGAAACCCCCCTCACCTCTAATCTGTGCAGCAGAAATTGTTCCAGCACTTTCAGAATCAGAACGCAAGAGTCTTGCCCAGGTGGAGGTGGACTAGGGTTGCTTGCCTCATCTCTCTCTCTCTCTCTCTCTCAGTCCAGGTGACCTGCCTCCGCATACCCAAGAAGGGAGGGGAGGAGGAGTCTCTGGGGGACGTACTGGGAGCTGGACCCCCGGAATCCAGGACCACCAAAGATGGTCTCAAGTGTACAGAACCTCTTCCCAAGGGGAGCCGGTCGTCCCTAAACACAGGAGAGCTCCTCCTCTCTCTCATTTCTCTTTCCTCGGCAGTATCAAGGATGTACCCCAGTTTTTAATGAGCCCCAAGGATGTGGGAGCTGGAGGGGTAGTGGGCTGGCCAGAGGAGGGTGGGCTCCGCCAGGAGGCAGGGAGGAGGGGGAGGGGATCTGATTAGAATCCGGGCCGTATGGCGAACGCTGCGGAGATGGAGGTAATCAGTGAGCGGGCGAGACAGCATGCTCAGCGACAGCAGGCGGCCGGGCCGTCGCCATGGCAACCGCGGCCTCCGGGGCGCGCGGCTCGGCGCTGCTCCGCGTCCGCTGCGGAACATCTGCTTTGCACTGGGCTGCTGGGAGCCGGGGGGCGCGGGCGCGGCTGCTCCCTCCACCCCGCAAAAAAGAAACAAATTAGGCCAACTGTCCAATGAGGGGCCGCAAATGTATTTATTAATGCGAGGGAAAGGTTGTTCCGGAGCGCAGTTTGATTAATGTTTGAGTCTTCAGCTTGTCAGTCTGGTTTTGTCTCCCGCAAAAGGGGAAAGGGAGGGGAGGGGTGGGGGGCTGGAAGGGGAGTGGGGAGGAGAGAGACAACAAAGCGGGAGGGGATGTTAATAGCCAAATAGGCTCTTTTTCATGTTTCCCTCAGCCTGCCACCCTTGATGGATGGCTCAGACAGAGACCGGAGCGCATCAGGGAGACGCGAGCCCCTCTGGAGAGCTGGGGGAATGGAGGAGAGAGGGGGGCTGCTGGAGCCTGGTTGGGGTCTGCCGGGAGGGGTCTCCCGGAGGGTTGCAAGGAAAGGAATGGCCCCAGGAAACGGGCAACTCCTGGAGAAACCCGAGGAAATTTTCATCAACTGTTTACAAGTCTGTCCTGTTTGCAACCTCGGCCCCAGACAACACCGGAGGGGGAGGGTAAGGGTGAGGGTGAAGTCCCCTCTAGATTGCATGGAAGGAAGGCAGAGAAGCTTTCGCCCGTCACTTAGGGAGGGGAGAAGGGAATACGGTTTCACAGCCTTCTTTTCTCTCCTCTGCTGTGCTTTTACCTCCTCCACCGTATTTGCCATCTTCCTCTTTGCTCCATCTTCCCTCCCTCTCTCTTTGTCTCTCCTCCTATTGTTTCTTTCCTCCATCTTCCCCTCCTCTCTTGGTGACATCAGCTGGCTGTGATAGGGCCTGCCTTGCTGAGATGTCTTCTGTGAACACCGTCTGAACACACACAATGCATCCTATTTTGTCTCCTTTTTTCTGGAGAAGGAACAGAATGCCCCATTGGAACCCCAAAGTTGACCTAAATTATGAGAAAACATAACCCTACTCCTCCATCCTCGTCCTCCCCACCAAATCCTCCTCAGTTGCAACACACTAGGAATGCCGGGTGGAAGCTGATAACTGTAGCTTTCTAGCCAGGCCTGGGACTTGGAAACACTGGAGTCGGTCTGTAAATGTAGACTGTTCTGAGGTTTGAGACTTCCTCTGTACTATCCTTGACAAAAAACAAAAAGAAGAAAGTAGCCCTTGAAAGACCAGGCAAAATTCAAATATGACTTTGCAGCTTATTTTATCTTCTTTTCATGAAAGGATTGAATGTGTACACCCAAAGAGTTTTGCAAGAGTGAAGTTTCTAAACATTAAAAAGCTGTTTGAGCAGATCAGAGCCCTACTTTCCTTGGAAAAAAATGTTTGTTTATTATCATCAGCATCAAAAGTATTATTTAAAGTCTTGGGGTGGGAGGGTTACCTTCTTCGTGGCTGTAGCATGGTGGTTGAGAGCCAGGGCTCTAGAATCAAACCATCTGGGTTGAATCCTGGTTATTCTGCTCACTAGCTCGATGACCATGGGCAAATTAGCTTCTCTAAGCCCCAGTTTCTCATCATTAAAATGGGGATTATAATTGTTCCTAGATCACTGGGTTGGGAAGGGATAAATTAGATAATCCACATAAAGTGCAGAGCATTGTATCTGATGGTTATTGTGTGCTCAATGCATGTTTACTGTTATATTATTTGGTTATAGACCCTTTCAAACAAGCTCCATGATCACCCATACCGAACATACAGTGTCCCAACTATATACATGGTATTACTTTAAGTATAGGGCTTCCCAGGTGGCCCTAGTGGTAAGAACCTGCCTGCCAAACAGGAGACCTAGGTTCAATCCCTGGGTCAGGAAGATCCCATGGGGAAGGGCACAGCAACCCACTCCACTATTTTTGCCTAGAGAATCCTGTGGACAGATGAACCTAGCGAGCTATAGTTCATGCAGTTGCAAAGAGTCGGACACAACTGAAGTAACTTAGCACACACACACGCACATTAAATATAAGAAGATAGGTAAACATGATGTCTACTCTTCAAGGGCTTACAGTCTTTCTTAGGAGATAGAGTATATATGTTAAATTTACGAGTCATCTAAGGAGTCTTGTGCCAAGTGCCAAAAAAGTGGTATAGATACCAAATGCTTTCAACACTGAGCTCTGAGAGAAGAGAAAAGAGTTGTAAGATTTGGAGCTTGGGGTTCCCCGAGCCGTGGAGCCCAGGTCTCTAAAGAAGTGACTGATGGAGTGATGGAGTGGAGTGCTGTGGAGAGGGAATGAATGACAAGGGCAAAGGCCAGGAAGAAGGCTGTTTGTGGATGAGTGAGTTTGGCTGCATCTAAAATGGAAACTTGAGGAAAGTATTAAGCACGGACTTGTGGGGAAATGTATATACTGTGTGTGTCAGTGTGTGTGTGTGTGTATATATTTATATTTACAGGGAAAATTACTCTAGTGATAGTACATAGAATGAATCAATAGGAAAGAGACTGGAAAGCAGGGAACCAATAAAGTGGGACCTTGACCAGAATGGAGAGGAAAGAGTAAATGTAAGAGGGACTTTCCTCACGGTCCAGTGGTTTAGAATCCACCTTCCAATGCAGGGGCCACTGGTTCCATCCCTGGTCAGGGAACTAAGATCTCACATGCCACAGGGCAGCTAAACCCACACACTGCAACTAGAGAGGTCCACACACCACAGTGAAGACCCAGAAAAAAAAGAGAGGGAGAGAAGAGTAAACGTGAGAAATGTGAAGTAGTTTGATGATGGATCTGAAATTAGGAAGACAGACGAGAAGAAGAGCAATGGGGCACTAAGCTCTAAGGCTGTGAACCTGGGTGCAAGGGAGGAAATCCACAGAAGCATCATTTGGTCATCATTAACCTGAATTCTGGTTGGAGACCAAGATGCCTTAGTTGAGCAAATCCCGTACAGCACGCTGCCACAGACTTGTTAATGTGCTTTCATATTTGTTGGGTGTCCATGATGGAGCAAGTAGGTGGGAAGTCAATGTTATCCATCCTCCATCAGTGTGACCACGTTTTGAGTTGTTGGGAATTGATTACCCTGTACATCCTCATTGGTCCACCTACCTCCCTCATGCCTGAACTTAGAGGTTAAGGGTTCATCCCATGGCAAGTATAAATAGCTCTTTTGGGGAGCAAAACCTGGGGCTCAGCAGTCCAGCAGTCCAGGACTTTTAACAAATGGGCCAGGGAAAATGTGTCTATTGTATAGGCCTTATTCTCTGGGAGCTGAAACTCTAAGATGGTGTGCAGTTTGACTATCAAGTCATGAGGCAAATTTATAAGCAAATGTCCTAGGAGTCATTCCTCTCTTTGAGGAAATTTCCTCCCAAGCCATCTCACCGGGTGCCTACACTTGCTACAAATGATTCCATTGCTTGAAACATTTGTGATGGCTTCTTGGGAATTACCTTCAGAGTCTGCAACACATTTGTTTTGCTCTCCTCAGAGGTACCAGATCTTCATCCTTGGAAGGTGGGCTGTTTTGACTGTTTTTCATAGGCTGGCATTTAAAAAAAAAAAAAAAAGCTTCCAAACTGCTTTTAGCAAAATGTCGAAATGAAACCACAGCCTCCTATAAAGAGCTTGGCTACTCAATGATCGCAGACTGGCTCCTGAACCAGGAGTGAAGGGAGGTGGGGGTGGAAATCGCTGTAAAGTACATTGCTGAGGAAGTTGATGTAATTTGAATATGGACTGTGAATTACATAATAGTCTTGCAGCAATATTAAATTTCTGAATTTTGGCAACTATACTGAAGTTGTTTGTATAAGAGTATGCCTTTGTTCTTGGGAAATACATACTCAAGTAGAGAAAAAGGGACATGAGGTCTCCAACTTCTCTCCAAAACTCAGAGAAATTATGCATATATAAACATGTGGATAGAGAGGAATAAAACAAATGGAGGTGAATGTAAACAGTGGGTGAATCTGGTAAAGGGAAAATGGAAGCTCTTTGTACTATTTTTGATGGTCTTCTATACTTGAATTTGATCAAAATTAACAGTTACCAGAAAACCGACTACATCCCTCCATTTGAAGGAGAAACTCATTTAGATATTGATTCTTTCAAAATAGTCCTCTCAGGAGGCACAATCCTTATCAGCACTTCATGGAGGGTGGATGAAGACATGGAAGACAAGCTCATCAGATCTGAGGCTGAAACAGAGCTACTTAATATTTTAGGTGACAGGTTCAGGATCTGAGACCTCAGTAGGATGGGAACGCTGGTCCAAAATCAAGCACAGCGGAACACAGTGTTACTCTATCAGTGTTAGTTAAATTGAATTGAGTGAGATGAAATTTTAAGGGTTAATTGGTAAGTTTTCTATTTATCACTAAAAACATTAACTCAGTAGAAGTGAGGACAACATGGTCTAAGGGTGGCATATCCCCTAACAAATCAATTTATTCAACTGCCACCTCGGTATGCTGATAGGATAGAAAGGTTACTGTGATCTGTAGTGGCCATAAAACATTATAGATTCTGAGCTGCATTAATAAAAATACAGTATCCAGAACAAGGGAGGTAATAGTCTTTCTCAGGCCTGTGCCCACTGGACTTTAGAGAATCCAGTTTAGGTCTGGGGCAGTATTTATAAAGAAAGGCATTGCTAATGAAAAGTGGTACAGAGAAAGAGAATAGTGAGATTTTGAAATGAGAGCAGTTGAGGAAGAGCTGAAGGAATCAGGGATGTTTAAATTCTCCAGAGTTCCTATTGGTTGCCTTCTAGACAAATGGATTGGCATCTGAACTGAGAGAGGAGAAATCTACACATTCTCCATTGCTTCACAAGGTAAGAATAGGACAGAAGAATGGAAATTACAGGGAGACTTAATACAAGAAAGAATTTTCTAAATGTTAAAATAGTCTGAAGATGGAAAGGGGTTACCTTGTGAGGTAGTGAGTTCCCTGTCTTTGGCAGTATTCAAAGAAATATCAGGGCCACTAAAATAAGAATTTTTGCAGCAGGAATGATTCTGGGTTAGATAGACCTTTCTAGTCCCTTGATATCTTAAATTCTAGGTAATCAAGTTTAGAAGAAAACAACCCAGCAACCTCGTTATTCTGTGGTCTTTATTACAATATGTTTATAGAAACTGCCTGCAAACCCACTCCTTGTATAAGGCTGGGGAAGCTTGGACAAGAAGCCTCCACATTCTGAGTTCTGCTTTTCTGCCACTGCCTCTATTCCAACCCTTCATCTGCACGTTAGTTGCCTCTGCCCAGACTTTCCATAACTGCCTACAGAATGGCATTTCCTTTGAGAGATTTGTAATGATGACAATTTTAGGTGAAGTACCAATCCCCCTGCCTAGGCTGACTCTAGCCCACATTTCCAATTGCTCTCAGAGACAGCTCCTATATGTGAGGAATGTAGTGGGAGTCCCAGCACGCCTGCTTCAGGGGGCAGAAAGCGGGGTAGACATGAGTTCTCAACCCCAAGTGGACCTAACCCTGTTGGATGGACTGCAAATCTTAAAACCAAAGAAAGGTAGAAAACAGAGATAAGAAATAGGCTCCCCTTCTCTGCTGTAGTCACCCCCCAATTCTTTCCTGTTTTAATCACAGGAAGAATGATTAGTCAGCCGAGGAAGGACAGGGGAAGAAAGCAGATGAGTTTTATCTGGCTGGGGTCTGCCTGACCGCAGCCATGTGACTACCTGGTGGACCTGGGGTCTCCATCATGTCCCTGCCTGTCCACAAGACGGATCGGGCTGCCCTTCTCCCGCCCTCCCCCCGCCTCATTCCAGGAGAGGGTTGCTAGGATAATTATAGCCTACTTGTTTCTCTCCTTCTCCCCAACTGCTCCGGGGTCCTAGAAATTTTCTTTCTTAGGGGACTGAGAAACTTCTTCAACACTGTAGCAATTTAGAATCTGGAAGATTCTTTCTAGCAGAAATAGTGAAGTTAGTTTCTCAGAAACCATCCTTAATTTTCACCCAGTGTTAACTGGTAATCTCTGGTTCTGCCCTTCATTTGAGAAGCACAGAACCTTCCCCCTGCCCCCCACACCCAGGCCTTCTCTGCTATCCACAGAGCTGCTCCTCTCACAGGCGCCAGCTCTCTTATCCAACATCGGTGTAAACAGACCTGGATTTGAATCCTTGTTCTATCCATTGTGAACTCTGTGACCTTGGGCAAGTTGTAAAAATTTCTCAGAGCATCAATTATTACACTTATAAATGGGAATACTTAAACCTACTTCACAGAATTTTAGTAACAGTTTAACCAAATAATGTACCTAAAGTTCTGAGCCAGTCACTGGCCAGATCCTCTGGCTGACATTTGTCTGTGTTAAGTGGACCAAACAAAAGGAGATGGTAAAGGTTAGGGAAACAAACCAGAAAGGAAACTCAAAGAAGAGATGTTGAAAGGGATGGATCTGCTTAAACAAGGGAGGGATGGCAAAGAAGGAGAAAGAAACTTGGGAGAAGGAAAGGAAAAGGAGGGCTCTCTGGAGACTGGCCTGCAGAGAAGGAGGGCAAGTTGGAATGAACAGAGTAAGACAGAGCCGGGGAAAGGGATGGACAGACAGCAGATAGGGGCGGACAGACAGATGGGAAAGGAAGCTATAATGACAAAGATCAGGGGGAAAACCCAGCTGGCGTGAGGCAGACAAGAGGTGCTGGAGAAGAGCAACAGAAGGAAAAGAGAAAACAGGGGGGTGATCAGAGTGAGATGGAGAAGTAGGGGCAGGACAGACAGACTGAGAGCGGGTGCGGAAAGCATAAGACAGACAGACAGATGGCAGGGATGAGAGGGTGCCCTGGGTTGCCTGCATTCTGCTGTGTTTACCAGCTAATTGAGTTAAATTGTTGTCAGAGATGTAATTAAAGGGTAGAGAGAGCTCTCTGGCAGGCCTGAAACAGATGGAGGGGGCTTTAATTGGTAATTAAATTCTTCCCTGGCAGCTGAGGAAGGAGCCTGTGCTTCAGCCTCACAAGGCCACGGGTGGCCTTCCCCCCTTCTCAGCCCCTCTCAGGGGCTCTTTGCGGAGGGGGCTGAGCTCCGCACACCAGCAGCCAGGCGGGCAGGGAGGCCCGGTAACTGCAGGAGAGTGCCAAAGCAGCCCCGCCCGCCGGGGCTGGCTCAGCTCCCACGGGCTAATGCAAGCAGACCCACCCCCAGCCTGCCCCTGCTGACCTCCCCGCTCCCACCCACCGATGAATTCCTCCGTGGCCCCAGTTGCTTCACTGGGGATCTCACGGAGAAAGAATGGGCTCTGGCCCCGCATGCGGATTGGCTTGGGAAGGGTTCGTTGGTTTAGTCAGGCACCCAGGCAGACCCATCTGTTGGCATGGCTCCCATGAGCCTCTCAGCATCTGCCCCCTCCCCACTGCCCTCCCTTCCAGGAGGCGCTGTGCAAAGATGCTATTCTGCCTGGCACATCACTGTCTGGCGCTGACTCGGCCCCAGCAGCGAATAAGACAGGATGGGATCAGCAGCCTTGATGGGCAGATTGGTTAGACTTTCTAAGATGTGAGCATTTAGACTAATCAGCTTTCAACTCCAAATCTCAGGCTGACCTGCATTTCATTGGAGAAGGCCCCTTGGGATGGCAGATTTCCCTGAAACCCACATGTTCTCTACGTGTTCCACTTCAAAGAGATAAGTAAAAAGGGAGCAAAGAGGCAAGGCTTTTAAAAAGAAAGCTGAAAGGGAAGTTAGGCAGAAATAAAACCCAGGGTAGACAATGTGGAATTATTGTAAAATGCATGGCTGACTGTGAGACAGTAATACAGTGCTGCTCTTACAAAAGCAAGCTCCGTGCTGGATGCATAAATAAAGAAGCTAGGGGTCATTCTCTCATTATAGCTCAGCTGATCAGACAAAAGTTCTTTGTCTTGCTCTGGACTCCATGGAGCCCAGAGAGTCATGGAGGCGCTTGGAGGGATTTCTGGGAAGGGCCATAGAAATGACAGAAAGCTTTAGCTGTGTGGACATTCACTTGGTCAATTGAGGCCCACTCTGCTGTCTTACCTTCAGCCCCAAACATGCTGTTCTCTGCTGAAAACGATGCTCCCCACCCTTCCATCCTCCTTCCTAGACTATCTTAAGGCCACAGCCCTACTCTCATTTCTTCGGAACTCTCTCCCTCACTCCCTCTTCTCAACCCCGACATCTCCCTTGTGCCTCATCCCAATACTGCTAGTTTCGTTTCGTTCTGATTGCCTCACAAGGCTGTAAGTGCAAAGGTCAAGGATCAAGTCCATTTCACTCATCACTGTCTCCCCAGCATCAAACATAGGTCCTGGCAGTTAGTAGGTGCTGAATTAATTTTTGTGGAATGAAGAAATAAATCCAGAACATCCAGCATGCAGGCAAACTCTGAAAGTCATCAGTAAAATTATTACATAGATGAAAGGAAAAGTGAAAGTGTTAGTCGGATCCAACTCCTTGTGACCCCGTGAAATTCTCTGTCCATAGAATTCTCTAGGCAAAAATACTAGAGTGGGTAGCCATTCCCTTCTCCAGGTGATCTTCCTGACCCAGGGATCAAACCTGAGTCTCCTATGTCTCCTGCACTGGCAGGTGTGTTCTTTATCACTAGTGCCACCTGGGGCTTCCCAGATAGTTCAGTTGGTAAAGAATCCACCTGCAATGCGGGAGACCCAGTTCGATTCCTGGGTCAGGATGATCTGCTGGAGAAGGGATAGGCTACCCACTCCAGTATTCTTGGGTTTCCCTGGTGGCTCAGCTGGTGAAGAATCTGTTTGCAATGCGGGAGACCTGGGTTCAATCCCTGGGTTGGGAAGATCCCCTGGAGAAGGGAAAGGCTACCCACTCCAGTATTCTGGCCTGGAGAATTCCATGAACTATATAGTCCATGGGGTCACAAAGAGTCAGACACAACTGAGCAACTTTCACTTCACTTTAGTGCCACCTGGGAAGCCCATTATATAGATGAGAGGGCTAGAAATGCAGCAGAGATTTAGCTTAACTGTGGGAAAGCACTTTAAAAATATTCCTTTGGTAACGGAGAATGAAGAGATCTCTTTTAGAAAGAGGACAAAGTCTAACTGATGATTCAGCACTGATTGTAGCCCTACATCTCTACTGCAGCAGCCAAGAGAGAAAACCTCTTCCCCACTGGAGATTTAGAAATCAGTAGGTCTAGGCATAGGGGCAAGAAATTGTTATTTTAAAAATCTTCCCAGGTAATTTTGATGATTTAGAAATCTCTAGATTAAATACCAGATTTCTTTCAGCTATGAACATTTGTTTTCCTTTTGCTTATCCCCACCTTTTCACCCCCACAAAAATGAATCAGCTGATTCTAATGGGCTGGAAAGCAGGCCAGCTTTGGGAATATTGACTTTTGTATTCGTCATGGAACTTAGGTGAACACAGGGATGAAGCTTGCTTGTCAGGTGCAAGCACTTTCTCCTTCCTGTGTTGCCTCTGTGGCCCGTCACTTAGACTCACAGTATTTAGAGCTGGAACGAATCTCATCCTTCTGGATTGGGGCAAGGTTTGGTGGGGAGAGGGCACTCCTGCTTTAACTAAAGTGATTCTGCTCCTCTCTGTTTTCATACCTGTCACATAAGAGCGATGTTTTGTAGTGTGTTGGTAAAAGTTTAACAGCCAGTTCTTACTGGGGTGGTGATAGAGAAGCTCTAATCTGTAGCATTTTCCAGTTTCCGTGGTAAAATACTCCCACCAAAGCCCATTTCAAGCTAGTGACTGGAAGTCACCCAGATAAAGTTAGAAATGCACATAACAGGCTCGTAGAGCCCTTGTGTGGCGGTTTAGTCACTAAATCGTGTCTGACTCTTGCGATTCCATGGTCTGTAGCCTGCCAGGCTCCTCTGTCCATAAGATTCTCCAGGCAAGAATACTGGAGTGAGTTGCAATTTCTTTCTCCAGGCGATTTTCCCAACCCAGGGGTCAAACCCCAGTCTCCTGCATTGCAGGCCGATTTTCTACCAACTGAGCTACCAGGGAAGCCCTTAAGAGCCAGTGCAAATTAGCCAGTCACAGCACTAGCTTTGGGCCTTCTATTAATATTTAAAAGAAGGGAGGGGCTTCCCTGGTGGTCCAGTGGTAAAGAATCTGCCTACCAATGCAGGAAACACAGATTTGATTCCTGATCTGTAAAGATCGCACATACCCTGGAACAACCAAGCCTGTGAATGTCAACTACTGAACCTGTGCCCTAGCGCTCAGGAGCCACAGCTACTGAAGCCCACATGCCCTAGAGCTGTGCCCTTCAGTAAGAGAAGCCCCTGCAATGAGAAACCCGCACGCCACAACTAGAGAGGAGCCCCCCTCACCGCAACTTGAAAAAAGTCCACGCAGCAGCAAAGACCCAGCATGGTCATAAATAAATAAATAAATAAAATGTAATGCATAAAAGAAGTATAAAGACCACTGTCTAGCACTGCCTTTTAAAGATAAAGCAACTGAGGCTCAGAAAAGAGTCATACAGCTAAGCTGAACCAGAGTCCAAGCCTCCTGAGGCTGCACCACAAACCTGCTCAGCCTGAACTAAATAGCTGGGAGGGAAGCCAGAAGTCACTGCAGGTGGTCACTCTGGGGACAGACAAGGTTAAAATAGTGGCCAAAGAGTCTTGCAGCCAACTTTTGCTGGGTATCCAGTGAAGATTAAGCTTCTCCTTAGTCTTCACGGGGTTATAAACGACCACCCTCAGACTCAGAGAGCCCTATTTTCAACCAACCTCATTCCTGTCCTCAGGGAGTGAATTTCTCTCCACTCGCCACCGGAATGACACATGAAGCATGTGTCTGACTGACAAGTCAGTCTAACTCCCAAACCTACTGAAAACCTTTGGGCCACACGTCATGTGTTGAGCAGGTGGAGGAGGAGCAGGGCAAAGCAAGTGCTTTCAGACAAGTCCAGGAATGATTACTGAAGCAGCTGTTTTATGTTCTTCCTGGGTATGAAGCAAGGAGGGAGTGTGATGCGGTGCCAAGCTAAGGGCCTCGGCTTTCTTGAACCCTGGATTTTAGCTCTGGCTCTGCCACTCCTTGGGTGGGTCTCTTCCCCTCTCTAGCGGTCAGTTTCCCCAGCTGTGGAATGCAAGGTTAGAGCTGATGCTTTCCAAGATCTCCTCCTTATAAGATTCCATGAATCACTAAGAAGAAAAATGCATAGGGGACCCCCTCCAGTGTTTCTTCTCCCTCACCCCCACCCATCATCCCGCTCTTTTCCCTGCTTCAAAAGGGCCCATTCCTTACATCTCTGAAGATGCTCCCCACTCTATTTAGGGTCTTGCAGCCAACTTTTGCTGGGTATCCGGTGAAGACTAAGCTTCTCCTTGGTCTTCATAGGGTTATAAAAGAGCCCCCTCAAACTCAAAGAAACCTATTTTCAACCAACCTCATTCCCATCCACAGGGAGTGGATTTCTCCCCACTCCCCATCAGAATGGCAAGTGGAGCACCCTCACCCCTTTCTCCAAGTCAGTCTAACCCCCAAACCTACTATAGGCAACACCCCACAAAGGCTCCCGCTCTCCAGTGTCTCTGCACTTGGATAGGAGACTTGGAGTCTCCCGGGACTGCCTTAGGGCTGCCCCAACCAGGCAGCTGGTCTCCTGTTTCCTAGAGATTCTTTGTGTCTGTGTTTCTTCCCAAGGAGCGGGGGTCACCACGCCAAAGAGAAAGAATAAGAGGTGGTGGATCCTCTTTTTTTTCCCCAGGCTCTGCCCATCTCTCCCGCCTCAAATCTGCTTGCCAGTGGAGGGGAGGGAGGGCAGAGGGAAGTGGCAACAAAATCCTGTGCCCTCCAGGCCTGTATTGCAGCTTCTCCCTCCACGGTTCCTCCACAGAAGGAGCGCAGGTCATACCCAGCAAGGGCCCTTATCGCCAGCCTGGCCCTGCCGCTGCCTGATAGAGCCCAGCCCTTCCCCCGCAGATCTCATTAAGGGGTCGCCGCTTATGCTTCCCAGCCGCCCCCCATCCATCTTTGGCCACGGTTGACAGACTGGGCCCCGGGGCTGATGTCCGGCAGGTGACAGGGTTAATGGCAGAAGAGGGCAGAGGGCAGAGGCCAGCCAGCTCACAGGGGTGGGAGGGCAGCCTGGGGAGGCCCTGGGCCCATTCCAGCTGGGCAGTCCCTCGAATTACAGCACCTGGGGGAGGGATGAGTCCTGGGCCATCCATCCATGGGGAAGCAAGGTGGACGGTGTCGGCCATCCTGGGAGCAGATGGTGGGAGGAGAGCCGCTTAGCCTGGGAAGAGGAGGAGCAAGACGCTTATTCAGAGAAAGGGGAGACGGGCTAGCAGGAGAGGAAAAAGAATCTCTATCTATATGGGCTCAGTGAAAACATTGCTTCCTAGATCCCAGGTCGCTCCTTGGCAAGAAACGCATGTCTTGCCAATGTGGTTGGAGTAAGGTGAGTGTTTGGAATGGCTGCCTGTGACCCCCCTTGCTTTCCCTCTCAGCCACCTGGTACCATGGCCCAGCACTGCGGTTAGGAGTAGGCTTCTAGAGTCAAACAGAGTGAGTCCAAACCCTGTTTAGATCCTCCCTCTGTGAGGCCGGGTAAGTTACTTAATCTCTCCGAGCCTGATTTTCTCCTGTTGTGTAATGTACCCAGCTTCTGTGAGGATGAAATAACGTGATGCATGGAAAACACACAACCTGGTCCACCCTGAGTGTTCAAAAAAATTTTAGTTGCCCTTGGTAGTAAGTAAGAGTATTGTTACAGTATTGCTATCACTTCTGCAGCCTCCTCCATCCCCAGGCTTTTCCCAGGCCTTCTGCCTTGGGAGCTCCCATCCCGTGACCTCCTGCATGCCCAGGATCACCTCCTGGCCTACTCTCCTCACTCCCAGGGAGCTCCTGAATGCTTCTTTGGGGGCAGCTGTCCCCCTCACAGCTCCCAGAGGAGAGGCCCTGCAGGGGCAAGGGTTTGTCCCTCCAGGCCTTTGAAGCCTGGGGAGGGGAGGGGTTGCCCTGTGCTCCTGACCTGGGGGGCCAGGCTCAGCCCCCCCGCCTCCCACCGTGGGAGGAGAGTCAAGGAACAATGGGCTGTGGAGCACTGGCTCCAATGCAGGCCAGCTGGCATTCAGGCGAGGGGTGGGCTGGGTGTGGGAGTTTGCCCTCCCCACAGCAAGCAGAAAGTCCTTCGGGAGAGCTGGTGGCGGCTGGGGTCTCCCCACAGGGGCCCGGGATGTCAAGGGTATGGTAGGGAGAAGCAGAGAGGGGTCACTGCCGTGCCACGTCCTGGGCTGAAGTTGTCCAGAGTCCTCCCGGAGGAGGGTGCTGCAAGCCCCTCCTCAGTTCCAGGGGCCCCCTCAAGTACACCCAGATCTCAGGGTGGGCAAAGGCACCAACCAGCACGTCTCTGCCCTCCCTCCTAAGCCTGGATGGAGTGGCTCCCCCGGTGCTGATTACCTCCATTAGGCCCTCAATCTTGCGAGGATAATGCATGGCCCAGGCTGGGCTGGGGGAGGAGGCCCCTCTGGCAGGGGAGCCAGGAGGCCGGATGCAGGGACCTGAGCAGAATACCAAGCAGCCAGCTTGCCTGCCAGCAAACCTGGGCCAGGCCAGGAGAGGCAAGGAGTGGGGATGTGGGGGAGAGAGGAAGGGAGGTCTGTCCCCACTGTCCACAGTCCCTGTCCACCTCTCTACCCTCGTGCCAGCTCCACCAATTACCCACTATGGTTGAACTCCTAGGGCCTAAGGGGGGACTTCTCCTTGGGGGCCTCACCTTCTCCAGGCCCATCAGTCCTTGGTGGTACCAGATCCTGGGTAGCAGGAAACAGCAGCATCTGCCCCCTCAGCTGAACCGCAGCTCTGCTCAGCTCAGAGATTCTGAGGATGATCCAGTGAGACCAGAATAAAAAACACCTTGGTAAGAGTGAAGACTCAGACCGTGAGAAATCTCCCCTTTCATTGTCAAGTGAAATCAGCTATCACATGTTCTTCCAAAGGCAGTATTGCCAGGATGCGGCCTGCTCACTGCTAAATCCAGTCCCCTGGGGATGTTGCCAGCTGCTTCTGGTTGCCCATGCCTCTGATCTCAGTTCATCCCACCCCAACTTCTTCTTCTGCCTTCCTTTGGGAAAGCCTTTTACGTCACCGCGTCTGACCGCTGTGCAGTTGAAAGTGCCCTTCCACCGTCAGGGGCGCATCTGAGTCTCCCACCCGCCCAGGTGGGAGGACAGGTGTCACTGTCTCCAGCAGGCAGCGTAGCCTGACAGTGAGGGGCTTTGGCCCCGGAGTCAGGCAGATTGAGGCTGCACACCAGCATCCCTGCTTACCAGCTGTGTGACCTCAGGCAAGCTTTTGAATTTCTGAGAACCTGAGTTTCCTTATCTACTAAATGAGGATTAAACCAGTATTATCATACACACTCGGGAGAATTCATTAAATAAGACAATACTGGGACTTCCCTGGTGGTTCAGTGGTTAGGCCTCAGCGCTTTCACTGCCAAAGGCCTGGAGTTCAATCCCTGGGTTGGGGAACTAAGATCCCATAAGTGGTGTGGTGCAGCTGAATAATATTGATAATAATATAAGGCATTTAGCACAGTGCCTGGCACATTATACATGCTTAAAACTGGCAAAGAGAAAAAAAATAACTTTTAAAAATCCTTATCTAATAGGTGAAGAA
This sequence comes from Muntiacus reevesi, assembly GCF_963930625.1. Lineage (NCBI taxonomy): Eukaryota > Metazoa > Chordata > Mammalia > Artiodactyla > Cervidae > Muntiacus > Muntiacus reevesi. The sequence goes on along the minus strand of NC_089266.1, from coordinate 23,929,319 downwards.
ATGAGGTCTCAGAAACCGAAAGATTGTGCTGAATCATAGAACTAAAGATGGTGTTAAAGTGAGGCCTCTGGATTCTCAGTCGCGTCCTCTCACCACCACCACACCTGATGGGTGCCTTCCTGCCCTGCCTCAGCTGGTTCTTTCTCACCCTCCAGCCCCACCCCTCAGCCAGACCCCAAGTTCTCCTGCTCCCAATTTTGGGGCAGCAGGCCCTGCTCCAGCCTCTGAGGTCTCTGTGCGTGTGGAAGGACAGAGTGGAACTGTTTGCAGTAATGGGAGCAGCAGTCAGAACTCAAGGCCCATAATTCACCAGTGATCAGATGTAGGGGAGGTGCCAGGACAGTTATATTAATAACCATGTCATTAAAAATTTGCAAGTGATGTTCCCATAAAGCTTGAGTTGGTTGGGGTGGTTGGGTTTGTTTATTTATTTATTTTTCCTGCAGAAGCAAACAGGGCCACCGAGGGAGAACATTAAATTATCTCCTGAAATGATTCCAGTAATAAGTTGGGCGGGTTAGGAGAGCTGTTGGCAGCTCCCATCAGACCTCCTTCAACCTTTCTGAACTCCTCTCTTTTACTTGGCCTTGTTTTATAAGGGGCTGATGACTCCCTTCTGGCTTAGCTGTGTCCCTTGTTTACAGCTGCTGTCTATACAGGCAAAATATGCCTTTTTCTCATCAACAAGCAAGTGAGAGTGACCGTATATTATTCCTTGCCAGAAATCACAATGTACTGTATGACATAGAAAAGAGAGGGAACTTGTAGGGACAGAGATTTTGAATATTTGAAATAAGCACTGTTGGGGAAGATCAGGTCCACAGAGACCCAATATTAATGACATCAATAACCCTCATGACTAACATTTATGTAACGTGGACAACAAACTAGTTTCCCTCTGGGCACTTTGCACGTGTTAAACCATTTGATCTTCATAACTCTAGGAAGTATTATTCCATTCTACACATGAAGTCAGTCTTATAGTTGGTAGGTGGTAGAGCTGGGATTGAGTCCCAGCCATTCTGACTTCCTAGTCTGTGTTTCCACCAGATCCACTGACTCGAATATTCTCCTCCAGGGATGGGGATTCCTGGCTTGAGCTAAGGAGATCGTTCCTGAAGACTGAGGACTCCTTCCTGCCTAATACAGTCACAACTGCTACCCGGAGAACCTCCTCTGAGCCGAAAACTAAGCTGAGGGACATGTTATGTGAGTGATCTCACTTAGCATGTTACCCATGACGCTGGTGCTATTAGTTTTCCCATGCTACAAATAAGCACATCAAGGCCCACAGGGGTCTAAGCAAGCAAGTACCAGAGTCAAAACCAGGCTGACTGTTCACACCTGACTGTCCTGTACAGACAGCTTCTCCCACTTCCCACACTAGGATTTTTATGATTCCGATATTCCAGATCAGGGTTTGACCAAGCCCCATTGCCAGGAGTTTAACTAATTTCTAAGATGCCCAGATTCCCAGGGGTGGGGTCCCAGGCCAGGCGACCCAGCCTGAGCTGCAAAGACAGGAAGACACAGGGAGTCTTTTAATTTTACATTAAAAGAGAAGGTTCCCTCCCCCATGCCCGTCCTCCCCCTACACCCCCCCCACATCCCCCGCCTCAGCTCCCTTCCAATCACATTGGAGACCCCAGAGGGGGCTTGACCCCTGTCCTCGGGGGAGGTCAGCCGGGGTGACCCTGCCTGTGTGCAGGGTCCCATGAGAGAGGCCCAGCTGCAGGCCCTGGAGGGTTGGAGGCGCACCGGAAACGAGCTCGGGGTCACTGGGGCGGCTAAGCTGAGGGAGGGGCTTCCCTGGCCTTTGTGAGCTGATGGGCAGGGGGAGATTAGTTCCACAGGCAGCCCCTGTGTCTCCAGAGAAAGGGGCTATTATGGAGCGACTCAAAATACAGGGCTCAGCCCACCACACCTCCCCTTTTATCGCCATGGAGATGAGGGAGGTTGTGGAGGAGGGAAGGGGGTTAGGAGAGCAAAAGAGGGAGGGAGAAGCCAAGGCAGGTGGAAAGGGAGACATGGCAGGAGGAGAGTAGGCGTGGAAGCCAGTAAGAGGGGAGCGGGCGGGAAGAGAGAGCTCTGAGCCTTTCTCTACCCGGGTAACTGGTGGGATCTCTTTCTCATCACTACCTCTCACATCCTGCCTTCCCCAGGCCATCACAGACACTGCCTGGGGCTACCAGAGCAAAGAAGGACTTGCCCACTACCCTGCCGCTGCTCCTGTGACCTTAGAGGGTGAGGGGTCTGACCATCTGGGATTACATGGCAAGATGGCCACATGGAAGGCAGCTGGTGAACAGCTGCTAGGCCTTGTCCAGCTTGCAGACATACCAAGTGCCCCAGTCATTGACTCAGAATTATCCCACCAACGTCCCATCCTCTGCAGTGTCCCCACCAGATGCTGACCCAGTGCCAGTCTAAGGTCCTCAGTGATGATGACTGTCTCACCTGTGTCCTGTGGAGCACCTTTGGTTGTCATAAAAGGCTTCCATATATTAGGCAGAAACCTGCCTCCCTCTTACCTCCACCCACAGACCTAGTTCTGTCCTCTGGGCCTGGACAACTGAATAAGGTAGGCATGTAATAAATATTATAGAAAGGAAGGATAAAAGTCTGACACTTCTTGACAAGAAATATTTGGAGAAAGCTTCTGAGAAGGTAATTTCTTTGAAAACAAATAAACAACCCCATCCCCACCCCCCGCCAAAATCAGTCCATAGTTTAGAAAAATATCCAAAGCTAACTAGAAGTATTGGGATGGAAAGTGATTCCAGCCTTCAAACACCGGGTGGGCAGAAGACAGGACATTTCAAGAGGCCAGTGTCTGGGGTGCTGCCCTGATGTCAACGCAGGGCCTTCGTATGTTTCAGGAAACTAGGCATTTGGTGACAACCTAGCCCAACAGACAGAGATGGAGCCCAGAGTCAGAATTTGCCTGGGGATTGTAGCTGGTCTTTGGCTCTATGCCTCAAATCAGCCTGGAATCCTGAGTCTCTTCAAACTGGAGCTGGCCCCTCTTTTCAAGAGCATCCTATTTGGGATGGAGGATGTTTCTCCAGCTCTCAGCTTGCAGCTCCTAGCAAGAAGCCTGAGGCCATGCACTCTTGTGTAGAAAGGAAGGGAATGCCCCCTTGGAGAGCTGGAAGTTTCCAGGCAGGAAGATTTGTGATCCCATAGTTTGAAGAGACTCAGGATTCCGGGCTGACTGGGGTTTTCCAATTGGCATGATTACAAGATCCATCTGGCACTTGGGAGAGCCTGCCTGGGAAGCCTCCAGCCTAAGATCCTTGTTCCAGCATGGGTCAGTCATGAGGCCACACAGGGCAGGGAGAGTAGAAGAGGGACAGGAGGAAGAAGAACGTGGGGCTCTCTCGTTACCTTTCGGTTCCTCCCCACACTGCGCCACGTAGAGAGGCCTAGGAAGCAGGCACACAGGCAGACATATGGAACAGGGGCCGTTTGGGTGCGCCGGGCACCAGAGATAAGCTGAAGCTGTGGTCATGCTAACAAAGGCCACATTCTATGTTTGATAATAGTTGTTTCAAGATGCCAGTCCTCAGCAGATGTTGGAGACGGCCCTGATTCTTGCATTCAAGAGAAAAAGGAGAGGAATCCCGGGCTCCCTGTTTGAGCCTTAGCTGTCAAGGAAGGTAGGCGTCCCTGCTGTTGTCTCTTCCCATTCAGCACTGGGGCTCCTGCCCAAATGCTCATGTCCAGATTGTATTTATGACTGTTTTAAGAAGGAGTGACAGAGCCTTTTAATATCCCTGACAGCCCGGGATGTTTTAATAGATGGTGGAGCTGGGCTGCAGAAGTCAAGAGAAGAGAGCTGAGTCGCTGAGCGAGCTGTCAGGCCTGGTTTCTATGACAGACCTACTGATCCACTTGAAGACGACAAAATAAAATACGGGGCCGTGTCTCTCCTCGGCCCCGTCAGCTTGACAGACAGTCCGTCACCGTCGTATGTCATCTTTCACCTCCTATTCACTCAGGCTTAGGGGACCTTCCTTAATGGGGAATTCCTACAGGATTTCCACCCAACCCACCTCTGGAGCATGAAGGCCGCTATTCCACTCACCTGGAGTGCTAGGCACCAGTGCCCTTACCCAGTTTTCTGCATTTCAGACAAAACTATTCTACCTACAGTTCTGCCTCACTTGTTATCTATTAGAGGTGATTATAGGTGGCTGGTCTTTGGTTCTATAGGTGACAGGATGGCTCAAAAACCAGACAGAATGAGTGGTGGGGATGGTTGTACAGCAATGTGAATGAACTTACCGCCACTGAATGGTGCCCACAAAAAGGGTTAAAGTGGTAAATCATGCGTTTTGAGCTGGGTCAGATATCTTAACACACACACTCGGATGGGGTAAGAAACAGAGAGGGCTGCCTTGGACCTTTGATCCCTTCTGACTTGGGTGCTGGACTCTGTAAGCTTATAACCTGTATAACCTGTAGCAAGACTATTCCTAGGGTCTCTATTCCCATAAATGGGGCTTCCCCGGTGGCCCTAGTGGTAAAGAACCTGCCTGCCAGTGCAGGAGACATGAGATGCCAGTTGGATCCCTGGGTTGGGAAGATCACCTGGAGAAGGGCATGGCAACCCACTCCAGTCTTCTTGCCTGGGAAATCCCATGGACAGAGGAGCCTGGAAGGCTTCTGTCCATGTTCCATGGGGTTGCAAAGAGTCAGATATGACTAAAGTGACTTAGTATGCTCTACTTCCATAAAAACTGTCCCTGATCTCCTGCTGCTTTGCCTCTTCCCGCCTCCCTGGGACCAAGGGCATTTTTGGAATTGAACTTCTGGAGGTTCCTCAGACACACATTTTCAGCCCCAGGTTTGGGGCTAAAGGCGCTGTGGTCACACCAACAGTAGGTCCTGGCAGGGGAGGCCAGGGAGTCCTCACACTTCTGTTGTCGAGGAACAGAAGGCAGCAATCCAGGGCCACTCCCTCATTCTTAGGGCATGGAGTGCTCGCTTCCCTATGTGTTAAGTTGCGCTGAATCTGCCCACCTACCCAATTCGGGGCTCCCCTCCCTCCTACTCCGTGAAGGCAACAACGACGCGGGTTAAGGGTCAGACTTCTCCTGGATCCCAGCCCCGGGGGACTGCAGCTACACACCAGCACCTCCCTCCACCTGCATCGCCCAGGGCTCTGCGTTCGAGTCCTCTGCCAGGAGAGAGTTAAGGGCTCGGGTTTAATTTGCCCGTTAATCACAGTTAAAAGAAGTAATGAGCGTCTCCCCAAAGCCTGGGTGTTTCTCTGCAGATTAAGCAGCAATTTGCATAGCCCCTTTATTCATCCCCGCCTCCCCCTGCGGGGCGCTTGTCCTTTCAGACACAGCCAAGCGCAGCCTGCGGCGAGGGCTTTGACAAATGGCTTCGCTGCGCGGGGTTTGGGCGAGAAGGAGGGAGGGGAAGGCTGGGAGGGAGAGGGCAGCTCCCGACAGTAATGGATAGCTGGCGCGTTAAATAGTGCAGAACTTTTTATTAGACACACAGGAGAAGTTTAAATATTCACACTGGTTTTCTTTGGAGCCTGGGGGAGGAGAGAGGGGTGGCAGGCAGGACAGGTATGAGTTTACTCAGGGCCCATGTACCCAGAGGGGCCCTGCTCACCACCTGAGAGGAAGGGCACGTGGAGGACACAAGAGATCTTCGACAGGGTCAGCTGGCATCCTGGGCTTCTTTGCCCTGGAACAGGCTCAACACCCTCCTGCTGCCCGACCCTCCCCGCACCCCCCGCCCCCCGATTTGCTAGGAAGCTGGGAGCGGAGCCTGGGGCCTGATTACTCCGGGTGCAGATGAGCTTGTTCAGAACGCGGCATGTGGGCAGCATTCAGTAAGCGGCAGCAGACCTGGGTCTATGAAGCCATGAAACCTCCAAGAGGCTGAATAGCAGCTCTCTTCTCTGGAAGAGACCTCAACCAAACAGGGATAGGACAGACCGGCCCAGAAGCTCCTCAGGGCGGGCACTATCCCTAGACAACTGTGGACCAGACTTAATCTGACCATTGGTTCATTTCAAAAGCCTAATGAAACCCAATTTTCTTCCCAATCTTCTTTATGGGACTTTTTTTTTTTAACTTAATTGTGTACCACATGATCGTAACATGCCATAAAATGTAATATAATCATAAAATGTCATAAATGATCTGATATTTTAGAAGTCAGAGTCAACTGAGAGATCACTAAGACAACTGAGGTTCAGAGAAGTTAAGTTTGAGATTCCAAAGCGTGCATGCTCACTCAGTTGTGTCCAACTCTTTATGACCCCATGGTCTGCAGCCCTTAGACTTCTCTGTCCGTGGGATTTTCCAGGCAAAAATCCTGGAGTAGGTTGCCATTTTCTCCTCCAGGGTATCTTCCTGACCCAGGAATCAAACCCAGGTCTCCTGTACTGCAGGCAGACTCTTTACTATCTGAGCCACCAGGGAAGCCCATGAGATTCCAAAGGGACAGGCGCAAAAGGGAAGGAGGCAAAAATGACCAAAAACCAGCCCCTGTTCTTAAGCCATTCCGTTTGGGGCTCAGCCCATGGGAAGGCAGTCACGTAGTCGAGAGAAGTTCCCTGAATTCAGGACATCTACATACAGCGTCAGGGATGCTGCTGAGGAAGAGGGGAACTCATTCTGTCTGGGAACTGGAAATGAGTGTGGGTCTCATCAATTGGGTCTAAAAGGAGGGCTAAAGGGACCCCAGAAGGGGTTGGGGGACACACATGGGTTTGGGGTCTTCAGTGGATACCCAGGCTGGAAAGGCAAGTGGACAAAGGTGTCAAGGGCTGCCCTGTGACACTAGGAATCTGGGGGAGCTGAGGGGGCATCCGAGTTTCTAAGTAGGGAAATGATTAGGTCAACAAAGAACATGGAAAAGGTGGATTGGAAGTGAACCAGCAGAGGCTGAGAGCCTGTTGATAGAACAGAGATAGGAGACAAGAGAGGGATGCAGGGTGGGACGGGGATGCTGATGGGGGTGGTTTGGGATGTGTCGGAATATCCAGAACATATGGAACCGGGACCGGAACGGAAGTTTCCAACCTAAGTCCAGGATGTTTGCATCCACCACCCCTCACAAGCTGCCAGCAGTCTTTCTGCACCAGGTACCCTCTGGGTGCCGCCCATACTCACCACAGCTACCCACTCCGAGGTTGTCTTCCTTTGTCCTCATTTCACTGGTGGAAAAAAATGAGGTGCAGAGAGGTCCAGGGACTCACCCAAGACCATACAGGTGGCAAGAGTGAAGCTGGGATTTTACCTGGACAGTCTAGCTCTAGAGAAGTTGCCAATCACCACTGTTACTGTTATTAGACTGTATGTGTGCGCACATTCATATATGTGTTTGCAATAGTGGGGAGAGGAAAATAAACAAATGGCAATTAAAAGATGAAATGGGAATTCCCTGGCGGTCCAGGGGCTAGGACTCTGTGCTTTCACTGCTGAGGGCCAAGACCCTGGTCGGGGAACTACCCCAGGCAGGGGTAGGACATCTACATACAGCGCCAAGGTTTCAAGGGTTGCCCCGTGCCAAGGGTGCGGGGGGAGATAAAATAGAACTTAGTAACAGGACAGGCAAGTGTAAATGAAAAAGCAGGAAGAGCTGCAGGATCCAAGTTTCTAGGGGAGAAACTGTAAGGAACATCTGGGGAATTAACAAGGGAGACAGACACAACCAAGCAGAATTAGCTCCTGTTCCCCTAGGGGCTGGGGTCTGCTTTTTCTTTGGTCCTCCACTCCGGGCCAGTCCTCTGGAGCAGATCATACCCAGGGAGTGAGATTTTGGTCTCAATGATACAGATAACCCCTGCCCCACACAGGCCCTGGGACACTAGTTCTGGGTGTATAGGACCTATCTCCCTGTCAAGCCCTTAGTTGAGTGGCTGGAACCCAGAGGAGCAATCATTAGCACTCTACTTAACCCACCTTCATGGTCAGCCATCACGGGCTGCAGTGCAAAAGGATCCTACACTTTGAGAACCAGACTTGGAAAGGACAGTCTATGCTAGAAGAAAGGCTTCATCTGAACAGAGTCATGGTGAGTGGGCTTGATTTGAGTGCCTGGATTTGGCTGGGTGAAAGGATTTTGGAAAGGTGATGCTTTCCTTATCTGAAGCAGGTCTTAGCTAAACAGTGAGCACCTTAAATCTTCTCTGGAAAGAGGTGGTGCAAAAGCAAACATAAAAGTAGAGTGCTCTTGGCAATACAATTCTCATCTAATGAAGGATTCTGAGTGTGTGATCTGGGCCCATCTCCTCTCTCTCCCTGAATGTTGTTTTGGGAGTTCCAGAAACCTGACTGCTCAGAACTTGGTCTTCAAGCTCCACAAGGAGCCTCTTTCCCCCCCACCCCCACCTCGCTTCAAAGAAGGAAGTTAGGACAGGAGGAGGCATCCTTAACATTGTTTCACAAACCCCAAAAAAGAGCTCACATATGTCCAGCGAGCACGTACGCTGTGCCAGGCACTGTTTTAAGAGCTCTGCAGATGTTAACTCATTTAATCCTCACAACCACCTCTGAGATGAACAGGCAGGAAGCTAAATGCAATCAGAGTGGTGCTCTGGGAAATCTGGGAGCAGATCAGAAAGACACAGAGCTGCCCTTCTGCGGGGTCAAACAGCCAGGTGGGCTCTTCAATGCCATTGGGTGGTTGGGGAAAGTAGGACCCAGGAAGCAAAGCACAGGGTCACAAGAAATGGGGCTAAAGACTCTGGAGAACAAACCCAATGTTACGGTTCTTTTAAGAAATCAGTTACATGAACCTACAGCTAGATGGGCCTTCACTTCACCAGATAAGCAGTGAAATGGGTCCAATACCCCCTGAGAGAAGTCCCCTAGCCACACTGCTTACCAAGGTGACCAAAATCTGCTGAAAAAACCTATTAAACCCACTTCTTGTCTCCTGCGGGCAAACAGCACATCCAACATCTCCTACTGGCCCCAGGCAGGGTGGAGAAGGCCAGCAAGGTGCTCCCGAGGGCAGGAGCAAGAGCTTAGGAGGCCTGAACCCAGTCTGCCATGATCACATGACCACAGAGTTCTCCCCAAAGCCCAGTGCCTGTGAGCAAAGAGTCTGCATGACAGCTGCTGATTGGCTGAGGGACATTAGAGTGGGCAAGGGTAGCATGCCTCAGTGAGCTGATGGCGGCCGCAAGGGGTAGGTCAGAAGGCCAGTGGAGCCAGCCAAACAGGTGGGGCAGGACGTGGCCAACATTCTCTCAGAGAGAAAGGACCCCAGAGCCGCAGACAGCTCCCCAGCCGGGCCGTCACAGCGCCTGAGGGTGGGACACGGCCCGCTTGGGCCCCGATGCCCTTCTATTCCAGAACCGTTGTACCTCGACATTCCACACCAATGTCTTTCCTTTTTCAATTCCTAGACTTCCAATCCCCCCAAAAGGAGGTGAACAGGCAAAGATTGGGGGGAAGCGATGGGCTGACATTAATTGATAGGAGCGGCTTCGAGCAGTTCATGCGGCCTTATCTCTCTCTCCTCTGGATAGCGTGTGTCCGCCGGAGTCCGCGGGGTCGGTGATTAATAGGGGCCATCACTCACTGTCCAGGACGGCTGAAAGGCAGCAGGGAGGGGGCGGCCCTCCCCAGAACTGAGATAACAAGCAGCAGGAATAATGAGTGGTGTCACTCCACTTTTCATTTTGATGGAAAGTCATTACGGGAGTCAACGCCAGCGACAAAGAGCCATGAATCAACTGCTCTGCTATGAAATTAAAATCGAATTGCTGGCCACCCCCAACCCCTACCCTTCCTGGGAAATGGGGACGGGTAGGTGGCCGGGGAGAGGGGTGCTGGCCTGGGGTGGGCTGTACCCAATCACAGAGCAGGCAGTTATGGGTGGGAAGTGGACAGGCAGCTAGCGAAGGTGACAACTCCTGTCTCCACCTTGTTGATCAGACCCTTCCTCCCCAAACCGCATTTTCCCTCTGCCTGGAGGTAAGCTGTGATTAAAAGGAAAATACAGCTTTGCTGGCTCCAACAAGGCTGCCACTTGACTGCTCCCCTTGGGCTTCTGGCCTGAGTGGGGCAGTCTGGGCCTGGCTGTGGAGAGAAAGGGCCCCAGCTGACTCAGCTACCCCAGAGCCCCTTGCTGAACTGTTTGTAGACACTCATCTGTGGGGCCTCCCTGCCACCAGAGGCAAAGAGGAAAAGTCCCCAACCTGCTACCTCAGAGGATCAAGAATCCCATGCAAATGGGTACCCACCCTCAACCCCAGGGCCAGAGACGGGGCACTGTCAGTAGGGAAACAAGAATCTCTCTCTTTTATTAAAGTCCAACTACATTAACAAGAAGGGCCAGAAGCTGTGATTTGAGGCTGAGGGGCCGCAGGACCATCAAGACAGCCTCCTGCAGAGAGTACAGAGAGTGCCGAGGTCACCCTCCGGGTGACAGTTCCATCACGGGGCCTTCCTGCCTCCAGTCGGCTTAGTCTCTCACCAGGAAGGGCCCCGCGCTGTCCCTCCTCCATCCTGAATGCTGAGAAGATGGGCAGGAAGAACAACGGCAGTAGGTCACAGAGAGGTTCCCATCAGGTTCACGGGGCGCCCATGGTACCTCTTGGAAATGTCAGCTTCAATCTGAAAGACAGTGATACTGAGTGGGCGGGAGGCAGAAGGCAAAGGGGCCTCGTTCTGCAGAAACTGGGCAGGTTTGCCTCTCTGGTCTCACCAGCTTCTGCAGCTCCTTTGTCTTCTCCAGCAGCAGATCCAGCTTGGGCTCCAGAACCGCCTGCTCCTGGAGGGCTTCCTGTTGCTTCTGCACCATCAGTTCTTTCTTCAAAGCCAGCAGCTGGGACTGCTTCAGTTTCTGCTGGAGGAGCTCAGTCACTCGGTCCACATACCTGGGCAGGGCGTTCACGTAAGTGTTCGGTGTCTCTAGGCAGCCTGGATGTCCCCATCCAACTGCTGCAACGGGGGAGGCTCGGTCTCTGTCAGCCTCTCAGCCTCCACATCCTTCAGTCCTTCCTTGTATGGAATGCCACTCCCACTTCCCCATCCTACCCAAGAAGCAGATTTTACCTGCACATTTCAAGCCACCCCATCTTGCCCCAAAGAGAACCTCCAACCCCAGTTGGGGTGCTGCAGTTATGGAAGCATGGATGAGGCCCAAGGGGTCACGGAGAGGAAGGAACAAGGAGGCAGGGCCACCCAAGATGGCAGAGACCTGCAACATGCCCTGGAACAGCCCAACATCAGGGGGAAAGCCAGACCTTGGTGAGGCCAGGATCATAAACAGGTGCTGCATTCGAAGATTGGTGAGCCGGCCAATCAGATCCTGCAGTGCCGACACCATGGCGACCATCTTTGCCTTGGTCTGGCCCTGCAGGATGGCTGGAGCCAGCTGGAATTGGCTCACAGACAGGATGTCTGCCTCCTCACTCATCTCCACTGCTCTCTGGGACAAGAAGATTTCTAGCTGAGGATGGAAGAGGATTTGGTTCAAACTGAGAAAAGAACTCAGAAGCTAGGCCCTCAGCCTGTTCAAAATATAGAATAAGGTAAGGGTTGGATTCTGGAGGAGACAGTGGGGACTGTCTGGTGTGGTACAGTCCATGGGGTCGTATAGAGCTGGACATGACTTAGCAAATGAACAGGGCTTCCCTGGTAGCTCAAACTGTAAAGAGTCTGCCTGCAATGCAGGAGACCCACGTTCGAACCCTGGGTCAGAAAGAGCGCCTGGAGAAAGGAACGGCAACCCACTCTAGTATTCTTGCCTGGAGAATTCCATGGACAGAGGAGACTGGTGAGCTACAGTCCATGGGGTCACAAAGTCAGACACGACTGAATGACTAACACACACCTAGTGAATGAACAACAACAATGGAGGAGCAGTTATTTCCTCTGAGCATTTTTATTGCTAGAAATCACCAACTATAAGGTGGGAGTTTGGGGCAGCCTCCACCATCAACTTTCAGTCCCTCATTGCTGTCTCAGGCCTTACCTAGCCCAGGAACACCCCCTCCTCCTCCCAGGCTATGGATCAGATAACTACAAAGCGATTTAAAGGGTTCTCTCTGCTCAATGAAGTTATTTTCTCTCCATGGGAAAAATGAGATTCAGGGAACAGGAATCCATGTTTGAGAAGCCCTAGATTAAGAAAAGGCTAGGAAGAAATCTGAGAACCAGCCACATATCTTGTCACTTTTATTCAACCATGGAAATCTGAACTAGACTGGTGAAGACAAGATGTTCCATGAGCCCCAACCCTGCCAGCAGGCCTGAGAAGTGGACAGACTCAGAAATTAACAAAGGCAGGCCCCCAGCTTCCCAGTCCCACAAAGAAGGTCCAGGAACACCAGCTTCTTACTGTGGGCTGCCAGACACCTCAGCCACAGAGATGACATGAAACACAAATGAGAACATGGTACTCCAAACCTCCAATAGCTCCCAGTTCCCTTCAGCTTTCTGAGCTCTTTTACTCCCCCAGCTCCCCTGCTCGGCCTGCTTGTCCATCACCTGTGCCGGACACACTTCTGCCTCAAAGCTTCTGTGCTGCTCCCCCTGCCTGGAAGGCCTATTCTGCTGGACATGGGCTTGGCTCTCTCTGGACCCCCTGCAGGTTTTGGCTGACTGGTCACCTTTGCAACAAGGCCTTCTTGACCACCAACATAAAAACACAGGCCTTAAAAAAAATAAAAATAAAAAATAAAAACAAACAAATGAACAAAAAAACCACAGGCTTTCCCAGCAACCCCATCTCCCTTTCCAGTTCTTCTCCATGGCACTATGTTAACACCTAACATGCTGCATATTTTACTTGTTTGCCTCGTTTCTTGCCTGCGTTCCCCACTAGACTACAAGCTCCATGAGGTCAAGGATTCTGTCTTGTTTTCTGTTCAGTCTCCACAGATAGCGCCAGGGGTATAGGAAGGATGATAAACATGATGAACACTGTTGAGTGAATACGTGCTCACTCGCTTCAGCTGTGTCCAACTCTTTGCGACCCTATGGGCTGTAGCCAGGCTCCTCCGTCCATGGGATTCTCCAGTCAAGAATACTGGAGTGGGCTGTCATGCCCTCCTCCAAGGGATCTTCCCGACTCAAGGATCAAACCCATGTCTCCTGCGGCTCCTGCATTGCAGGTGGGTTCTTTATCACTGAACCACCGGGGAAGCCCGTTGAATGAATGGAATGAATGGGAAGCATCCTAATTCTCCAGAGTGAATGGCAGTGCCCCTGCTCCAGAACACTGACAGCACTCAGCATCCTTCACACAAACAGGAGGGTCAGTCAGGTGGCTAGAGTAATACCGCCTATGCTGGTGCTAGGCCTCCCTGCACATCATCCAGAGACAAAAGTACCTCCATGAGCTCATCAATGAACTGATTCCGGGTCTCAGGGTATTCAAGAAGTGTCAGAGCATCTGGGCCCCTGGCAACACCTTCGGGAGCTGCCAGGAAGAGAGAGAAGTGATAAAGTGGCTAAAGACTATACAAGAAGACCATTGGTTTGAGAAGTCCTCATGCATTAATATAGACACAGACACTACACTAAAGCCACTTTCTGTTCCAACCCAAGAAGGAAGGGTCACCCTTTCCCATTTGTCGCAGCCCTAATCAGGCACCGAGAGGCAACTGCAGTCTGTGAGGAGGACCACAGAGCTGAGTTCCAAAGAACCAAGAGTTCCTTCACTTTGGTGGGCATCAAGTCTCATCCTGCACTGCCCTCTAGTGGCTCAGTCACAGCCTCTCGGCTTGTGGGGAAGCGGGGGCCAGATCAGCCCTCCCGGAACATCCCAGACAAAGGCTGACCCACATTCAATATCCAAAGCACTGAGAGTTTCTAGGCTTCATTTTAAGAACTCTTCTCTATCCACTACACTCACATCATCAACAAGATTTTGAAAAAAACAGGTAACTGTATGAGAAGCAGAGCCTTGGCAGTGTACTTTTTCTTTGCTTCTACAGACACAGGGGTACCCTCTGCCAGGGTTGCAGGGAGCGACGCACTCACCCTGGGTTCCGGCTTCCAGCACGGTGATCTGCAGAGCAGTGGCATCGTCTCCCGAGTCTATCTCATCACCCCCAGCTTCCTGGGTGGAGAGCAAAGAACCCCTGCAGTGTTGGGAGAACTTTCCCCAGCAAAGGGAGCCAGAATAAACTAAAGCCCTCAAGAAGCTCAATGATGGCACATTTCAACTGTATGAAGGACCTGCAGCCCTGATGGAGGTGGCAAAGATGGCAGTGTGGGCCCATGCATATAGGTACCACCTGCCTACACCCCCAAACACCAAGAGAAAGAGGTCTAAACTCTGACATGTCCCTTTGGAAATTCTGCCTCCCCCCAAACTATATGTGGTCCAAGAGCTATGAACTTCAAGTGATGTCTTTAAAGAGAGAGAGAGAAAACTTTTTTCCTTTCACCACACTGAAAGGCACCCGGGATCTCAGTTTCCTGACCAGGGACTGAACCCTTGCCCCTTGCAGTGGAAGCACAGTGTCTTAACCACTGGACCACTAGGAAATTCCCAACATGTTTCTTATCACCAAAACAGCAATCACAGAAAGTCCTCAAGAGAGACGGACCGAGAGAGCATCCCAACCTTTGAATCCGATTCCAGGGAGATGCCCCAGTCAATTCCAGCAGTCTGGGCAGAGATGCCAGAGTCAGCCCCTTCAGACGCCACCTCCACCCCAAAGTCACCCCAGTCAATCTAGAAGGGAAAAAAGTGTTAGTGCAAAGAAGATGGGTGAGCAAAAGGGGCCTGCCTTCTTCGAGGTCTCAGCAGGGAGCACCGGCACTCTGTTTAAACATAACGGTCTCCAAGCTTCCCAAAGGAGAGTCTGTCTTCAGAGAGCTCAGGGGACTGAAGGGTTCCCAGTTCAAAGCTGACCAGCCTCCTGGGTCTCTTCAGTGCTTATCTACCCTGTGGTCTCAAGAATGCCAGAAAAATGGAGTAGGGCCTTCTGGGCCCTTCCACCTGCAGTCTCCCTCACAGGAACACCCCTTTCTTCCCTCTGGACTCTGAGTTCAAAGGGGAGGATTGAACCGTGTATGAGGGTAGGAAGCGGCTCTCACTCGGCCTGTCTTACCGCGTCTTCTTCCACCTGCTCAGGGGGCTCCTCAAGGCGTGGCCTCTCCACTACCGAGGGCTCCGTGCCCGTCCTCCACTCGTACACCGTGCAATTCCCCCGCGTCTGCACAAACCGCAGCATCGGCAGCACCTGCTCTGTGGGGCTGCAATGGGGCGTGCCGCTGACCCTCCTGCTGCCCACTTGTGAGGCCAGGCCCAGGGCTGGGCCTGCACTCAAGCGTCACGTGGGGAAAGTACAAGTGGGGAAGAGAGCGCAGCCGGGGAAGTAGCTCAGTGGTCCCCGCCCCCCTCCACCGGGAGAAGCCGGGGCCCTCAATACCTTTCACACACGAACCCCACACAGGCCTGGTACAGGTCAATGGCTTCGCCCAGGGTCTGGGCCGCCGCCCCGATATCGGCCAGCTGACTGGGTAGGTCCTTCACCAGGGCCAGTAGTTCTCTTCGGACATTGTCCCCCTAGAGAGGATCCACGAGGTGGGCTCAGACAGAAGTGGTGGGAAGTGGAGTCCAGCGGATTAAAGAAAATGCCTGAAGATTCAAGATGGGCAAGAAACTGGCCCAAGAAGGGCCCACGTGGCAGAGAAGGAAAGCCCGCCCCAGAAGCAAAGGCACTGGGCCCAGGAAGACAGACCGAGGCCCCAGGCACGTGTCCCCCCGCTGCGCGAGAGCCGGCCTGCTCACTGTGAGGCCGTACTGCTTGCACGAGAGGTAGAACTGCTCCCTCATCTCGGCAGCCCCCGCCTGGCCCTCTTCCTCCTTGCGGCTGTATTCCTGCTGCAGCTGCTGGCACTTGGCGATCTGCTTCTTCAGGGAGGGGATCTCATAGCTGACGTTCCGAACCAGGAGGCTGGAGAGCTCCACTGAGAAGGATGGACCCAGGAAGTTCACCCCAGACCCCCACCACTAAGGCAGGCCTGTCCCAAGGACCTGCGCAAATATACCCTAGCCTGGAGGCGAAGAGCATGGGGTTGATCTCCCAGCTCCTCCCCTTCTTGGCTATGGAACCTAAGACAGTCATTTAACCTCTCCAATCCAGTCCCCAACTATAAAACAGGGGTAGTAATATTTAGCATGAGAATTAAGAGAATCCATATAAAACACAAGTATAATTCCTTACATTTCATAAGTATTAATATTTGGTCAATATTAGCTATTATAATTATTTACACTGTTAGCAAATACAACCCAAACTACAGTCAGCCTTTTAGTTATTCTCTCAGGCACTTGATACAGGCCCCAGGTCAACCTGTGCCTCTTCTGCCCAGTGGAGCAGAGGGGTATCGGGGGTGCTAGCCATCAAGAGGTGACCGGCAGAAGACCCATAAGCATCCATCCAAATGCCCACAACCTGCCTGCTGGTCATCCGCCTCCCAATACTCATTGAAACTTATTTTCCCACCTCACAAACCTCTACACACCAGCCTCTTCCCCAACATGAACTGTACCTCCTAGAAGTCCAGTGTCTCAAAATTCGAGGAGGGAGCCCCCCCGGGGACACTGGGACTCCCAGGTTGGGCCTCTCACCTAGGTAGGTGTTGTCCTTCTCATAGAGGGCTACGATCTCCTGCCAATCCTAAGAAAAGAAAGAGGAAGTGAGCCAGGAGAGCAGCCACATCCCAGCTCAATCCCCCAACAGGGGACGCTCTCCCAGTCTCTGCATCCTCACCCTCCTTCATAATGCTGGCTGGACCACCCACTTTAAGAGGATGGTGCCAACGAGCGATTCCCAAAGCAAATGTAAACCCAGGGTTGGACACGACTGAGCGACTGATACTTAACTTTCAGGATCTACTTTTGGCATAAACTATGGGGACAGAGAGAAAGTTGAGGAAATATTACACGGGGGCATCTCCACTGGATCCTCAGTGAGATCAGACAGCCTCTGACCCCCTGGACTGGATGCCTCCAGCTGCGCGTTACCACCGTCACCCACACTTGCCTTCATTCTCTGTGAAGAGTACCGGCCGAAAATATTTTTTGTGGAGGCTTCAGTGCCTTTGAGAAGCTCCACAATTCTTAGGCAGTGGAAGTAGTGGATGTCTGGAAAGCAAAGAAAAACAAAGACTTTGGAAATAACAGTCTCTAACCCACCACGGCGGCCACCACATATGGCTGACTCATGTATATGCCAGTAACTTTAGAGGGCACAGCTCTTCCCTACATCATTTTGTGTTGAAATAAACCAGCATCTACACCTCAAATAAAAGCCTCTTTTTCTTTAGAGGACAGTCCTATATCTAAAGAAAAGGGAACAGCTCAGCAGATATATACCACCCCAGGAAAGAGGGGGGTTCAATAATGCAGCCCTGAAGCACTCACAGGATCCAGAGAGCAGCTGGGCGATCTCTTGGCTCTCTGGCATGTCCTGGATGGCGGCGTTTATCTTCTCTCGGATGGTCAATACCAGACTCTGCCATTTCAGGGTGCAGTGCCTTCTGTCTACCAGCCAGTCTGTAGCAGAAACCCAAATCATAGCATTCCCATGGCCAAAATTCCATCACTGATTCAAGTGAAATATGCTAAGGCATTGGCTAAAAGTTGTACTCATATTGGTTAAGGTGTGGGGGTCACAGGAAGATGGGAATGAAGACAGGCTCAAAGGGATACTTGGGGCTAAACAGATTCCAGCAACCTAACTTTATCCACAATGTGACTTTTATAAAGTAACTGCCTCAACACAGGGTAAAGTAAAGCTTTCAATTGGTCCTGACATCAAAGTGCCACTTTGGACCACTCTAAATTCTCCATCATATTTTTGCTTCCATGGATAACTATAACTTTCTTACTGACAGAGGATGCCATTCAATTTCTACTTTCTCAGGGCTGGGATTAACCATGACAATGAAAATACAAGATGGTTATACCAAATGCCAGATGAAAGAACTGCAAAGCCCCTAAGGACTAAATAACACTACTCTTACCAGTGAAGCACCATCCTGCACACATGCATACCAATGTGACTGACCTCCTGGATTCTGGGCCAGACCTGCTTTTAGTTGAGGGTATAGGTGAATAGGAACCATGTACATTTCCTCATAGGAGAGGGCTAAGACCTAGACTTTGTGGTCAGCTGGTCCTGGCTCTAATTACCAACTTTCTTGGGCAAGTCTCTCAACCTCTCTGTGCCTCAGTTTCTCTACATGTAAAATGGGGATGATAAATATACTGAGTACAAAGGCTAACACTGAACGCTGTGCCTGGCACATGGCAAGGGCTCAATAAATTGTAGAGATCTTCATTTTCATAATGTTAAGCACATAAAACAGCACTTGGTATAGAATAAACCCTCAATAAATGGCTGGGTTTTTATTGGTCCTTTTCGGGACCAATACAAGCATATACATCAAGAGTGTACATGTCCTGAAGAGCTAGGACAAATCCAAAATGAAGTTAAAGATGCTCCACTAAGTGGCCACCTTGCCGTTGTTAATAAATCTGCTAACTGGTCAAATGCTGGGAGCCCACATTAGTTATGAGTTATATTCCCACTGCTGCACTCCACTAAAATCTTCAAAAACAAAAATTATGTAGATGTCACAGAAATAGAAGCAGAGGGATGACATAATCAAACAGATGTCATCTTAATGACACAACTGGCATCAAAACAATTAATTCAAAGACCATTTAAAAATCCAGGAGCTGTGCACTGCCCTAGAGGGCTCAGAGTGAAGAGGCCCTTCCCTGGCTCTGACTGGAAAGGAAGTATAGACCCGATACAGACAGCAGGGAGATGGCCTGGCCACTAAAAGGCTTTCTTTTCAAGTGGACCTACGTGCCTTTTCCTCCTAAAATCAAAGGAAAAAATAAAAAGGAAGAAAGTTGTTTTTTTTTTTTTTCCAGCATAATACAATAGTGGAACCTGACAGACTTAGGTTCTAACTTCAGATCTGCCATCCAGCAGCTGATCAGCTTTAAGGTAAGCCTTCAACTCTCCTCTGTCCCTCAAAAATATGATTGACAACATGTTATATACGTTAAAAAAGAAAACACAGGTCAAGTATAGAGTCTCTGCATGGTTCCTTCCCGCTCCTTTTACTGAGGCAGGTCCAGCCACAGATGGGAGCACAGAACAGAGTGGTCGGCGCTTCCGCTGCGGGTGACGAGGGCAAGGGGGCCAGGTCTCCCCTTGACAGCTAGCTGAGCGGGGGGGCCCCTCCTACCGAGTAGCTTGCTGGTCTGGATGTCGATGGGCACGTGCTGATGGTCCTGGAGGGAAACACGGCGGGGAAAGATGCATGAGTGCGGCGAGCGGACAAGCCACTCGCGCGCTCACTTCATCGCCCCAACCGCCACCCTGAGGGGCCAGCAAACGGGCGGGGGAGGGCCGCCCCCCCGGAGGGAGCCTGAGGAGGCAGGTCAGGAAAGTACCGGCTGAACTCAGCCCAGGGGTCCCAGGGCAGCCCCCCACTTCCCCAGCTGCTGTTCCCCCACCTGCATCTTTCCTTCACTTCCGTTTCCGGCCTCCGACCGGGACCCGCCCCGCCTACCACTAATCCTGTGCTGTTGTGGCTGAGCCTCGGGTTAGGCACAGACGGGTCTTCTCTGGCCACGTCACCGCCTTCCTCAGAGCCAATCGGGACGCGCGCTCCATCCCGGGCCTCAAGCCCCACCCACCCCGGTTCCGAGTGGCTGAGCCGGCGAAGGGCGGGAGAAGAGGAGCCAGCCAATGGGAGACGCGAGGCGGGCTCAAGACCGGGCCCGAGCCGGAGCGCCAGGAAAGGGCTGCAGCCGCGGCGGGATCCCGGCAGGCGGCGCTCTGGAGCTGGTCCCAGTCGCTTCCGGCCAGGCAGGCGCGGAGCCCTCTGCTTAAAGATTAACAAGTCTGCCAACAGGGTCCTAGCGCCCACTGAGAAACTTAGAGGTCCTTGATGTTGTTTAGACGCTCCGTCGTATCCGACTCTTTACGACACCATGAATAGGAGCACTCCAGGCTTCCCTGTCGTTCACCAACCCCCAGAGTTTGCTCAGACTCATATCCATTGATTCGGTGATGCCATCCAACGACTCCAACGATCTCATCCTCTGTTGCCCCCTTCTCCTCCTGCCCCCAATCTTTTCCAGCATCAGGGTCTTTTCCAGTGAGTCAACTCTTCCCGTCAGGTGGCCAAAGTATTGGAGCTTCAGCATCAGTCCTTCCAGTGAATAGGAAGGGTTGACTTCCTTTAGGATTGACTGGTTTGATCTTGCAGTCCAAGAGACTCTCAAGAGGAGTCTTTTTAGAAATGCCCTCTTTGCCTCGCTTTACCGTGGATCATGCTTTAAAAGTCTTTTGTGGCACTTTCGTCACACATTACCTTCTCACTGAATTTATGTAATAGACAAGTGTTGAACACCTGCTACGTGTTATGTGATTAGGGCAGGGATTGGGAGGGAGGAGGGTCAAAGGAGGCATCCCAAAGATAACACCTAAATTGAGTGTTAAAAGAAGAGTTGCAGAACGAGGGAGTTGTGGGAGTGGTGTTCCGGGTGGAGTAGACTGTACAAAGCTTTGCAGGCTTTGCAACGGAGGTGCAGGGAACAACAGGCAGGCAAGACTAGCAAGATAACTGCAGGAGTCCAGTGTATAATTAAAATGCCCTTGTTAAAAATTATGAACTGGACTTCCCTGATGTTGCAGTGGATAGGAATTCAGCTGATACTGCAGGGGACCTGGATTTGATCCCTGGTCTGGGAAGACGCCACATGCCTCAGAGCAACTAACCCGTGTGTCACAATTACTGGGCCCGTGCTCTAGAGCCCGGGAGCCACAACCACTGAGCCTGTGTGCCTAGAGCCTGTGCTTCACAAGAGAAACTACCGCAATGAGAAGCCCCTGCCCCACAACTGGAGAGAGTAGCCACCACTCTCTGAAGCTAGAGGAAGCCTGTGTGCAGCAACAAAGTCCCAGTGCAACCAAATAAATAAATAAAATGCATAGATCTCACACTTACAGAGCCGGCCCTTCAGATACGCCAGCCTCTGTGCTGTGAAATGTTTGAGGCAGGGGGTGGCTGGAGAAGGGACTGTAAAGGCAGAAGGGTGGTATATCATATCATCTCGGGAAGGAACTTGGACTTCACCCCTGCAGGGAGAGAGGAACCACTGGAGGGTTTCAAGGCTTTGAGGCTTGGGGCAAAGAGGGACCTGTACAAACTGACTGCAGAGAAGATGGATTCGTGGGAGGTAAGGCTGAAGGCACGGAGACTGTTAAAAGGTTATTACGCAAGAGTTAGAGCTTGACCTGACACAGAGGCATGAGGAGAAAGAGAAGGACTGGATTTCAGAGATAGTTTGGAGGAAAATGGACAGGACTTGGCAGTTGGTTGACTGTGTGGGTGGGGAGTGGGACAACAGGATGACACATAGGTGGTTGAGTGGGAGTGCTCCACCTAATTCAGGGATGCAGGATGCTGAGCAGGGGGTGAGGAGGAGGGCATCTCAGCTTTGAACTTGTGGGGTTGGTGGCCCAGGGAAACTCCCTGTGATAAGTTTGCAGGAGGCACTTGGGTCTGCAGCTCTGGAGTTCAGGGGGCTGGAGATACAGCTTTGGAGAGCTGTAGGCTGACTCATCTGCAGTCCAGGTTGTGGCTGAAGCTGAGGGAGAGCATGAGATGGGTCCAGAAGTACAGAGGAGAGAGGGTGAGAGGAGAGAGGGTGGACAGGGGATCTCACAGGGCTGGATGTGCCATTTTGCACCCTTCCTCTTCCAGGTTGTTAGCTCCTCCAGGAGGCTCTGCTTGAGTCTTTCTAAGTGAACCCCCCCCCCCACAGACACCTCTGCCCAGCACATCACTTGGGGCTTAGTAAATTTTTTATTGAACTGTGTGATGTGATAGGGCAGTGAGAAGACCTAGATTCCTGCCCAATGAGATCTTGGACCATTTTGATAAGCTCTCTGCCAGCCACGGTTTCCTCAACATGGAGATAAAACATCCTGACCATCTCAGGGTATTTCTATTTACAAGCTTAAATAAACAAACACACTAGATGTAATGTAACTCTTTATAGTTTAAAACATGCTTTCATAGATTTTTTTTTTCTCGTTATTTGCAAACTCTCTGTGTGTGTCTATGAAACATTAATCATTATTGTTATAAAAGGGGTTGAAAGTCTTCCATAAAAATGGCTCATAGGGCAGAACTAAGGGCCTCTTCAGGGCTCTCTCATGGGAATTTGGCTCCCATCTTTGAGTCCTGACTCAGACTATAGGAATGGCTGGAGCTTCCCCATGATTAAACAAACTTACTGGGTTCCAACTATGTGTTCCTGGCTCCCTGGGACATCCCAAGAAGCATGGCCCTGCCCCACCCTCAAGGTGCATCTCTCCTCCTTGAACCAACAGGTAGGGCAGGGCAGGATGAGTCTGGAAGGCCCAGCCCTGGTAAGATGGTCGAGGCAGAGACCACCAGCACTTCACCCCAACCCCCTCACTGCACCCCAGGTGACTCATGCGGAAAGAAGGGTGTTTGAGAACAGCTCTGCCCGGGTGCTAGCATCAGGGTGGTGGCCCCGGAGAGCGTAGGGGTGCAGATTTTGTGCAGTATCTGCACCATTTGTCCTTTTCCGAGGCCATCGAGAGGCTCAGGGCCGATGGGCAGGTAAGCACACAGGTGGTCTGGCCTCTCGGGCATCGAGATCCTTAGGGCTCCCATCCTCTGGAAAGTGGCAGGGAGAGGCTGTGAGAGGCTCTGACTGTGAATCTCAATTCTCTGCTGATTGAGCAGGTGGGGTGCTGTCGGGGAGGGCTAGCACTTAGGAAGGTGAGGAAAAAGACAGGAGGCCTGTGGCGGCTTTAGACAGGAAAACACAGGGCCCCGGGGTGCTGTCTATGCAGGCTGCCTTGCCATCCTTTGTTGTTAGCTTGCTTATTAAGTGATAGCCTGTGCTGTGTGCCAGTGTAGATCTAAATGTTTTACAAGCCTTATCTAATTTGATCCTTCCAAACAACCTTATAATCTGGGTACTGTTATTAGCCAGGTTTTAAAGGCAAGGGAGCCAAAGCTCAGGTAATTAAGTAACTTGTTCAAGATCATAGAGCTGGTAGTTGGTGAGGCTGGGATCCAAACCCAGGCCTGTCTGGCACCCCAGCCCGCATTCTTGTTCTCCGTGGGATGTGGCTTCTCCGGCAGCCCTGCCTGCTGCATTCACGCAGCTCGGCCACTACAGCCTCAGGCCTCTTCCTCCCTCCTCTTCGGCCCGATTCCCACTTTCTCCCCTGATGTTGTGTCAGGCAGTCAGCACCCCCACCCTGGCAATTCCTGGCCTTTACCAAAGTTCTTTCTTACCACGCCCCATTCTGGGCAAGAAGGTCCATTACTTATGTTCTTGCAATATCTATAAAAGGAAGGCTTACCCTTGACATTCAAATAATCCATTTATTTTATCTACCATATGTTTATGAGTTTATGGTCCTTGTCTTATGTGTGTTTGCTCACAGCAACACTGGCTGTGTTGTGTGTCTCGGGGTGTGTGTGTGTGTTTATGTGGTGTATCTGCCTGCTGGGCTGAAGGCTCTGAAAACACAGCGTTCTCAGCTGGGCCTCTTGCTGGTTGCAGTGTGATCTCTGGGTTGGTTTTTGCAGTCTGTCTCCCTAGCTAGTCAGTGAGCACCTTGTGGGCAAGAAGTACAGGCCTGTGCATCTCTGTGACCCCAGCCCCTGGTATGACCCTGACACCGAGTGTCAGGTGCTTAATGGATGCTTGTGAAGGAAGGAAAGAGAAGATGCCGCAGGTGCAGGAAGGTATTTGGTGATGAGTGGGGAGCATGATCACTTGGTCTGGGGGGAGGGCTGTGCAGTCCCCAGTTCTTTTCTTCACCCCTGCCCCTACAGCTCAGGACTTGGAGTCACTTGGAGCTGGGGGGAGGAATTTGAGGCGAAGATATTAGGGCTGGTTAACTTCCTAAGTTAAGCATAAGCCAGAAGGCCCGTGAGGTGCCAGTCACCTGGGTGGTGCTCTGGGACCCATGATAAACCCTGGCCACCAAGCCTTCTCCTTCCCCTCACCTTTGTTAGTCGTCTAAGGGAAAATAATTCACCAGGTAATTTCATGAATTGAGTTCAAGGGGTCATCTTCGGAGGATTGCCCCTGCTTTTCATGGTTTCCTCATCCCCATCATGGCAGGTGGAGGGAATCTGCTTTTTCATGGGGAGGAAAAGCAAGTCCTTTGCCAAGCCTCTCACCTCTTAGCCTCCCTTCCTATTCTGTTCAGTGTTAGTTACCCTCTATTTGTCAAGCAGTATTTGCCATGATGGGCCTTCCAGGTGGCTCCGTGGTAAAGAATCCGCCTGTCAATGCAAGAGAGTCGGGAGACGTGTGTTCAGTCCCTGGATCAGGAAGATCCCCTGAAGTAGGAAATGGCAACCTACTCCAGTATTCTTGCCTGGAAAATTCCATGGACGGAGGACCCTGGAGGACTACAGTCCATGGAGTCACAAGAGTCAGATGTGACTGAGTGACTGAATACATTTGCCAAGGTGTTGGAGACTTTAACATGAAGACATGGTCTCAGCCCTTAAAGAAAATAACTGTATGATATGTGAGAGGCCCACCACATTCTAAACCTCATGACAGCACGTCCAGAGCCTAACTCTGTGCTCATAGACAGTAAGTGCTTAAAAAATCCATACAGACAAAATAAGAGGGATGCTTACAGGGTTAAGGAAACAGAAAAGGGGGAGTATCCATCTCAACTAGGGGGTAAAGGCATGAGAGGGGGATGGAAAACCATCAGAGCAGACTCCTGGGAGAAGTAATACTTGAGCTGAGTCTGGTAGGATGGGAATGAATTGTGGTAGAAGGGAGAGGAGGAGAGGCATGTTAAGTGATGGGTGTCATTCTAGGAAGAGGGAGTAAGTAACATGGATAAAACACATAGGTGAGAGGCAGCATGGCTGTTCCACAAGAAGTCTTTTGTGGGATATTTATGGGAAGAGAAATCAGCTTGAAGAGACTGGCAAGGTGAGACCACGAGGAACACTCAGGTCCCTGACAAAGGGTTGAAATTTTATCCTGTAGATCAGATTTCCCAACCAATAGGCAGCTGATATCTGTCAAGCTATAGAGTTGTGCAAAGAACCCAAGAATCCATACAAGCAGTTGTATTATTTTAGTGCTAGAAGGACAACAGTGGACAGGTGGAGAAGTTTTTCTGTGTTGAGAAAGGATCTTTTTGGAGAACAGGAAACCCAAATGGCCAACACATGTGTGAAAAGACTCTCAGTCTTACTAGAAACTCAGTGTATGGTTAACTGGGGCTGCTTTAACAACTTATCACCAAACAGATGCTTTAAAGGGCTTCCCTGGTGGCTCAGATGGTAATAAAATCCGCCTGTAATGCAGAAGACCTGGGTTCGATCCCCGGTTGGGAAGATCCTCTGGAGGAGGGCATGGCAACCCACTCCAGTATTCTTGCCTGGAAAATCCCTGTGGACAGAGGAGCCTGGTGGGCAGTCCATGGGGTCGTAGAGTCAGACACGACTAAGTGACTAAGCACTGCACTGCACTTCAGGTGCTTTAAAATCACAGAAATGGGGACTTCCCTGGTATTCCAGGGCTAAGATTCTGGGCTCCTAGTGCAGGGCCCCGGCCTCAAACTTTGTTCAGGGAACTAGATCCCGCATGCTGCAACTAAAAATACTGCATGATGCAACTAAGACCCAGCACAGCCAAAGAAATAAATAAGTAAATATTGAAAAAAAGAATAAGGACTTCCCTGGTGGTCCAGTGTTAAGAATCTGCCTGCCAATGCAGGGGACATGGGTTTGATCCCCCATTTGGGAAGACTCCACATGCCTTGGAGCAACTAATTCCATGCGCCACAACTACTGAGCCCAAGCTCTAGACCCTGTGAACTGCAACTACCAAAAGCCCTCACGCTGTAGCTACTGAAGCCCGTGTGCCTAGAGCCCATGCTCCCCAACAAGAGAAGTCACCACAACGGGAAGCCTGGGCACCGCCTCTGCTCATTGCAACTGGGAAAGCCTACACAAAGCAGTGAGGACCCAGTGCAGCTAAAAATAAATGGATAAAATAAAATAAAATTTTAAAATAAATTAGAAATGTATTCTCTTACAGTTGTGTAGTCCTGAAGTCTAACATCAAGGTGTCAGCAAGGCTGATTCCTTCCACAGGCTCTGAGGGACAATCTGTTCCTGCCACTCACCCAGCTTCTGGTGGCTGCAGACAATCCTTGCTGTTCCTTGAGTGGCAGCTGCATCACTGCGTTCTCTGCTCGTGTCATCGCATGGCGTTCTCCCTTCATGTCTCTCCTCCTGTAAGGACACTAGTCCTTGGATTTAAGGCCCAGCCTAATCTAGTATGTTCTCAGCTTAACTAATTATGTCTGCAAACACCCTATTTCCAAATAAGGTCACACTTCGGGATTCCAGGTGGACCTGAGTTTGGGGGACACTTCAATCCAGTGCACTAGAGCATGCTAAGTTGCTTTGGTTGTGTTCGACTCTTTGCGAACCCATGGACTGTAGACTGCTAGGCTCCTCTGTCCATGGAATTTTCCAGGCAAGAATTCAGGAGTGACTTGTGATGTCCTTCTCCAGGGGATCTTCCTGACCCAGGGACCGAACCCACATCTCTTATGTCTTCTGCATTGGCAGGCAGGTTCTTTACCACCTGGGAAGTTGCAATCCAGTGTTTTAGGGAAAGGAAAATATATGAGACACAAAAATGATGACTTCACTTCCGTCACACTGGCAAAAATGTTAATGTCTCTGTCCTGGGTTGTGTTCTCCAGAGTAGGTGAAGTTTAGGGGGCAAGATGCTTACTGGGGATCACTTCCTGTGAGAGGAACCAGACAGAAGCAGATTGGGCAGAGAGAGAAATCCAGCTGTAACGCAGGCCTTGCAGAACTTCCGTCAGTTTGGTGAAGTGAATACGGCCCCTCCACGTGTCCTTCATGGGGCTGAAGTGGCTGGACCTGACATTCCTAGAAGGGCAGACCCTTGGGAGAGATGCTCTCTGCAGCTGAGGTGGACCCTGAAGGAGTGGACAGTTGGAGGCCAGCAGCTGAGGAAGCAGTAAGTCCTTCCTCGCAGGATATTCTGATTGGCACACTCACTATCACAGTCTGACAGTACAGAAATGGTCAAAATGAAGAGTGTGGTAGGACAAAAAACTCATCTTCCAGTCCCCCGCCCCCCACCGAGATGTCCACATCAAATCACTGGAACCTATGGATATGACTTTGTTTGAAAAAAGAATCTTTGCAGATGTGATTAAGTAAGGCCACCCTGGATTATTTGGGTGAACCCTACATACTCTCCCAAGTATTCTTTTTTGGGGGGGGCTGTGCTGGGTCTTTGTTTCTGCCCCCAGGCTTTCTCTAGTTTCAGCAATCAGGGGCTTCCCTCTAGCTATGATGCACAGGCTTCTTTGTGTGGTGGCTTCTCTTGTTTCGGAGAACCGGCTCTAGGGTCTGGGCTTCAGCAGGTGTGGCACACGGATTTAGCTGCTTCATGGGAATTTGGGAATCCAACCTGTGTCCTCTGCAATAGCCAGTGAATTCTTAACCATTGGGCCACCAGGGAAGTCCCTCTCCCAAGTATTCTTATAAAAGAGAGATAGAGAGAGATTAGACAACATGGAAGAGGGGAAGGTGACCTGAGGATGAAGGAGACAGAGATGGGAGTGATGTGGCTGCAAGCCAGGGAATGCCTACAGGCACCAGAAGCTGGAGGAGGCAAGGAACAGACTGCCCCTGGAGACTCGAGAGTGATCATGACCCTGCTAAGAACTTGGTCTTGGCCAGTGAAACTGACTTTGGAATTCTGACCTCCAGAAATTTTAGAGAATACATTTCTGTTGTTTACATCCATCGAGTCTGTAGTAATGTGTTACAGCAGCCACGGAACTAATTAGCCAGGGAACTAATACAAAGAATAATAGGAAAATTGCTGGTGGGGATGCAAGTTGGTGAGCCCACTCAGAGGCTCTATCTTAGGGTGCAGTGAGGATTCAGCGTTCTAAGTATTTGCACAGTCCGCATGAATCCTGGCTGCTTATATTCCCACTGCCCACTGAGGTCTCCTGGAAGGAGAGCAACTGCATCCCCTCCAGTGGCAAGCTCAACACCCCCCTCAGACCTGCCCTGCCCTCATCCCGGCTGCACCTGCTATAGCTTCCGGAGACCAGTCTGTGGCCTTGTCCCACTTGCCTCTCAACCAGGTTGACCACCCCCAGACTCTCTCATCTCCTGGCCTTCCAGGGGAAGGGGAGTGCTGAGGAGGATGGCAGGCCCTCCCTTCTTCCAGCTTTGGGAAATAAACATCCCTGGAGCCTAGATCTACCCTCTGGGCAGAGGTCAACAAACTAGGAATGATCTTTCAGGCCAGATTAGATCTGCAACCCAACGGGGCCCCCTGGCTGTGTGTCTAACAGGGCACCAAGGTCCTTGAGACTCCCTTAGGTGTATTTTAACTTGCTTGACCCCACAAGGACACATTTCTGAAAACTTGCACATTTCATGTTCATGTTTGAAATATCATACTTGAACCTAGTTTTAAGAAGGTGTGTTAAAAGGTGGAAAATTCTAGAAAACAATACAGCGGCCTTGTGGGGGTGATCTGTTAAGGAATAGTCATAGTTTATAGCCTTATCTCAAACTCTCCTCCCAACCCTGCTCCTCCCAGAAATAAACCTACTAAAGGTCAGGGGTTGGGCCTAACTTCCCAGGCTGGTCCCTCCCAGGATGGGGAGCTGGGGCGGGCCTCTGCTCCTGTACCTGGCCCTGCTGGCCTTCTCTGAAGGGCAGGTCACGTAGGCATCCGCTTAAATCCCACCCACTGGGGTGCCTCCTCCAGAGTGGAGCTGAGAGAACAGAATTCTGCCCTCTCTGGATCCCACACGTCAGAAAGGCCTGGATTTTGAAGCAGGGTGGTGTGGGGTGAGACGGGGGAAGGGAGTGAGTGTTTTCAGCACAAGCCCCTTCCTCCTGTACAGATGGAAACAGTGTCCTGACCCTTGGTTACAGTCCCCAGGCTAATGCTCATCCCGTCATCCTTCTACTGTTTTCCCAACACCTCAGTTAAGTTTTTAGCCTCTTCAGTATCTTTTGGACTGGACACTGACTCTCAACCAGGCTTTCGGAGAAAGTGACAGATCTAGAAATCTTCCTGGGACAGCTGTGTATACCTCTTATGAGAGTCAGGAGAACCTTACAAAATAATATCCTTAATTCTCATAGATCCCCAGGGAGCTGATAACATATCAGCAAGTGTGCTGTAGCTGAAACCACCAGAAGTGAAATAAATGGGTTTTCTCTCACTTTTACCTGGGACAAGTGGCTGCATTAAGAATTTCTTAAAGACAATACTTATATTTCTTATTTGTATTTTGAAGTTTGCATTAAGCACTAACTGTATGCCAGGTCTGTATCAGTGACAGACCACTCTGGGCTCAAGGAGCTAACATTCTTTTTTTTTTTTTAACTTTTTATTTTATATTGGAGTATAATTCACTAACAATGCTGTAACAGTTTCCAGTGGACAGCAAAGGAACTCAACCATACACACACACACACACACACACACACACACACACACACACACACGTATCCATTCTCCCCCAAACTTCCCTCCCATCCAGGCTGCTGCATCACCTTGAGCAGAGTTCCCTGTGCTGTACAATAGGTCCTTATTGGTTATCCATTTTAAATAAATATAGTGTGTACATGTCGATCCAAACTCCCTAACTATCCTTTCCCCTCATCCTCTTCCTTCTCTAAGTCTGTGAGTCTGTTCTGTAAATAAGTTCATTTGTTTCATTTCTTTTTGGATTCTACATATAAGGGATATCATAGGATATTTCTCTCAAAGAGCTAACATTCTCTAAGGGAGGCAAATACGTGATCGGATCATTACATTACTATATATGTATATGTGTGTATATACACACTTAATCAATCATGGCATACAGCATGTTAAATAGAAGCATGTGAGTAAGCCCAGTAGGAGTAAGACAGTTCTCTGGGGAGTAGGAGGCATAATAATTTAGGCCTTGAAGGATGAATAGGAGTTTATCTTGGTTTACTCAGGGGGTGGGGAGACCATTCCTAATCTCATCCTCTTAGCTTCCTTACTAAGGAAGGTAGGCAGAGAAAGGCCTTGTGTAAACGTTCAGGGAGAGTTTGGAAGAGAAAGTGCAGACTAGGAGGGCCAGGCCACGTGGGTTCCACTGTGGGCCATGGGGAGCCTCTGCAGGACTGTCCACCTGAGGCCCAGGGACACAGGGGCTGTTTAGGGTGGAGGCCAACTCGAACTCCAGAGGCCGTGAGAAGCTGAACCATGTCGACTCAGTGCTGAAGATGTGGGCAGGTTTGAGAGTTGGTTAATTAGAATTTAGACTATAACTTGGAGGGAGTGCCAAGGATGGGGAATTATACGCTTTCCCTCTACCCAGGGCCCACCCCCCCACCCCACCCCCACCTCCGGATCTCCTCCGTCCTGGAATGGGACACAGTCCTTGGCGCAAGGCAGAATTTCAAGGTGTTTGAAGATTGCTTCTAAGCGAGGGAGGAGGGGATGTAGACACTTGAGGTTGCAGTGGGTCTAGACAACTGGCCTAAGGAGGAGCTGGTGCCATTCAACCCCCTTCTAGGGAGAACTTGAGGAAAAGCCTTGGGGTCAGGAGGGAACCACAGCCTCCCACCCAGCACCCGCCTGAGGCTTGGGGTGGAAGCAGGCAGCCTGGGAACCGGTCTGCCAACCAGTTTAACCAGGGACTGGTTTCGACTCCGGAGTTCAAAGGAGCTGGGTGCACCCGTTTCTCCCGCCAACGGGAGCAGCGGCCCTTAACCCTTTCCGGATTGTGCCTGGGGTAATGTCCAGGCTCATGCTGGAGAGGGGTCTGGCCTCTTTGGGGCTTGAAACAGGTAGAGGTGACCTCAATTACGGTTGGAGGTGCAAACAGGCACCCGAGAGTGGCAGAATGAGGCGGGAGGCTCCCCGATTCTCCCCACACCGATTTCCCTTGGGGTTCCCTCCTCCTGCTCAGGCGGTCCCTGGAGGACCCTGGCTTCTGGGTGGGTGCAGGGGCGCTGGGATTGGATTTCTGGGGTAATGAATATTCATCAGCTGAGCCGGCCTCTGCTTCTGTTTACTTAGTCGGGAGGGGCTGGGTTTCAGGTTCACCTTGACTCCCGGAGCCACAGCGGAGCAGGTACCGCTCCTGCACCTGTTTCTCCGCACCTGCTCCACAGCTGCTCCTACCCAGCTCTCCCAGCCTGAACCTTGCCTGGCGCGGCAGTCGGGAGGCACCCTCACCTCCCCCAGTCTCCCGGGGCGCAGCTCCTGCACTCAGCTCCTTCTCTAGAAAGCTCTCGCCTCCAGCCTCCCAGCAGTCGGGCTCAAAGGTACCGGCAGAGGGTGGGCGGGAGGGGAAACCAAGGCATGGACCTCTGTCCGGGGGCTCAGTTCTGCTTCCATGACTGATACGCCCAGCTGGGAAGGGGGACCAGACATGCCGGCTCCCATCTCTCTCTAGGTGGGCAGGCAGAGCTCGACTCATCCCACTGGCTTCTTGGAGTCAATCCAGGCCTCCAACAGAGCTCCTTCTGGGAAAGCTTTACTCCAGAGCAGTGATCTATTAACTCTTGCTGGACAGAAGCTTACCACCTGCTACCCCCTCTCCCACTGGAGGATGTTTCTGGCTGTCTGGTAGGAATATATCCCTGTCCTCTCCAGGGTACCTGAGTGTCACGCAGAGTGGAGAAGTACCACAGGGGCCGTGCAGAGATGCAAGGAATAGAGGCTCTGAGTTTTGTCTTACTGCAGGAAGCCGACTCGCCCCTTCAACCCCCCCCTCCAGCCTTCCACCTCCACCCCAGTCAATGGTTAACTTGTTCCAGCTCAGAAGGAGCCCAACCCAGTCTGGGCAAGGCCCTTAGGGCAGTTCACAGAACCCAGATGGCGTGGTGGGAGATGTCCGGGGGTGCCCACATGCCTGCCAGGGTGCTGACCATCATAGGCAGGGGGTGGCAGGCTATCCTGTGAGGCCCTTATGGGTTCCTAAGCTGTGCAAACAGTGGAGGTGTAACTTGCATCTTCAGGGCTGATTTCTATCATCTGATGGATTGCAAGGCCCTGGGGCAAGGGCCTTGCCCTCAGTGTGCCTGCTCAGGCCCTGCAGAAGCAGGTATATCACCAACTGCTGAGTCTGTTCAAAATTCCAAGTACATCCCCCCCCCCCCCCCACCCCAGGTCCCTCTAGCCTCCTGTGACTACACGTGGGCATGTGACTGTTGGCCTCTGGCTTTTTGCAACTTTGGATACCTGGGAAGTTTGACTGTTGTGTCACATTTTTTTCTCTAAAATCAGATTTTACACTATTTTGAGGTAGCTCACAATTTAAAAGAATCTTGTAGCCCCCTTATTTTGAAAAACAAAGAATAGTCTGCTAATTTATCTGTTCTGCAAATTTAGATTTCCATAGATTAGCCTTGCTTAAAGGGCTAAACACCTGCTTACTGGCGTGTCATGTCCTCCTGGACAGAAGGGACAGCAAGGCCTAGCAGAAAGCATTTTGGAGAGACCAGAATTCAAGGCTAGGAGCCAAGGGCACCAATAACTTGGTGCCATGGTGAAAGCTCCAGGGCAGGACCCAAGGGCTATTCTGACCTCTCTCTGTGGTTTTCTGACAAGTGGCTCCCTTTATTCCAAGGAGAGTTAAGACCCATGCATGCCAAGTTCTAATACCTGTTTAAAGTGGTAT
The DNA here is from genome assembly GCF_963930625.1 of Muntiacus reevesi. Classification (NCBI taxonomy): domain Eukaryota; kingdom Metazoa; phylum Chordata; class Mammalia; order Artiodactyla; family Cervidae; genus Muntiacus; species Muntiacus reevesi. Next base: position 23,896,561 of record NC_089266.1, on the reverse strand, counting down.
ATTTTAAGTGGCACAAGCAGAGGGTACTCTCATAGAGCAAGGCAGTTTGGTGGTTACTGTTGTTTCAGGAGCTGAATCCTCCATTGCCCAAGTTCCTTAGCAGTCCCAGATGGGCCGTGGTGGGGTTGTGGGTTTTGCACCAGACCAGGTGATGACTGGGGCAACCATAGGCCAAGCAAGCACCCTGTCCCTCCTTCCTGGCCCTCCCCACGGCTCCTTCCAGAAACCCATTCTGGAACACCAAGTTCTGTGCAAGGCTGTGCTAAGCCCAGGTGGGGCAGGCTGCCAAAGCAAAGCTCTCAGGCTGTCTCCTTGGTGCACCACCTCTCCAGGGTGCCCTAAAAGTATTTACCTGACCACTCACCCCTCCTTCACTTTCTAAGTGGGAGCTGCACTAGATCTCCTTGGGATTTTCTTGCTTGAGCTTAGCTCGAGGGACAGAGCTGACAAAGTGGCATCCGCTTCCTGGACAGAGAGGTGGGGAGGAATCCCCTTGCTCTGGGCAAGTGGATGGATATATGCAGGGCCAGGGGACAACCACAACAAGGAGGCCATGGATGCAGGCACTCAGTTCATTTCAAACTTAGGTCAGCATCCTGCTTTCATTTCTTTCTTTATTTTTCTTCTTAAATACTTTTTTGGCTGAACTGCACAGCATGTGGGATCTTAGTTTCCTGACCAGAAATCAAACCCATGCCTTCTGCATTGGAAGCATGGAGTCTTAACCACTGGACTGCCAGGGAAGTCCCTCTTTCATTGTTTATGAATTTGACCTGCTAGATGATCATCTAGCTTTCCGGTGTGCTGTGGCTATTGCACTCTCCTCCTCAGGACTTGCACAGCTCACACTGATACTGAGTCCAAGCTTGCTGTGCTCACTACATGACAGGCCAGTGAGTCGGAGAGACGAGGTGTTGAGGCAAGGAATACAATTTTATTCAGAAAGCCAGCTGACCAAGAAGATGGCAGACTAATGTTTCAAAATAACCATCTTTTTAGGGTCCGAATGCCAGGTTCTTGTATGGATCAGAGATGGCAGGGAGGAGGAAACAGTAAAAGGGCCATTAATTTTGCAAATATCTCCTAGAATGGCAAGCCTCAGGCAGGGGATGTGTGAGGTTCTTCCTTCCTGCCATCTATGGGTGGATAGGGTTCTGAACAAAGGCACTTTTAACAGTCAGGCAGAGGGGCAGGATTCTCTGAGACAGGCCATTATGTATGATTATAATAACAAAAGTAATGGAGAGCAAATCGAGGAAAGTTTCAATATGGAGCCAGTATTGACTTCTCCCTGCAACAATACCACAGAGTTCTGAAAATCAGACCACTAACCTCTCCAGGCCCAAAGATGTTTCCATTTCTCATCACTCTGCCTGCTCTTTCATTGATCTTGATATCTCTAGCCTATACTCTCTTTTTCTTGTGGTGTCCAGATAACTTCATCTGCCAAAACTTACACCAGCTCAGGCAGCAACTTCATGGAATAGTAAAAGGTGAGGCCACTACTGTGTCAGGACACATCACATTGTCAGTGGAGAAACTTGGCTTTCAGACCCCTGCCCCACCTCTCATGGGGTATCCTTATGGAGGGTCCAGCCTGTGATAACCAGACCCCACATGTACCTCTTGGCCCCACCAAACCTCCCTCCGAATGTTCAGGTTCCCTTCGAACTCCTGTCCTTATGGAAGCTGTATGGGGAAAGGGAACCACCCCTTAATAAGTTTTACTTTGCAAAGCACATCTACCTCGTGGGCAAGGATGAACATTAGAGCTGAAGTTAGGTCTGGAAAGGATGGGTGCGGACACTGAAGTCCAAAGATGTACCTTGCCAGAGGTCATGAGGCTGGAACGGTTCTCGGGACTTCCCACTCCCAGCCTGATGTCTCTCTCCCTTAGAAAAACCCCAGCTGCTTCTTCAGCCCTGGTGGTGACCACAGGGAAGTCCAAATTACTCTGAACATCACAAATCCTGTTTAATTTTGTAATGAATTCCAAAGAAAATGCATAGGGCATTTCTGTCCATCTGATACCAGCTGATCACCTGTCTGCTCCTGGCAGCAGGGCCTGGAGGCATAGCGGGAAGAGCTTGGGAAGGTGGCCAAGGACCAGCTGCTTATGACCTGGCAAGCTATTCACCCTCCTGCAGCCCCAAGGGGCCTGGAGTGTCAAGCTGCCCGGCAGCGGTGTGTAGCTGTCCCACTGTCCCGTCTGCCTGGCTCAGATGGCGTCCCCGTGGATGTTTTCTTGACTGCCTCTTCACCAGACCCCTCTCTCTCCTCATGTTGACCAAAAGGATCGCATGGCTGACCTGAATCCTGGGTTCACTTGGCCCTACCTTCAATTCTTTCAAGCCTGGTTGGGAGACTAGAAAGGTCTACTCCAAGGCCCCTACCCCTTCTCCCCACTGACCGCTTTCTCTACACCCCCTGCTCCTGCAGGAAGCCCCACCCTCAGGTCTGGGAACGCCATGACTGAAGTTGGTTGGTGGAAGCTGACCTTCCTGCGGAAAAAGAAATCCACTCCCAAAGTGCTGTATGAGATCCCGGATGCCTACACCCAGACTGAGGGCGGTGCGGAGCCCCCGAGGCCTGAGAGCGGGAGTCCCAGCAGCAGCTTCAACACCCGCCTGGAGAAGATCATGGACAAGAACACCAAGGGCAAGCACGTCAAAGTCTCCAACTCGGGCCGCTTCAAGGAGAAGAAAAAGGTCCGAGCCTCGTTAGCGGAGAACCCCAACCTCTTTGATGACCGGGAGGGCAAAGGACAGTGAAGGGGGCTGAGGAGGACGCTACCACCTGCCCGCTCCCTGCCATCAGCTGGGTCTGAGACGGGAGCTTGCCACACTGGCCTCTTTGGCCACAGCTGAAGCCGTGGGGGGACTTGATGCCTGCTGGCAGGAAATGTCTGGTTTTAGGTTTGTATTTATGTGCTCTGGCTTTCTGGAAGGCCTGAGAGATCCCAGGTCCTCCTGCCCTCCCCCACCACATACAAAGGCACTTCAGTTCAAGGTTGAAAAGTCCCACTTGGGAAGGACAGCCCTCCTGGAGGCACTGGCAGCACCAGCAGGGAGGTGGGCGTGGAAGGAATGGAGCAAGGGATCCGGACAGACCTCACCCCCTGCTGGGGCACAGGGTCAAGGGTGAGTTTAAATGACTGCTCCGTCTACTTTCTCTACCTGTGATTATTCTCTGGATCAATTCTGAGTGCATTTTCCAGAAGCCACGTGATGGGGGTGGTTTCCTGGAGCTGAGGTGGAGATGATGAACTTGAGCTCACCTCCTAAGTCAAGTGGGAAACTTCCTGGAACTTTGCCCTCAGGTGTGTGCGGGGAGGGGACACTGGCACTCCCTAGGAGGTGCTGCAGAAGGCCGGACCGGGGACCCCACAAGTTCTGCATGCACCCTCAAAGGGAAAGTACACTGCCCCTCAGGTCCAAACTTGGAAAGGGGGTGGGAAGTTCTGGCAGGAGCCCTCCTACCCCTACTAGTATTTAAGATGGATCAGCCCCAGAGATGAGTCCTGGAGCCTTGAATTTTCTTTAAAAGAAGAAAAAATTGTAGGTTTCTTTTTGTAATAAACAATGCTGCAAAAGCAGAGAAACTATGTACGCTCTTGTCTTACATTTACTGAGACGCTGTTTTTCATGACTTTACTCTTTTTTACTTTGTGTTAAAACTGTTCCTTTTGAACATCAGGAAAGGTCCCCAGGTGAAAAAATATAATGCATGGGGCCCTAACTTCACCACCAAGCCATCTTAGCATCTGGAGATGGAGAGAGCAAAGGAAGGAGCTAGTTACACCTCAGCAACAGAAAGGCTTTCAGGTGCTCCAAGAGAATGGAGCCGACCTCTGGTGACTGACCCCCAAATCTCAGGGGTTTAGTTTGGGATCCAGATTCAAATTCTGGTTCCTCCTTTAGCAGCTGGGTGATTTGGAGAACATTAAAAAGCAAAAACAAAATCTCTGAGCCTCAGCTTCCTCTTCCGTAAAAGGGGCTGTACTAATATCTATTTCACAGAGAGTGGCCAGTATAGGGCTTCACTGGTGGCTCTGCGGTAAAGAATCCACCTGCAATGCAGGAGTCACAGGAGATGCAGGTTTGATCCCTGGATTGGGAAGATCCCCTGGAGGAGGGCATGGCAACCCACTCCAGGATTCTTACCTGGAGAATCCCAGCAACGGAGGAGCCTGGAGGGCTGCAGTCCAAAGGGTGGTGAAGAGTCGGACATGACTGAAGTGACTTAGCACACGTACATGGTCAGTATTACATGACCCATAAATAGTCCTATGTATGTGCCCAATGAATATCAGTTTCCTTCCCTTTTATGAAGGAACTCCACCACAGCTCATGCTTCCGTTTAAGGATGAAGAGAGAGCTTACTCCCTATGCTGTTAGGTCTAGACCCTCCTCAAGCCCCAGGAGCTGAGAACTGGAAAAAAAAATTGACCAAATCTCTGGAGCTCATGGTGGGAACAGAGAGAGACCGAGGTGACAACTAAACAATGTGATTCTGTGGCTTCCAGGTCAGCTCCTCGCAGGCTGCTGGGCCACCCCAGGGAGGTTACTCAGGACATTTACCAAAACAAACAGACCTGTACAAGGGGGCCTTTGTTAGCTGGCCTCACCCAGGCCAGAGGGAACTCTGAAGAAGAGGGAGGGAGACCAGGGACTGGAGGGAGGGAAGGCGGGCTCAGGTGTATGGCCTTCCCCCAAGCCTCTTCCCCATCCCTCCCCACCACATGTAACTTTCTAGGGTCCCCACAATCATTCAGTCCGTAAAGCCTCCCATGGAGGAGCTGACTCTCCACCGACTGCAGCTCTGCTCAGAGTTAGCAGCTGAAACTCAGAGGGTTTATAATCAGCCAGCTCTGTGGCAAGTACCCCCACGAAGTTCCTCCTGTAACCCTCTCATCATAGGTGCTGTCATGATCACCGTTTTGCAGGTGCATTAGCTGAGGCTTAAGAGATCAAGTCACCAGACCTGGGTCAGGGGTTCCTAGTGGCAAAGCTGGGGCTGAGGCCAGACCTGTGCATGTGGCTGCCACACCACACAGCCCCCTTCACACTGGGTTTTTATCTGCTCAGGGAAGGGAAGCCCGGCGAGCTGCAGTCCATGCGGTTGCAAAAAGTCGGACAGGACTGAGCAAATTAACAACAGGGAAGGGAAATTGAGGCTCAGAACAAGGAAAGTAGTACAGTCACCTGCAGTGGGAAGGTGGGGAGAGGGCCGTGCCTGGGCCTTGGGGCCCTGGGAGGCAAGCATCCTCTGAGGGGGCCGCCCAGAATCTGGAACCAGTGAGGAAAAGCCAACCAGTTCCAAGGGTGAGACCCCAAACCACAGGCACCTGCCGCTTCAGCCATCCTGAGGTTCCCTGAGGCAAGGGGTGGGGAGGGGTGAGAGGCTGGGCCCCAGGCCACTGACCTGTGGTTCTGTCTCATACTGGCAACCACCAGGCCACTATTTTCCCTCTTAGGTGAGAGGGTCTGCGCGTTCCTCAACCCTGTGCATGCCGCTCCACTCCACGGCCCCAAAGTGATGGCCACAGAATCTCCCATGAAAACTCCACACATATCCCTAAGTTAAGGGATGGACGGATGGGCTGGGGGAGGTAATAAGAGCCAAAGGAGACCTGGCTGCCCAGGAAGTCAGTGCCCAGGCAGCCACAAGTGTTCACCAGGCCAGAGTAGGAGGAAGCGAGAGTGCAATTATGAAAATATGAGCAGGAGAGGGAGAGGCTACGGTTATTGACCACAGTTTCACTGGGATAGGACCCAAGAGGGGAAAGAGGGGGGCAGGAGGGGCCAACCAGAATTGGCCTGTGCTGCCTAGAAGGGGCCAACCCTGGGCATCGGGCTCCCCCTGCTGGACACCCAACTTCCCCAAGTGGAGAAGCCAGGTAGGAGGAGTTGCTTAAATTCTTCAAGTCCCCTCAAACATCGGGGGCGGGGGACGAGACCAGGCTAGATTGAATATTTACATCATGCATGGCTGATGAGCTTTTATTTTAGACTTGGCACAGGGACTGTCAGACAGAGGAAAGGAAAGGAACAGCTGAGACCAGGCTCAAAGCAGGGGCTATACACAGACCCCATAACAGTCAGGACAAGGTAGGGAAGGGCACTCCAGCACCCTCTCCTGCAAGTGGCCGCATTGTGCCTTCCTGCACCCCCCGGCTTAAGGAAGCCGGTGGGGGTGGGGGGTGGTCAACACCCAGAGGGCCGCTCTTGGAGGAGGCAGTCAGTAACAGACGCCAAAGCACACACCCATACAGTGGAATGAAGCACAGTTTACAGAGTTGCAAGCTCAATGGCCAATGTATGCAAACAGTCAGTTCTCTGATCCTGGCTTAGTTACAGCAAACATTTGCCCAGCCTGGCTCCTCTCCGCAGCCTGGAGGCCACTCATCCACGTTATCCCTGGTCACCAGGCTTGTGCTCGAAGAAGATAAAGACTATAGGTCAGCACAGGCCTCAGCCAAGTGCTACCAAAGAATCCAGCTGCAGTAGTGGTTGGTTTAGAGGTTGAGGTTTTTTTTTTTTTTTTTGAATTGAACTTTTTGTTAGAAAAAATGCCATATTTTATAGATCACCATTTATGAGAATCCTACCAAAGCACTCCAACAAACTGGCCTTGAAGAGAAACAGCACAGTTGAGGCTAATCTAGTTACGTGGAAGCGGAGGTGGTTTTGTTTAAAGCAGCGTGGGATTCGATGGATCTGGGGTAGGCTCCCAGGGGAAGCCAAAGCTGCAGGCCTGTGGACTACACTTCAAGTGAATGAAAGTCACTCAGTCGTGTCTGACCCTTTTTGACCCCATGGACTAGAGAGTCCATGGGATTCTCCAGGCCAGAATATTGGAGTGGGTAACCTTTCCCGTCTTCAGGGGATCTTCCCAATCCAGGGATCAAACCCAGATCTCCTGTAGTGCAGATGGATTTTTTACCACCTGAGCCACAAGGGAAGCCCCACTGCAAGTAGCAAGGATCTATTAACATGGGCTCTCAACCTTGGCTGCACAGAATTCCCAAGGACCTTTGAAACTTCCCCAAGTCCTGGCTGCACTCACACTGGTCAAATCACCTTTGAGAGTGGGACTGAGCAGCAGGGTTTTTAAAGCTCCTGAGTAATTCCAGTGAAAACCAGTGACCTAGGAGTCGTCATCAGTAGGGGCGGCAGGGAGGTAAAGGGATACGTGTCTGAAAAGTATAAGCTCTATTATTTAATTTTATATCTGGAAAAAGAAATACATATAAATGTATGTATATATGTATTTCACATACATATGTGCTGTGCTAAGTCGCTTCAGTCGTGTCTGACTCTTTGCGACCCCATGGACTGTAGCCCACCAGGCTCCTCTATCCATGGCATTCTCCAGGCAAGAATACTAGAGTGGGTTGCCATGCCCTCCTCCAGCGGATCTTCCAGACCCAGGGATCGAACCCACATCTCTTACATCTCCTGCACTGGCAGGTGGGTTCTTTACCACTAGTACCACCTGGAAAGCCCTCACATACATCAAGTTTTTATAAACAAATGTGGAAAGTAAGGCCTGATGAAAATCTTCCTGACCACAGGTACTAGCATGAGTTCCTTCTACAAAACTCCTGTCTGATAGGGACAGAACACTCACTACCTAACCTACTCCCTCTTAGGCAGCCCCAATTGAGATTTCTTCCCATACTGAGATAAAATCTAACTTCATGTAACTTCCACCTATGGGTCCTTTGGAGCTACAGAGAATAAATTTAGTCTCTTTTCCACATTGCTCCTCTTCAGATAATGAGGGGCAGCTATCAGCTGGGTAAGAGGTTTAAAAATATCCTACTAGTAAGTGAGTCAGTTAAGGTTCTTTTTGTTGCAAGCAAATCAATTCTGACTGGTTTAAGCCAAGAAAAAAAAAAAAAAAAACTCTCTCTTTTTTAAAAGAGACAATGGGGGTTTTCTGAGGTAGAAGGAGGAATTACACAACCCCAGACATGGGAAGGCGGGATCCATGGATCGTTCAGGGAATTTGCAAGAGCAGCAGCCAGAAGTTGCTGTTTCTAGGCCACCATTATTTACTTGGCGGCTACAATGGTTCCTATGCTCTGAGTCTCTAGATTTCAAATTTCAAATTTGAAAGAAAAGAAAAACCCATTGGCTAGATTGCCTCAGGTGCTTCTGCTGGGACCAATTGGCTCTGGCCAGACTCTGTCATGTGATAACAGACAAGGCTGCTGAGGGCCCACCCCCTGTCACCGGAAAAGGGAATCACATCAGCTCCACCCCTAGAGGGAGCTATTCCAATAAATCATAGTTAAGGTCGAGAGGATAACTAGGAAATTTTCCGTTTATGATCGTCTGTGATACTGTTAAACTCCACTAGACTAGCTGACTACAGAGAATTCTGACGGTAAACACTGAAGGGCCCTGAATGTCAGAGGCAGGAAGGGAAATGGCTTGAGTTTAGAAGGGTCTGGCCCCCCATCCCATACCCTCTCTGGGGCACTGGCTCTGGGGCACTGGCCCCAGCTCCACTTGGTGCCAACAGATTGGGAGTCAGGGCGCAAGTCTCTCATAGAGCCAGTCTTCTTCCCCTCGGTGGGTCATGGGCCCCAGAGGGGCGTCTCCAGTTAGTAGGCCTCGTCGAAAGACGATCCGGTCGTGCAGGCGGTTGGTTTGGCCTTGCCAGAACTCCATCACCTCTGGGTACAGGATGTAGCCACCCCTACAAGGAGAAGTAGACGGTTTGGTGCTCTATGCATTTTTCTAACCAGGCAACCCTCACCACCCTCCACGCCATCCCAGAGTCCCGTGAAGGAAGCTGCTGGCATGCATCTGACAAGGGTTGCCAGGGAGGAGTGAATCTGGAATTCCAAGGACAGCATGGCTTCAAGGAAGCATGAGGGTCCCAAGTGTCCCTTTCTAGGTCACCCCCAGTATCACTCACCAGTATTTTGGCTTTGGCACCTCCTGTTCCTGGTAGAGTTGCTCCAGTTCCTTATTTTTCTTTCTCAGATACTGTCCAGGGGAAGGAAATGAAGAAAGGGCCAGACTCAGTCAGTGCTTCATTGAATCACCACTTATAGGGCCTGTGCTCTCTGCCAGGTGCTGGGGACACAGGTGACCTCCACGGGCACAGTTCAACAGGAGGGTCAGACAGACACAGGAGGCCTGTTCCCTGCTCCCCATATTCACACCCCCCACTTTCCCATCCATTTCACGTTGCTGGAAAGAGAGGGCCCTGGCATCCCCTGGGGACAGCCTCTGGGGCTGAGCCAAGGCACCCACCACTCAAAGGGCTAAGGAGAAGCCCCACTTACCTCCCTATCTGGGATCACGGAACTCTGATGACTGACCACAGCCCCAATCTGGCTGCTCTTGGGGCGGGAGTGGAAGTAGCATTCAGCCTCCTCCTCAGGCAGCTTCTTCACGGGCCCCTCCACACGCACCTGCCCAGGGATGGCCTTGGTTAGACAGCATTCAAGGCCACCTGCCCTCCCAATCAGCACTGGCCCGTCTTCTTTGTTCTCCTCTTTAGCCACTGCCCTATTGGGCCTGACTCCAGGTAGCCCAGCTAAGTGAGAGCCATTTGAAAGGCAGGATGTTTGCGCAGCCTGGGGACCTTCACCAGGTTCATCCATAAACTCAGGCCCCTCCTACCTCCAGTCCACCCCCTACCTCCCAGGAATGCTCACTCACCTGACGGTGCAGGGGCTCCCAGTAGAAGACAAGGGAAGCAAAGGGATTCGAGTCCTGGAAATGGAAGAGAATCCACAGACAGTCATCAGGACAGGAGAGAGGATGCCTGAGCACAGGGGGAAGGTAGGGGGTCTGTACCACGCAGGCTCACTGAAGATGCATTTACTGCAGCATCTCATTAAGTTCTCAAAGGTAGGCCTACTTTTACAGGTGTGGAGATAGGCTCAGTGAGCTTCAGTAACATGCCCAGGTTCACAGAGTCAATGGAAGACCTGCACTGAAAACCTCAGTCAGATGGACTCCAAAGTGAGGCTTGCCATGTCTCTCACCCAGAGATTTGCAAATCCTCTGAAATTCACATTTGACTGTACTGGACTCGGGAAGGGCTACTCATTTTGGATTCATTAACTGAACACATATGAAGTACCAGCTCTGTGCTCAACACCAGGAGAGGTGCTGGGGATATAACAGAGACACCTCAGAGGCAGCCCCGCCCCCACGGAGCTTACTGTTTAGCAGAGGACATATACATTGATCACATAACCCCCCAAATACATGCAGTTAGAAACTAAAACAACGGCAGAAAGGATATTTGTCAGTTATAGTGACCGCAAACAGTGAGAGGGGCTGGCTCAGCCTGGGAGTCCAGAGGCTTCTGTGAGGGGGTGATGTGGGGGCTGAGACCCGAAGACACAGGAGCTACTCAGATAAACAGCTAGGGAGGTGGAGGTGCTTAAGGCTTGCCCTCATTCACAGCAGAGAGCAGGCAAGTGCAAAGGCCTCTAGTCAGGACAGTGCCTGAGCACGGCTGGCAGGTGGACTGGGGCAGGGGTGGCATGAGTAGGTGACCAACAAGCCAAGGCTGGACGCTGCAGGCCCAGGAAGGATTTACCGTGAACCCTCACCAGCTCTTTTCCCTTTCGACTCTCGAAGTTAGTGAAGAAGCGGAAGCCATCCTTGCCAAAGCCCTTCAGCAGCACCATGCGGGCAGACGGTTTCCCATCTCTGGGGCAAAGAGCAGAGCACCATGGTCAGAGACCCTCCCCACAGGATGTCTGAGCACCCCTACACCTGTGCCCCCTGATTCTGCACTCTCTGGGCACTCAAGCTGCCCATGGGAATTTGTCCCAGAGGTGCAAACATGACACCGTTGCCTAGGGCCCTATAATGGACTGAACTGGGTTCCACTAACATTTTTGAAGCCCTCACTCACAATGTGACTGTATTTGAAGATGGGACCTTTAGGGAATGATTAAGGTTAAATGAGATCATAAGAGTGGGACTCTAATCCAGTAGGACTGATGTCCTGATAAGAAAAGGAAGAGACACCAGAGAACTCCCTCTCTCCCTGCATACACAAAGGGAAGGCCATGCGAGAACACAGCAGAAAGGCAGCCATCTGTAAGCCAGGACTCGAGAGAGGCTTTGCTAGAAACCAACTCTGGTAGCACCTTGATTTTGGACTTCTAACCTCCAGACCTATGAGGAAACAAGTTTCTGTTATGCCACCCAGTCTGTTATGGTGGCCCAAGCAAACTAGCTCTGGGGGATATACAAGGGCACAGTACAAGAGCCCTACCTCCAAAGCCTTACACTTTAGTGAGGAGGGGGAAGAAGAGTTGAATAAGAGGCTAATACAAACGATGTCTCAAATAATTTATGACTGATTGTCAAATGAATGATACACACCAGCAATTGTACTAGATTTCAAGAGAGGGAGATGGCTTTATGGAGATCTACCTCCCCAGATGGGAACTGGGGAGACTGGGAGCTGAGGGAGACCAGGGTGCTGGGAGGTGGAAGCATCAAGGGCAGAGATGAATGAGGCACTACATTTTATCACTAAATGGAATTGAGTCAAGTGTAATCTTTGGTTTACAGGTAAGGACACTGAGGCCCAGAGAAGACAAATTACTTGCCTGAGGTCACACAGCATGTTAATAACAGAACTAGAATCACAAAGTTGTCATCCATCAAATTGAGAGCTTTCTAAGTTTCCTACTTCATCTGTACCCACCTACAGAAGGGCCCACGGCTGTGCCTACCTCGTACATGTAGCCAGACACATGGCGTTGGCTTCCATTATGTCAGGACACTGAACAGCCTCCTCGAACCAGGCAGCAAACTGCTTCACAGGGTCCAGGGAGGTCAGATGAGTCTCCTCAAATGCCTGGGAAGGAAGAGTTTTATTTCATTTAACAAACACATAGAGTGTTTATTGTGTACATGCTCTGTTTAGGCACTTTTCAAGAGTTAACTCATTTAGTCCTCATAACAAAAACCTGTCCCCAGGAAGGTTCTGTTAGCCTCATCTTATAGGTGAGAAAACAGGTACAAAATGGTGAATAATTTGACAAATCAGGGTTTCATGTCAAACCTATCACCTGGGAAACCTAGGGAAAAAAAAAAAAAAACCCACTCCTGGGCTCCACCCAGTAAATTCTCATTCAGCAGGTCAATTGCAGGAAGGGGGACCCCTTCCAGGGCCTGAGAGTGGGCTCTTGTCTGACACTCAGAAATGAATTGTCCAAGGAGGTACACTTGCTGACAAAACAAGAGGCTTTATTGGGATGGGGCGCCCGGGTGGAAAGCAGAAGGGTAAGGGGACCCGGGAGGGCTGCTCTGCCACATGGCTTGCAGTTTCATGTTTTATGGTGATATTGTTGGTTTCTGGGTTGTCTCTGGCCAATCATTCTGACTCAGGGTCCTTCCTGGTGGCACGCGCAGTGCTCAGCCAAGATGGATTCCAGTCAGAAGGGTTCTGGGAGGTAGGTAGGACATACAGACTGTCTCCTCTCTCCTTTTGACCTTTCTCAAATTCTTCTAGTTGGTGTTAGCTTGTTAGTTCCATGTTCCTTCCGGGGACCTCTGGTTTAAGATAACTCATGCAAGTGGTTACTTTGGGGCCTGGCCAGGGCAGGCAGTTTGGGTCAGTGGTTCCCCTAACAAGTCTGAGATTTAATGAAAAACTGCATGTTTAACAAGCATTTCTGGAGAAGTTCACATGTAACTAGATTTGGTAACCAGGCTCCGGGCCCTAATTACAAAATAGTTCTCTTGGTTTCTCTTCTGAGGAGAGAAAAGGAAGTAAGATCCAGGAGCTTTCTCCAGCACTCCTGGGTAAGTTATTCCTCCTCCTCAAAGTGTTATTTATTTATCAAACATTTATGGACTTCCCTGGGGTCCAGTGGTTTAAAATCCACCTGCCAATGCAGGGCGCTGGGGTTTGATCCCTAGTCTGGGAAGATCCCACATGCTGGGGGGCAGCCTGAGGGCCATAGCTACTGAGCCCATGGGCTGCAGCTATGGGAAGACGACACACCTAGAGACCCATGCTCCCCAATGAGAGAAGCCTTTGCACAAGGAAGACCCAGAGCAACCAAAAATAGACAAAATAAATTAAATAGTTACATTTAAAAACAACAACAAACATAAGCTTCCCAGGTGGCTCAGCGGTAAAGAATCCGCCTGCCAATCCAGGAGAAACGTGTTCTAATCCCTGTGTTGGGAAGAGCCCTGGAAATGGCAACCCACTTCAGTATTTTTGCCTGGGAAACTCCATGGACAGAGGAGCCTGGTAGGCTTCAGTTCATGGGGTCACAAAGAATTGGAGACGACTCAGTGACTAAACAAGCTGATTATCACTGTTCTAGGCACTTTACTAGCTTCACTACTTTGACCACCTGATGTAAACAGTCAACTCATTGGGAAAGATCCTGATGCTGGAAAGATTGAAGGCAAAAGGAGAAAGCCGGCAAAAGAAGAGGACAGCAAAGGATGAGATGGTTAGATAGCATCCCCGACTCAATGGACATGAACCTGAGCAAATTTGGGGAGATACTGAAGGACAGGAAATCCTGGCCCGGTGCAGTCCATGGGGTTGCAAAGAGTCTGACGCAACTTGGCGACTGAACAACAGAGGTATTTTACAAATATCAAAGTCCATAACATCCCCGTGAGGTCAGTGATATTACTTGTGAAGTGAGGAAACTGAGACCCAGAGAGGTGAGTAAACCGCCCAAGAAGTGCGCCCAACGACCGGCAGGATTCCTCCCAGGCAATCCCCGAGTGAGCGCCCTGAGTGCCTATAAAGAACTGCCTCTGGAGTTCACCTTCATCCTCGTTTCTCCAGAAACCCTCCCCCATTGATGGTCTTTGAACCCCCGCTTCTCCCATAGGGGTAACCCCGAGTCCCAAGAGGTGGATCAGAAACCCCAGGGGATCCCTTCCATAACCCTCCCCTCGGGAGACGATTGCGGAGGCCCTGCAGGGCAGCGCACCTCTGGGTCCCCGCGGTAAGTCTTGCGCATCGGTCCTAGGTCCATGGCAGCACCGCGGCTGCAGAGGTGGCGGAGGCAGCGGGGCCACTCGGCAGGTCGCCCAAACGTCACGATGACGCTCCGCAGCCAGAATGTCATGGGGCCGCCGGCCACGTGACCCGGCGTGGCTCCGCGCTGGGCTCCGTTGGGTTCGGAACCAGTGTCTTAGCCCGGGAATCTTCCGGCAAGGAAGAATTTACCAGTCCCCAAGCCAGGCCGACAGCCTAAGTCCTCCGAGCCAGCGGGAGCCAATGGGAAGCCAGAGTCGGTGGAGGGAGCCGGGAGCGGAGAGGCCATTGGTTGGAGTTTTCCAGGAGTGAGGCCAATTAGAACAAGAACAGGGGAAGCCGGCAGCCAATGGACGGCGCCTCCCGGGGCGGGAGCAGAGAGACAAGGAAATGCTGTCACCGCGGTTAACACGCACGTGGAGGTTTGTTAAAGGTATAGGGACCGCAGCGGCCCAGGCGGGAGGGGCAAGGGAGGAGCCGCCGCGGGCTTGTGGAGATAGTCAGTCTTAAGAGGCCTGCCCCTAGCAGATGCCCGAAGGCTAGCTTAGAGATTGGCGGCCTGGAAAGGACAAACGGAAAATGGAATTAGGGGCCAGACTCTGAGGCAAGGTGAAGTGGAGACACAGAAAGGGGCGGTCTGGTGGGGGGATGAAATTTGGGCTCGAGACTGGGAGAGGTTGAAATGTGACTTTGGGTCTCGCGGGATAGGCGTGTGTATATAGTGTGTGAGTATGGGGAGGTACCCTGGTGTCTGGGAGGAGCAGTTCGGTCAGGAGGAGACTGTGGGTAAGAAAGCAGATGGCCAAATGGGAAAGGGGAAGAGGGAGATTTGGGATCAAACCATCCCAGATGAGAACCATCTTCCTCTTTCAGCTCTGAATCGCCGCTCTCCAGCCTCATTTCTGTAATGCAGGTCAGAGCATGCTCCTCCCTTTCCTCATGGTTTCCTCTTTTGTGGTTGCAGCAGAGCTCATATTACCCAGTGTTCCAGTAGATGGAAGGATTGCCCCACTGCTCCTGGGCCACTTCCCTCTTTGTTGTTTCCCCCTTTTCACATTTTGCCCCTTCTAGGTAGTTGGAGTCTGGTTCCCAGGTCAGTGCCAATCATAATTAAGGGCACAGGGGAGCAGGTTGCCATGCAAAGTCACTTCCAGGCTGTGGACGAGGGGCTGAGTAATAGGACACTTCCCAGTGCCCATTCCAGCTTTGACTTGGCTGGGAAGCCTAGGGTCAAGGCCTCTCTGTAGTCCTTCCTGAACATCAAGAAGGGGAGCTGCAAGAGCCTTTTAGGCAGGCACCCGAGGACTGTGTCAGGAAGGGGAACTTCCCTGACTGCCCAGGTGTTTGCATTACTGCCGAGCTTCATTAAACCCTACATTAGATGACTGTCATCCTTTATTATGTGCATGTAGCTTGAGCCAAATGGCATCTGGAAGACAAATTTGCTGCAAAGAAATAATTCATTTCAAGGTTTAATGATGTTGATCAATGGATTCTCCACTGGTTGAAATTTTTTTATGTGGCCATCATTTTTCTCTATTGACACAACTGAGAGAGAGGTGACTGGACTTTCTTTCTTGTTGAGGTTGTTCTTCCACATATGACCATTTCTTCCCTCCTCCCAAGGCTCTGCACTTGAACCTGGATAAGGAATGATTAGTACTCTTCAGCTCACATGATTTTGTTCATGGGGCTACACTCTTAGCACTGCTGGGTTATGCTACCCTGGGCCCAGATTCTGGGGCACCAAGACTAGGATCATTTGAATGGTTTGCTTAAAATTTAAAAGACAAGGGCTCAGTGTAGTAGGGAAGACATGTGTTAAAGACCAGGCACTGAGCTAGGTCTGAGAATATGAAGACAAAGGTGCATGGTTCCTGCCCACAGGGGGCTTACACTCTGTAGGGGAGGCAGATCTGTAAACTAAGGAGTTACAGGAACTTTAACAGATGTATCTGCAAGGTAAAGGGGAGCAAAAATGAGAACGTGGTCTCCAAGGGTTACACAGTCAGGAAAGGCTTCATAAAGGGAGCAGACATTTGATTTGTCTTAATGAGCAAGTGTTCTCCGGATGGACAAAGAACAGTCATTCCAGGAAGAGGGAACAACTTGAGTGTGATACTGCCAGAGCAAGGTGGTGAGAAAACAGGCCAGGCAAGGAGGCAGGGGCTAGGTGACTGCTAAAGATCAGACAGGTGGCAAGGGCCAGCGTTAGATATCTTTTCTCAGTTTTCATCCTGTGCTGCTGTCAAACCAGGGTGTCTAATTCCTGGTTTTTTAAGGCCAGGTAGCAAGAAAAAGTACTAGATTCTGACAGCCTCTTCCATTCTTGGCTATTAGTGAGGAAATTTGCAACTGGTTGCCTTTTTATATTTCCCCTTTGTCTTGAAGATAAGCAGTAGGCTTGTATTGTGCTTTTCTGCCCAGTGGAATTTGGTGTCTAGATCACAAAGGGGTCCTGCAGTGCCAACCAGAGTGGGGACATGATGCCCGCTGGGGGTGCTGCTCCTGCTTACGACCCTAGCAAGGGGCTTGACTGTTGGGAGAAATGAATTTCTTTTCTACTGCTTTTCTTAAATATTTTGCTCACCACCGCCTAACTCTGTAAAGTTACTAATCTTTTCTTGGAGGTCTTTAATGAATAGAAGCTATATTACAATACTGCATTGTACAGAGACACCCCAGTTTCTCAATATGCAGCAAATGTTGGAGGCTTTGTTTGGGGAGTACGCCTTGCCTGTTTTCTCCTAATGCTTTTGCATTTATGTTCTTAAATCACCTTTTTTAGTCTAATTGTTTGATTAAATTATACATTTCAGTTACACCTTGGTGATTGTATTTTTGTTTGGGGACATGGCTCTGGTGACCAATAAATAGGTGATGGGCAAAGGAGGGTGAGGCAGTGCAGGGAGACATTGGGAGATGCTGCTCTCTAAGCTAGAGCTGGGAGTGGGGAGCCTGATGCCTGAGTTTGGGGATATGAGGTAGACAGGAACGATTTAACTCAGCAGGATGCCTTTAGATGAGCTGGGAGGTGAGTGAAAGTGAAGTTGCTCAGTCATGTCCAACTCTTGGCGACCCCATGGACTGTAGCCTACCATGCTCCTCCATCCGTGGGATTTTCCAGGCAAGAGTACTGGAGTGGGCTGCCATTGCCTTCTCCAGAGGATCTGCCCAACCCAGGGATCGAACCCGAGTTTCCTGCATTGTAGGCAGACGCCTTACCGTCTGAGCCACCAGGGAAAGTGCTATTCTTTAAAGTGAGGGTGTGTTGTAGGAGAGGTTTCAGGGAAAGATGAAGTCACCATCAGGCCTGTTGAGTGTGAGGGTTTATGGGATAACCATGTGTGGTCAGGTTGAAAAAGCACTTCTGAAGCTGGAGGAGAGGTCTGGACTGAAGGGATGGTTTAGGTGTCATGAGCCTCCAAGATGGCACTTGAAGCCATAGGGAAGGATGAGAATGTCTGGGAAGGGGAGGGAACCTGGGGGAGTAGTTAATGATGCTTGTGCAGTACAGCCCCCAGCTTTCCAGGGAATCAACAGCAGGCTGAACCAGCCCCAGGTGTGCTGGGGGCCCAAATCTCAGGAATTCTCTGGCCCGGTCTTGGGTGGACTCAGTGTGGAGCCTCAGAATGCACAGATGGGTACTTGGTGCTCTGCTGGCAGATGCCTGAACCCTGAGTATGGTTACCAGGGGACCTAGAGCAGGGTGCAAGGAGGCTGACCCTTACCCAAGTGCCCCGCTTGCGGTTATGGGGTTAACCCCTCATGTGATCCTTTGCATGTGCTCACGGATTGCTCCCCAAATATGTCCCTTTGTTTACATATGTGTACCCCAAGAGAAGCTCCTTCATGGGAAGGACTCCTTAATATCCCCGGCTCCTTCTCACAATCCCAGCCAGGAAATGCTAATTTGTAATATTTATGCATAATCTGCTTTTCTTCAGCTTCTCTGAACCTGGTGAGTGGGGCATGGGGTTTTTGGCACCTGGTGGGACTGCAGGGATGTTTAGGTTTCCAAGGCTGGGTGAACTCTGGGGCATCTATCTTAGCCCCTGCACTGAATGAGCCACAGGAGCGGGAGGAGGCCTGATGGGGTCTCAGCAGGCCCAGAAGATATGACCTGGTGGCTCCTTAGTTTTATTTAAGGACTCCTGGTCGATTATCTTGACCTGACCTGTGGTAATTTATTTCCTCTTGCCCACGATCCCTAAGAGCAGGTATCTGATGCTCCTCTCCAAGCCCTGATTCTCTGCTTCTCCCTCCATTCTTTGCTCTCTTTTCACCCACACCCCTGTTTGTTATTCCATCCTCCCAGGCTCACTTCCTGCTCTTCTACTCCCTGAGGGCCCCTTTACTGGGAAACCCAACTGTCACCTGTCCTGAGATTATTGCAGTTCCTTGAGTA
This sequence comes from Muntiacus reevesi, assembly GCF_963930625.1. Taxonomy (NCBI): domain Eukaryota; kingdom Metazoa; phylum Chordata; class Mammalia; order Artiodactyla; family Cervidae; genus Muntiacus; species Muntiacus reevesi. The sequence continues at coordinate 23,878,143 of NC_089266.1, read as the reverse complement.
GCTTCATCCCAGCCCCAGAGACCTTGGTCAGGTCACAGAAGGTCCCTGACCCCCAAGTTAGATTCCCTGAATCCACCACCATCTAGACCTCAGCCACGAGCCCCTGACAGGTCCAGTGATCTGAGCTGCTACAGGTGGCTCCCGTCATTAAACTCAAGTGTGGGGCCTCAAAGGGTGATTGTCAAGATGGGCTGAGTAGTTTGAAGGACGCCTGAGGTCTACTTGCTGGTTTAGTTAGGAAAAAGTAGTGCCCAATGTGCCTTCAGGAGAGGAGCGTCTTTCCCAGGCCCCTTTTATTTCAACCTCATAATCCTAGTATCTGGGATGGGTGAGTCACAGCGTTGAGCATCGCTGAACAGACCAGAAAGGTGGCCTTGGAGCACAGGACCCTGGGCGGGGAACTCAGACTGTGTGACCCCCATTCTCAAGCTGCTGGGGTGGCCTGATGGGGGTGGCATTTTCAACCAGGCCCAATCAGGTGTCCTGGGGAGGCCTCTGGCCTGGAGTGAGTTGGGCTGCATCACTCTAGCAGTCCCCACCCCGGCAACTCTTAAGTCTCAGTAAGGGATAGATTGAAGCAGATGAGGGCTAATTAGCCACTGGGTCTCTCTGTTCTTTCCTCAGGCCATTAGCCATGCCAGGCAGAATACATCTTGCTGCTCCCCTTCTAACTCAGGCATCCCATAGGAGGCAGAGATGATCAGGTATGTGTCAGACTGGAGAAGGGAAACCCTGAGTGACAGCATGCTGTTCTGCCCATTAGGGGCTGGCACCTCATTTCCAAAGGATGCCGAGGAGTCAGGTCAGCTTCCGCCCTTGAAGCATAAACCACAGTTCCCAGGAAAGGATAGTTCTTTATGCCTGAGAGCAAAGCCGGTGGGGAACATGTGGCAGAAAGAGATCAGTTGTTAACATTCCCCTTCTTTCCTCTAGTCCCAATCCAGAACACAGTAAGGCAGTTTTCTAGTCACACATTCCATGCTTGAGAGTGGGTTGAATATACCTCATGTCTTCTGCCTCCTGCCAGTGCAGCGATGACATGTGGGGCTGCTGGGCTGGGTAGGAGGCTTCATGTCAGGGAAGTCAGTGGTGGGTCTGGTATCACTCAAAGGGCTTATGTATGCTTGTTGGACGGGCCTCCCTACCTTAAAAAAGAAGTGATCAGGGCAGACAAACCTGTGATCCATCTTACTTCTTCAGCTGATGTGAGGGTGTTCAGGCTCTAAAGACGTTTGCTTGCAAAAATGCAGGCTGCTGGTGACAGAGGAAACCTAGTAAGGGGATAGAGAGCTCCAAGCGAGCCCTGCCACGCCTGCACAGAACAGCCACCATGGCTGGATCCGAGGCTGGTTAAGAGGAATTGTTGATATAAGAAAAGCACATACCGTTCTCTATATGCTTGAGAACAACTTGTCTCTTCCTTCAGCCCAGATGCTCCTCAGGCCCTCCTAGGTTTAAACACAGGTACTGAACTGGCTCCAATCTCAGCCTGCCTACCATCACGAGCCCTGATCTCCTCATAGCCTTGCCCCATCCCCACCCCTCCAAAAATTCAGATCTGCAGCACTTGCTGAAACCAAAATTAGCCTGCTGCCCTCCCTGGGATGCTGGGATAAGGGGATAGGAGAAAAACAGAATCTGTGGCCAGGGTTCTCTCTTGAGCTGGGTTCTGGCCTGGCCCTCCACCCTGGGAAGGGGTCTTGGGGAATTGTTTTTTCCAGATTCTTTAGCCTTCTGCAAGTGACTGAGGTGAGGTCCTTTTGGGTTTCTCTCCCAAGCTTATTATTAATGGGTTCGGAGGCCAAAGCCCTCCTCCAGGGGTTGGAGAGTTGAGTGGAGGAATTCACTTGCTGGTAAGGAAGGCATTGCTGTTGACTTGAGTCTGTAGACACAGCCTGCCTGCTTTGATCTGGGCAAAACCAGGCAAAACAAAGCAAAAACTCCCGCACCAAGCCCAACCCTCTGGAGCCCCACCAGGTGCTCTGGGGGCTGTGCCAATGCCAGGTCCGTGTGGCTGAGGCCCTTTCTGGGCTGTGGCCTGGATTTGCCAAGGTCAGAAGGGCAAGGCCCCACCCTGGTCCCAGTGTGGATTGCTCTGAAGAGACCAGCGCTCCCTTCTCAGGATTCCCTGCTACAAGGGAAAAGACAAAGGAAGCTGCATTGCCAAGTTGCAGATTTTGCCTCAGGCAACTAAATTTATTAGCAAGAAAAAATTTTTGTCAGCCCAGCGCTGACCAACAAAGTACATCGTTAATAAAGGATAACAAATCTGTCACTTAATTCATAAAACATACCTCAAGCAGTTACAACTAAAAATAAAGTTGGATTTTTGTTTTAATTTAAAAGCCTCAAAAATAACAAGCAATATGTTTTTAAACATGTAGTAGACACAATTGTCTATTATACAATATACACTGTACACATGTAGGGCTTGGGCTGGTCGGGGTGGGTGAGATGATGAGGAGAGGGATGAGGTTCAGGATGGGAAGGTGTTTTATCTGAATCCAGATTTGAGTTGAAATGCTGTGTCATTTAGAAAAGAGAATCGCTAAAGTGGGGAAAAAAAATTCATATGCTCATCATTGCCCCCCAAAAACCCTAAACTAAAAGCAGGCATGGGGAGGTGAGTAACAAGGACAGGAAGAAGGGAGCAATTAAATAAACTTCTTTAAAGCACACACAATACACAGTGTTCATCATCGGAAGTAGAGTATAAGGCAACGTTCTCCATAGAAAAAGAGGGGAATCAGGGAGTGGGTGGGTAGCTTTACTTTTTAAATAGAAAGTTGGAATGTGCTGGAGGGGAGTGCGGTGGGGTGGGGCGTGTGGAGTGGAGGCGGACTGGCTGCCAGCGGAGCCCTGGGGGCAGGGCCCTGGGCGTCAGGGCGTCCTCGATGGCCGAGGGGGCCGGGGAGGTGGAGGAGAGGGTGGGGGCATGGCACGATGCGACTCCGGCAGTGTTGCAGGGAGGGGGCTCACTTCGCTCCTCGACGGAGTGAAATTCATGTTTTTCCTTTGGAAATAAGGGTTCCCACTCGTCCTGGTTTAGAACGTCTCATTGGGCATGGCCAGTGTCCATGGTTTGGGCAGGCCAGGAGCTTGTGGTGAGAGGGGAGGGCCAGGGCGGAGCCAGGGGGCTTCAGAAGGAGGTGCATGTGGGGGCAGCAGAGCCCCTTCCTGTGGGGACAGTCGCACAACAGGAAGGGGGTCGAGGCGGGCCCATGAAGCCTGGGCCTCCTTTCTGCCAGAGGCCCAGGCAGGACACGGGCAGGCCTGCGTCTGTGGGGCCTCCTGCCTCAGTTGGCCTTACAAGTTCTTCGTGACCAGGTGGGTCTTATAATGCTTGGTGAGGTGGTCACTCCTCATGAAGCGCTTCTGACACTGGGCACACTCGAAGCGTTTGTCCCCTGGGAAGAGGAGATGCCTGTCACTCACGGATATGTGTCCCTCTGCCGAACCCCGTCTCAAAGTTCTCCCCCTCACAGAAGCCCTCTCCCCTCTGACCTGCCAGCCTGAGAACTAACAGCCCGAATCACACCCACCCACCCGGGCTGGGTGAGCTACTGTTCTGAGTATTTACTCTGAGGCTACCAGGGTGGGTGAGACCTGCCCCTCACACTGGCCGCACGTCCCAGGCCCAGGCCACGGGCCTGCTCACTGGGAGCATCTGCCAGAACAGCAGTTCTCAAGGCATGTGCTGTGGACCACTGGAGGCAGCCAGCACAGTCTTAGGTGGTAGATGGATGAACATTTTTCTACTTTATAGTTTTGTATTTATTTGCTGGTACATTAAAACACTTAGCTGTGGTCTCAAGCCTGTGATGTGAAAAGTAATCCTTCACTGAACATAAAAGAGTAAAAAGAGTGAAATGATTTAAGGAAAACCATTTGTTAAATAACAGTAGGAAAGTTGGGAGCCAGAGGGCCTGGGTTGAACCAGCTCCGCCAGTCATTGGCTATGTGACCCTGCCCCCTCTCCATGCCTCAGAAAATGGGCATAATCATAGTACTATTCCCACAGAGTCGTATGGAAATTAAATTGTTAATGAATAAAATGTCTACGAGATTGCAAGACTAAACATCGACATCTTAGGAATCAGTGAACTAAAATGGATGGGAATGGGCAAATTTAATTCAGATAACCAATTCCTTAGAAGAAATAGAGCAGCCCTCATAGTCTACAAAAGAGCCCGAAATGCAGTACTTGGGTGCAACCTCAAAAACAATAGAATGATCTTGGTTTGTTTCAAAGGTAAACCATTCAACATCACAGTAATCCAAGCCCCAACCACTGATGCTGAAGAAGCTGAAGCTGACCAGTTCTATAGAGACCTACAACACCTTCCAGAACTAACACCAAAAAAAGATCTCCTTCTCAGTACAGGGGTGGAATATAAAAGTAGGAAGTCAAGAGCGACCCGGTCTACAGGCAAATTTGGCCTTCCAGTACAAAATTAAGCAGGGCAAAGGCTAACAGAGTTTTGTCAAGAGAACACACTGGTCATAGGAAAATACCCTTTTCCAACAACCTGAGAGACAACTCTATACATGGACATCACCAGATGGTCAACACCAAAATCAGATTGATTATATATTCTGTGTAAACAAACATAGAAAAGCTCTATACAGTCAGTAAAAACAAGACCTGGAGCTGCCTGTGGCTCAGATCATGAGCTCCTTATTGCAAAATTCAGGCTTAAATTGAAGAAAGTAGGGTAAACCACTAAGCCATTCAAGTATGACCTAAATCAAATCCCTTGTGATTATACAGCGGAGGTGATGAATAGATTCAAGGGGTTAGATCTGGTAGACAGAGTGCTTAAAGGACTATGGATGGAGGTTTGTAACACTGTACAGGAGGTGGTGACCAAAACCATCCCCAAGAAAAAGAAATGTAACAAGGCAAAATGGTTGTCTGAGGAGGCTTTACAAATAGCTGAGGAAAGAAGAGAAGCAAAAGGCAAGGGAGAAAGGAAAAGGTAAACCCAAATTAATGCAGAGTTGTAGAAAATAGCAAGGAGAGATAAGAAGGCCTTCTTAAATGAACAATGCAAAGAAATAGAGGAAAACAACGGAATGGAAAAGACTAGAGATCTCTTTAGGAAAATTGGAGATATCAAGGGAACGTTTCATGCAAGGATGGGCATGATAAAGGACAGAAACAGTAAGGATCTAACAGAAGCAGACAAGATTAAGAAGAGGTGGCAAGAATACACAGAAGAATTATACAAAAAAGATCTTAATGACCCTGATAACCACGATGGTTTGATCTTTCACCTAGAGCCACATATCCTGGAGTCTAAAATTAAATGGGCCTCAGGAAGCATGACTACAAACAAAGCTAGTGAAAATGATGGAATTCCAGGTCTGAGGAGTTATTTAAAATCTTAGAAAATAATGCTGTTCAAGTGCTGTAGTCAATACGTCAGTAAATTTGGAAAACTAGGCAGTGGCCACAGGACTGGAAAAAGTGTTTTCATTCCAATCCCAAAGAAGTGCAATGCCAAAGAATGTTCAAACTATGTACACTTGGGCTTATTTCACATGCTAGCAAGGTTATGCTCAAAATCCTTCAAGCTAGGCTTCAGCAATATGTAAACTAAGAACTTCTAGACGTACAAGCTGAGTTTAGAAAAGGCAGAGGAATCAGAGATCAAACTGCCAACCTTTGCTGGATCATAGAGAAAGCAAGGGAATTAAAAAAAAATCTACTTCTGCTTCACTGACTACACTCCTTTGACTGTGTGGATCACAACAAACTGGAAAATTCTTAAAAAGATAATACCAGACCATCTCACCTGTCTCCTGAGAAACTTGTATGTGGGTCAAGAAGCAACAATTAGAACTAGACATGGAACAACTGACTGGATTCAAAATTGGGAAAGAAGTACAACAAGGCTGTATATTGTCACCCTAGTTATTTAACTTACATGCAGAGTACATCAAATGAAATACTGGGCTGGATGAATCACAAGCTGGAATCAAGACTGCTAGGAGAAATACCAGCATCAGATATGCAGATGATACCACTATAATGGCAGAAAGTGAAGAGAAACTAAAGAGCCTCTTGATGAGGGTGAAAGAGGAGAGTGAAAAAGCTGGCCTAAACTCAACATTAAAAAAAACTAAGATCATGGCATCCGGTCCCATCACTTCTTGGCAAATAGAAGGGGAAAAAGTGGAAGCAGTGACAGATTTTATTTTCTTGAGCTCTAAAGTCACTGCAACGGTAACTGCAGCCATGAAATCAAGACACTTGCTGCTTGGAAAGAAACCTAGACAGCATATTAAAAAAGCACAGACATCACTTTACCAGCAAGCGTCCATCTAGTCAAAGCTATTATTTTTCCAGAAGTCATGTGAGAGTTGGACTATAAAAAAGGGTGAATGCCGAAAAATTGATGCTTTCAAATTGTGGTGCTGGAGAAGACTCTTAAGAGTCCCTTGGACTGCAAGGAGATCAAATCAGTCAGCCCTAAAGGAAATCAACCTTGAATACAGGAAGGACTGATGCTGAAACTCCAATATTTTGGCCACCTGACGTGAAGTGCCAACTCATTGGAAAAGACCCTGATGTTGGGAAAAATAGAAGGCAAAAGGAGAAGAGGGCAATAGAGGATGGGATGGTTAGATAGCATCACCGACTCAATGGACATGAATCTGAGCAAACTCCTGGAGAGAGTGGAGGACAGAGGAGCCTGGCGTGCTGCAGTCCATGGGGCTGCAAAGAGTCGGACATGACTTAGAGACTGAACAACAACGTGCTTGGCACAGTGCTTGTTAAATAACTATGCAGCTGTGGCAGAAGTCATCAAGGCCATGTCGTGCAAGTGTCCTCACTGTGGGAAACACTGTAGAAAAGGAAAGGCTTGCGAGAACCTCCCAGGAGGCCTGCACTGGAGAAGACAGTCTGTGCCCTGCGCTCAGTGTGGCTGGCAGTACCGTGGCCAGGCCAGGAATCTCCATGTCGCTGGTGGGAAGCTGACATGGGGGTGGGCTGGAGGGCGCTGCAGGGGAGGGAAGCAGACCTGTGTGGGTGCGGGCATGCCGCTGGAGCTCGTCACTCCGTGTGAACCTCTTGCCACAGAAGAACCAGTTGCAGACAAAGGGCCGCTCGCCGGTGTGCAGGCGCACGTGAGCCCGCAGCAGGGACGTCTTACGGAAAGTCTTGCCGCAGTCAGGGATGTGGCACACGTGCTTCTTCTTGCCCTGCTCTCCAGACCTGGGAGGTGGGTTGAGGGTAGGGTAGAGGAACAAGCAGAGAGAGCGGGAGGTAGAGATGGGGCAGGACAGGGTGGAGAGAGGACGTGGGGTCAGCACAGGAAGGGGAGGAGGCCAGGTGGCAGGAACCGCTGCCCCATCCCCTCTCTGTGTCCCAGGGAGGGCTTGGGGAACAGGGCACAGGCTGGGCTGGCCACCTGGCCAGTTGCCTCGAATTACCTCTTGTCCCCATCCTTGCAGTTGGGACATGTGCAGGCCATGCGGCGCCGCTTCTCCCCAGGCTGGGCCTCTCCAGCCAGGGCCTGTTCCATCTGCAGCTGGATCTGGGTGGGGCTCAGCCCACTGATGGTCAGGTTGTTCCCAGAAACATTCTGCACAGTCAGCTGCTGTTGTCCTGTGGGGAGGACGCGGACAGAGTTCAGGGTGAGGAAGCCCAAAGGGGCAGAGGAAGGAGCCTGACCCCTGTTCTGCCCTCCTGCACAGGGTGAGGTTGAGAGTCATAGTGGCTAACAGTTTTCAGCCTGCTATGTGCCAGATACCATTTTAGAGATCTTAAATGTATTTAACGCATTTAAGCTTCATAAGCCCATGAAATAGGTACTGTCATCCCCCTTTTACAGATGAAGAAACTGAGGCTCAGAGTCACACAGCCAGAACTTGTAGAACTTGGATCTGAACCCAGGTCGTCAACTTCAGAGTCAATGCCCAGAACCACTATGCTCCACAGGCTAAAGTCACTTCCAGACACTGCCCACCTGGGTCTTATCTTGAAATGCTTTCCCAGAATCTCCTCCGGCTTTAGGTCCTTGTGAGACACCAACTCTGCTCCCAGAAAAGCATCCAGGAATTATTATTCATAGAGGGAGAGACAGTGCTTTGTGCTCTGGAATAAATCAAGTCCCCTGGGACCTGCACAAAGCCATCAAAGCAGGAGAGTGCCTGCAGGCGGACTCCTCCCAGCTGCTAAACCAAAGCCATAAAGTACCCGAAATTCATTTAAGGATGAAGAGAGGAGATTCGGACAGATTCCACTACTCTGAAAAGTGCCCTTAACCCAGCCAAGGAATGCAATGCACCATTTTTGCACGGTAACTAGTGTTTGATTATCTGCAAGGTGGTTTTCATACTGAAGATATTACTAAATATTTTGCCACCGAACTGAGTGCCATACAAGCCAGTCTTGTTGCCAAAGGTTCCCTTCTCTTCTATCAACCTTAAGTCAAGACTTTCTCCAAGAAGCCTTCCTTCAAGTACCTTTACCCAGAGCCTCCCTTGAACATGTCTTTAGTCTGCGCCAAACTACTTTGTATGCATATGTTAGTTGGAAAGTTTTCCTGAGTGTATCTTATGCTCTCCATCATATTCAAGGTCTTTAGCTGTCAGGAAGGGCCAATATGTGTCTTAAACTATCTTACAAAGCTGCTGTAAGGACCAAGGGAACATGCTTTTAAGCTGGAAGGGACCAGGCAAACGTCAGGCCTATGTGTGGGATGCACAAGCACGCTGGCCACACCCCGGCCCAGGGGACTCCCCTCACCGCCAGTGTTGGTGATGGTGACGGGCACGCCCTGGACCTGGACACCGTTGATGTTGATGGTCTGCATGGCCTGGGCGGCCGCTGCCAGCTGTGCTGCGTTCAGGCTGATGATGCTCCCCGCAGGAGCAATCTTTGGCAGGGGCCGCTCTTTCCGGAGAATTGCCGCCGAGTGCTTTTTGCTGGTCCCGCTCAGATGGGCAGCACGGGACACAGGGCTACTACACGTGGTGGTGGAGGCAGTCGCAGCTGTCGCCGGGGGGCTGTCCTGGACAAGGACCGTCTGTACCTCACCAGAAGGCGTTCGGATATAGACCTGGAAGGGGCCAGAGAGAAAAAGTCAGTGCCCCCTGAGAGTCCTGGCGCCTGCCACCTTTCAATGCAACGCCATCTCTCTGCCCCAAGGAAGAAACGGGGACCTCTTTGTCCACTCAAGCCTTCTCCAACTAGCCCAGACCTACATTTGCCCACTGCTGATGCCCAACAAACAGGGCTGATGGCATCCCCGTACGAAGGTGACATTTGTTATCTGCTGATTTGAAACAAAACAGTTTACTTAGCATAGAAAAATATAATGCCAAATCTCCAAACTGAAGAATTAGAAGGCAGCTAAATGATGATCTCACAAAAGACACACTGTGAATGCTCATCGAACAAATGAAAACAGCCTTTAGGAGATCCTTTTGCCACAAAGGATTCTCTGGGGCAAGTGGTGAGACCTGAATGGAGTCTCTGAATTAAAAGTCAGTGTGCTTCCTTGCTAGTTTTCTATGCTTGAGGGTTGTGCTGTTGTTACATAGAATGTCCTTCTTGTGTATGAGAATTATACACTTTCTATAAAACATTCGGGAGTAACAGGGGCAAGATGACAACTTATACTCAAATGATTTGTTTAAAAAAATTCTGCTATGATTTTGATTGGAGGTTTTTTTTTTTTTTTTTGATTGGGATTACTTTTTGATCCTTGAATTACTTAGGGCAATATTTCTCAGTGAAAAGCAAACAAACCTCATGTTATGTATTATTTAAGTATACATCTCATCCTTCAATTTTCTGGTATATGCCTGCCCCTTTTGCAAATCATTGCTATTTTCTGCATATCTGAAATTTCTGTTACTAGAACATTTTCTTTCTCATAATATAGAGCAGAGTCCAACACACTTTTTCTCTAAAGGGAAGATAATACATATTTTAGGCTACGCAGGTCTTGAGGTCTCTGTCTTACGGTGAATAACCACAAAAACTGGCCAGATGTGACCTCAGGACTGAGGACTGAGAACCTCTCTCATAGAGAGTACAGTACATTTTAAAAAACATGCCTATCCTTTGACCCACTGTTAGGAATTTAGTGATAAGATTGAAATTAGCCTAGAAGATCCATAGTTAATAGCTGAGTTTTAGCTGGATAACAGACAGTACCTCAGGAAATGTAGCATCATTAAAACATAACGTTGTAGCACTAAATCTTTCTGTACATGTATTCTTACTTCCTTAGGAAGACCCGATTTTAAGCCCTGCCTCCATCAGTCTCAAGACCCGGGACCTTAGGGAAGAGAGGGAGGCACCTGAAGGCTGCAGCACCTGAGCAGTATTGCCTCAGGTCTTCACCATCAAGGTAGGTCTGATAAGGGAGGATCACACGTGCTATAACAAATTACACTGATTCATAGAAAGCCACTTGGCAGTGTGCAATATACCAGAAGGGAGGAGGCACTTGAGGGCAGGCCTCAGATTTCCTCCCCAGGGTGCTTCTCCCCTGCACACCTCCCTACTGTCATCACTCACCCTGATGCCCTGGTTCTCTCTACAGACAGCTGGATTATAGATTCCTCCATGGCAGGAGCTGGTTTTTTATATTCAAAAAGAAATCCTTATACAATTTTAAGTGTAGCCCCTGCCACACATAACACACAGTGAGCCAGGGTGGAATAAGGGAAAAAAAATGTGGGTCTGAAATCTGAGTTGAATCCTGGCTCTTTGGGTTGAATCCAGTTATTTCTGCTCTATTCGATCTGGATATTAATAATTTCCCTGAGTTTCAGGTTCTCCACCTGCAACATGGGCCTAATATCTGGCTTTTACTAAATTTACACAAAGTATAAATGCTGCCCTGCAGAGCCACATAAATTTGAATATTACAGCCCCCTAATAAATGTCAAGAGTAAGTTCCTGTTTAGGTCAGCATCACAGATGGACCTATCCTAAATGTTCCTGCTATAAAGCTAGGGAGGGGTGCCTCTTCTGAACTTTTGTCATTAACAACGATTAGCATTTTTCTCATTAGTTTTCTTACTTTTTATCAAATTCTATGGTTCTGACTAGAATTTTTTCACTCTTACTATCATTCTGAGTACGTAGTTCTAGAATAAAAAAAATAAAATTTCTGCGGCATGTGGGCTCTCAGTTCCCCTACCAGGCGTTAGACCTGTGCTCCCCTGCAACGGAAGCAGAGTCCTAACCACTGGATTGCCGGGGGAAGTCCCTGAACTTTACCTGTCTGCCACCTACTCATCCCCCTGCCAAAAGACTCCCCTAAAGGAAGTTTTCAAAATACAGGTATATATGCACGTTGTACCTGATTTCTAAAGATAAGCAGTATGTGGCCCTACGATCTGGTAGAAATGGGCCCTTACTGCCCATCCCAAACGATCCTGACTCCCAACTCTGAGGTCAGATGGGAAGATGCATCAGCATCACCTAGGCAGGTGAGCCAAGTGGAACGGAGCATCAGCCGTTTCGAGCCGAGGAGAGGGGAGCGCTGCGGAAAGGTGAGCGTGGTACCTGAGTAGGTGACGGCTCAGCAGCCTGGATCTGGAAGTTCTGGGAGGGCTTCTGGGGGACGGTGGGGAGTGTGGCGGACGCTGCCTGCACCACCCGCAGGGCCTGCTGTGGAATCTGCACCACCTGCTGCTGCTCGGCCTTGGGGGGCACCACCTGGACCTGCTGGACCACGGCTGGCTGGCCCCCGCCGGGGCTCTGAACAATGAGCAGGTTGTTTCCAGCTTGGATGATGTTGTCCGCGGTGGTCTCGATCAGCACCGTCTCCACCTGCTCAGCCACGGCCACAGGGGGCTGGGCAGCAGGAAGACTCTTCTTCCTGGCTTTCTTGTTAGTCTTAGACAGCGGGGCAGGGGGGCTCTCCGTGAGGAGCTGAGTGGTGGCTCCGGGGTCGCTGGTGTTCACGAGGTTGTTGACAGGCAGAGTAAGGGTAACATTGCCGCCGCCACCTGTCAGCTTCACCACATTGGCCCCGCTCTGTGCTGGAGTGGTGGTCGTACTCGACTTCTGGACAGGGGCTGGCTTGATGGGGACAGGCTTGTGACTGGACGGGGACGGGGTGATGATGGCTTGGTTGGTGCCAGGGATGATCTGGATCTGGTTGGCGAGACTGGGCTGCACCTGGATGGTCTGAGGACTGCTGGCCTGGATCTGAGGGACCGCCTGGTACTGAATACTGGTGTTCGATCGGGTCCCTTTGTTAACCACGGTAGGGTTCTGGATAGCGAACACCAGCTGCCCCCCAGGGTAGGACGTGCTCAGCTGTGACCCCTGAATCTGAAGTATGTTTCCCTTGGAGGACAAGATTCCAAAACTATTCTTGCCGGGGCTGAGAGGGAGAGGGGCGGGTTTGATAGGGACGAGTTTCCGTGGAGTGGGCTGGGGGGGAGCAGGAGGCGTCACCGCAGCTTCAACAGCTGGAGGGCCGATTTTGCTACATGTTGCGGCAAGCAGCGCTAAGGGAGATGGCTGGGAGTCCTGCAAAACACCAGGAGGAGACCAAGAGTGAGATGTGAGGCCTGCTGCCCAACCACCCCGCCCTTTAGGATCCTCTCCTCCTGGCAGGCTCCTCCCCACCTGACAAGTGGGGTGCCCGTATCCTTCCCCTGCAGTTGTCCCCATCTCCCCATCCCTAGTGGTTTCTTCACTGAGGAACTAGTGGAAAAAAGGTAGGAAGTATCCTTCTCAGGAACTCCCCAGAAGTACCCCTTGGCAGGGTGAACTAGCAACATGAGCTGACCTCTTACTCCCTGGGCCTAATGGTGTCTAATGGGACCTGGAATCACCCTCAGCTTGTAGACGGAGCTCCGTTAGCCTCAACCCCACCCCAGCGGTAAAGGATCCTTGAGTCATCAAGTGAGGAAGAACTGAGGAAGGGAAGGAGGGAAAGACAAACGGAGGGGGGCAGGAGGAATAAACCCTTTGCAAAAGGGTTTTCCAGTGCTTGGGACATGACATTTTCAATGGAGGAGGGCTGCTCTTTCGAAGCTACAAGGAAAGAGCCACTGGGGTGCAGGGACAGTCTCTGTCTTCCTTGTGTGGTCAGTGGGGTCTGGTGGAAGGACCTTGAGTTGCATCCTGCTTTCTCCCCTGACTCAATGGTTGCACCTTAGATGAGCTGCCTTGGTTTCTTATGTCAGAAAAAGTGAAAACCTGAACCCTCCCTGGTCTCATAGCCTTGGGGAGTTACAGTGAGCCAGCACAGAGCTTCAGTTGTGGTTTCATGTCAGCTTCAGCAAGTCCTTCCGGGCTGATGCAGCCCCCAACCCCCAGAGCCCACTGCCCACTCGCCTGGGTGGTAGAGGCGGCAGGCTGCAGGTAGTCACTGGGACTGACAGCGGCAGTGGCAGCCATGCTGGTCTGTGGATCTGTTGGAAGAAAAGCGATGGAGTAATACCCATGATGCTTGAAAAGAACCCATGTCCCCTGGCCTCAGATTTTCTTTTTGCCTCTACTGGCCGTTGCCTCCCCGTGAGAGGTTGATGACCTTTCCCCACACTACCCTACTCAAGGTTAGCAACCCTACAGAGACCTTCTCTCTTTCTCAGACTTAGCCATCCAGGCTGTGAGGACAGCTGGTCAGGCCTCCACTGGGCTGTCTTCCAACCATCAAAAAGTCTAGAATAACGTAAAGGTACCGAGACCATGAAAACACGGGCTTCAGTAACTAAGTGGTGTGCCACCTAATGGAGCCCCTACACGGTCGGCATGGGCGTCCCCGTTCCCAGCTATTCCTGTAGCTCTGACAAGGGCTTCTGCTCACTCCTGCTGTAACCAGATGCCAAGCCAGTTTGGGAGAGGAGCATAGCTGAGCTGGGATCTCTGACAAGGAGGACACACCCACTCCATGTAAAAGTCTAGATCGCTTTATGCTCAGCCTTTACCACATGAACACAATGGCCTAGGTATCAAGCTATATATATACACAGAGAGAGAGAGAGAGAGAGAGAGAGAGGCAGAGAGAGAGAGCCTGCGCGTGCGCGCACATGAGTAATTATTTTAAATGAATTTATGGTTTTACACAGGATGATAGGCATGGCCCATAGTATCACCGAGACTAGGAGAGTTAATAACTGAATGTAATGAGAATGAAATATCATAAATCCTACTTTTTCTTAAATGTGTATGTAATTCTATACATGAATGTAGCAGGAAAAAAAACTATTAAAAAAAAAGGCTACAATGTTAAAAGCCATTATCTCCTGGTGGTAGATTTTTGCTTCACTTAAATAATTTTTCCCATTTTTATGTATTTTCTCATTTTCCCCACAATGAATATACTCTACTCTACTTTCGTTTTAAGTAAAGGAAAATAAAGAACGTTGAGGAAGTAATGAAGGAATCTCTACTCTGAACTTAGGTCTGATCTAAGAGAAACTGAAGACAAGTAAAATGGAAATCAGGGGAATCTGAGACTCAAAGCCATCTTATAGTTTATAGATCACAAGGAAAAGAGCACCATGCAGAGTCAGACTTGTATATACCTCAGACCTTTGGAAAGCAGGTTTCAGGAAGTACAGAAACAAGAAGGGTATCACTCAGAGATGGGAAGAGGCAGAACAGCTCAGGCATTGAGCCCCTGGAACCACTCATAGTTTGGCTGGTCTCTGGCTTCTCTTTGGGAGAATGATTCTTAAATGGAAAAAGGTCAAGAAAAGGTAAAGTGGGAACTGCAGCCCAGTACGCGTTAGTAAGCAGGCTCGTCAATGCCTTAACCGGTTTCCAGGCCCTGAGGCCACGTGAGCCGCACTCCACAGTAGGCAGAGACTTTGCAGCAAACTGTGTGAGGGGCAAGAGGGCAGCTCTGGGCAGATCGCACAGGTGGATCCTGAAATATCACAGACACTGATCCTCAGCAAAACCCTGAAACAAATAGCTGAACAGCGCTACAATTACTCAGGTAAGGAAGACAGTGATCTCAAGGAATAAGCATGGAGTTGCTAAAACCAAGTCATGCTGAACGAACCTGTTTCTTTTTTATGAGGCTTTGGATGGCTACACTGAGAGAACAGTATACAAAAGCTCACTGTGTATCAACAGGGCATTTGACTGAAATGGTCATAGTATTCTTACGAACAAGGAGGAAAAGAACCACAGGCAGGATGATAGTCTAGTCTGGGGGCTAAGCTGAACATGCCTCCACCTAAGTGCTGAGATCCAGTCTGTCCTGAGCAGGGTGCTGCTGTGAGGTCAACCAGGGGCTCCTGCTAGAGGTGGGTCTCCCAACCGGGTCGGCAGGGTTCCCCTCCGAGGCGCATGCTTTCTCTAGCAGAATGTTTTACTCTTGTGTTTTCACTGCGATGATCATCTTTTAAAGATGAACATACACTGGGACTTCCTTGATGGTAAAGTGGTTAAGATTTCGCAGTGCCACTGCAGAGGGCATGAGTCTGACCCCTAGTCAGGACTAGGATCACGCAATGACTCGTGAAGCAGCCAAAAAAGAACATGTAACTACAGATGACTGAGTAACTGCTGCTTCACCAAGATTTGCACGTTTCTGGGCCTCTGTGAGTGTGTACAACTGTACTGGTACCAAGTGGCACCACTCTGACTACATGGGCTTAAGACAACTTAATTCTGCACATTTAATTCATGGCACATTTGTGCAAAGTGAGGGATGATGGCTCTTCAGAAGCCTGGGAGGACCACGCTGCTGGACAATAGATGCTGCAGGGTGGGTGTGCAGGACTCAAGGAGCCAGAGTGTCAAATCTGTGCTGAAGGTATACTGACAGCAGCGATTTAGGTTCAGTCAACTTTCCCCCCTGCCAAATGATGCTGTTGATTATATTGGCTTTTCTTTAGTTAATTAATTTTATAGGAAGTACATCTATGAACTGATAAACAGATTGAGGTGTATACATAATTAAGTTGCAGCCTTACAGTGAAAACAACCTAAGTTGACTGAAAAAACATCTTCCCTTTAGAGCAGTGTTCAAACTATTTAGACTATGAACCACAATCATAAAAAACAATTTACATCAAGAGCCAGTATATGCACATACACCCCCACATACTTCCCTGTCCTGTGCTCATGCAAGAAGAATTTCCTGAAATAAAATTTGCCCTTGCTACATGTGATCCGCTTTGATATTTTTCTACCCTATTTCATTTTTTTTAATGCCAGTTGTGACTCACTAAATTGGTTTTGTGCCCTACAGGCTGGAAACATGGCTTCAAAGCAGTCGATCCACCACCCAAGTTAGGGAAACCATGCAAAGACCTAGAAGGCATTTTAACTTTATGAATGTCACAAAACTGAGGATTGTAAACACAATGGGTGTCTGTACTAGGGTTCAAAGAGAACTTAAAAAACCCGGTATGTGCAGTGCTTAAGAGCATGAGGCTCCAGACCAAAATAAGCATTCATACTGTGGGACAGCTGGGGCATTCCTCTCCTAGCCTCAGTGCACCACCTGTAAAACAGAGGTAATGTCATCCTGACACGATTCTAGGAGGCATCAGTAATGAACAATATTGAGCCTAGAGTGGGTAATCAATAAATGGTGGTTTAAACTTTGAAGCTGAGTAAACACTGCATTTGAGTTAAGAAGAAAAAAAAAAAATCACATGCATATAGAACAGGAAGACAGAGCTTAATCGTGTTTCTCATGTGAAAAAGTCCCAGTGGTTTTGACTCAAAGTTAAATGGGAAGCAATAGAACCTAGATGTGGTTGCCAAAAAAGCTACTGCAATCTTGGACTGCATTTCCAAAAGTTCAGTCATAGAAGAAAATAATAGTGCTCGTCTGCTCTGTACGGGGCCCCGCCTGGAGTGTCAGATTCCGTCCTGAGGGATGTTTTGAAAGAGGGACTTTCAAGTGGAGCTTGAGGGCAGCTGTGGTGGTGACCACACCAGAGCAGCAATATCCACCAGGACATTTATTCCACATGTGTACTGCATGAGAAGAACCAAGACTGTGGGGTGGAAATTTCAGTTTACTAGAGGGGAGAACTTTCAAATGATGGGATCAGTTGCCTCCTGAGGAAATGTTCTCCCTTCTCTGGAGTCATTTAGCCAGAGGCGGGGTGTGTGTCCCTCTGGTGGGGTGGGAAGGTGGATGAAATGATCTGATCTGAGAATTTAAATTTTTTTATAATCCTCAAAACTAACTGCCGATAAAAACAGAGGATGAGTTAGTTGCTGGCAGGGCTGGGAAGGGCAGGCAGGGGCTCTTCCAGAAGGCTCCCCTGGGCTCAGGTTCACTTAGCTAAAAATGGTGAATTACTCTCCCTCTGACATCCCCTGTTATGAAACAGGAGGACACCAGAAAAGGATAGAGTGCAAACAAAATGAAAACTGGCCCGGTGCTTATTCACCTCCCTTTCCCATCTCTCTCCCTCTGCGGTTATTAGCACCCTGGACTCAAAGTGTCTAGAGATTTGGCTGGGCTGAGTGGCTTTTCAGTTAGGAAGTTATAGCAGAGTCCTGATGCCAGTGCAGACTGAGGGTGTTGCCCCTGCACCATCTTGGCTGGTTTCATCTTCCTCCCTGGCCAGCCCCTGAAATGTTCCTCTAGATCTCAAACCACTGGCTTCTCTCCTAGAGTCTCGCAGAGCTTTGTAGCCCCTGGGCTGTGGAGCTGGGCAACCAAAATGGAGGCTAATCTCCCTGCCACTGCAGAATGACATCCTAGGATTACCCATGAAAGGGGGAAGACACATTTCCAGTTGGTGTTTGGAAATGAACAGTGGTTAAGAAGTGATACAGGCGCATAACTGCAGGACTAGAGTCAAAGTTACTTTAGAACCTCATTAATTTGGAACCTTATGTTTAAAATGTGTAATCTGGGTGGGGCCTGGGGCTGCCGAGCTGGCGGAGTAGCCGAGCTCTCCAGAAGAGCCCCAGTTGCCGGCCACCTCGAAGCCAAGTGCTCGCTCTCTGAGCCTCGGTTTCTGCCTCAATAGAATGGAGATTTTAAATATCCATATATGGATCCAGAGTGTGGTTGAGTAGTTGGAAGGCCCAAATGAAGTAGAATGTAGAAAAAATGCTTGTTAAACCGAAGTTAAAGACTCGAACAACTACCAATTATTGAGTGTCTACTGTATATGTTGATCTTGATAAATCCTTAAAATAACTTTATGAGAAATCAAATGTTATATGTCGCTTGAGGGTGCTGATTGTCCTAAAAAATAATTTCCCCAGTTCACCCATAAAGGCCACATCACATTTCTCCAAGACCCCACAGACTCTTGCTTGCCCCAAGACCCGGTTCTGAGCTTCTTGGCAAGAATCCTCTGGCCAGGTCCTCTGGGCTGCTTTCTTCCTATCCCTGAACTCTCAGAGTGATGGAAACCCGCCCAATCAGAGGCTCCTCTGCACCGCCTCACGACTGAGTCCTCTAAACCTCGTTAGGACTCAGTTCAAGTCAAGGCAGTGAGGCCCGATTGTATTAGCGACACTGGAAAGACAGAATGCAATAGAAATTTCTTCCTGGAAGGAAAGAATCAGACAAAAATTCCCCTTGTAAGGCCCTGTTAACACTAGAAAAGTTTGCAAGCATCACCAAGGATGCAAAACTCACATTCAAAAAGAAACTCAAGGCTATGAGGGTCAGGAGGAAAAAAATAAAATAAAATAAAATAAAATGTGTAATCTGGACATAAATTGTGCTTAACTTTCCCTTCATACTTTGAAAGCTAGGCTAATTAGTGTATGAAGCCTGCAAAAGGACTCTTAAGGCACCGTTAGGGAACTGTTTCATACCACTGTCACTTTCAATTGCACCATTTGAATTTATGGTGCAGCAGTTTATAGCTGTTCACTGAAACCTACTTTAGCAACATCGGTAAGTGACACTGTTGCATATTCTTGGAAGAAAAGGCTGCATTTCCTTCAGAATGCTATCATTCAGACTTTCATTAATTTGGGTTGGCTAAAACTTTCCCACCAGTTCCCTGGCTCATGAAATTTTCTGGTGATTTGCTATACCAGCAACTGCAGCTCTTTTAGGCCTCAAGGAAAATTTCCAAGGCTGTCACACAAGGCTTCCAGGCAGGGGCTGGGGGGTGTTCAGTGCCTGACCAGTCCACCCTTGATTTTCCTTTTCCCTATACTGGAAGCCAACTTAATTCCAATTTAAAACCGGGAGTGTCCCAGATCTGGATGAACATACGATGGTTCATCTCCACCTCCATCCCTCCAGCTGCAGCTTCCTCACTCTTTGGCCAAACTTAGTGGAAAAGCTGCCAGCATCCTGCTGTCCCCTTCCTTTCTCACCTGCTCACTTGGACTTTCACCCCAGGTCTCTGCTGATACTGCACTTGCCAGGTCACCAGGGCCCTCCTCATTGTTAAATCCAAAGGACCCCCGACCCTTTGACCATTCCCTCCTCTTGAAATCCCCCCAGATTTTCTACCTCTCCAGCCACCTCTTCCCTTTGTGGGCTCCTTTTGCCACTCCTTCGATACGGATGTTCTTCACTATCATCTTTCCCACCCAACACCCATTCCAGGAGTGACTGTGCCCACTCACATGGCTTCACGTACCTTCCCCAGGCTGCTGAGTCCCAGGTCTATGAATGGCCTACACAGCTCCCCTCTGAGTGGAGGACTAGCACCCCCAGCCCTCTGTGGGCTGTTCACCTGGGTTGGCCACAGAACTGCCAATGCCGAGCTGTTACCTGGGCCAGTTCTCTCCCCGGCCTGCTCATCCCCAGTCACCACGGGCCTCCTTCCAGATTCCTGAAGAGCCTCCATCTCTTCCCTGTTCTCATCCCTGCCCTGTCCTTGCTCAGAACTCTTTCTTCTCTCTTCACTAGCTAACACGACTCACCCTTCAGGTCTCAGGCTGTTCCCCCCCCCCCCACCACCACAAGAGCCCACTAGGTAAAAGGCATGTTATTTCCTTGGAGAGGCCTTCCAGGAGCCTTGAGATGAGGTTAACTCCTCTGGTAACTAACCACGCATTAAATCATCATGGGCTTAATGTCTCTCTTTCACACACGGAAGTCAGGGGGCTCAGGTCTGTTTTCACTGCTGAGCCGCTACATCAAGCCTATTACACAGTACAGTAACACCAGCGCCTGAAGGCTGAATGAATAATAAATATTTCTGATTAAACCAGCCCCTCTTCTGGTACTTCCAATCACAACAAAACCGGAGCTCCATCCTCATCACCACCCAATCATCAAGTCCTCCTGGGTCTGCCTCCTAAATACGAACCTCTCTCTATCTGCCTTATGCTAGAGTTAACCACCTTTAGCTCAGCCCGAAATACAGCCCAAAGCCTGCGAGATGGCTCCCTAGCCTCTGGCCTAGCCACCTCTAATACAGCCTCCACAATCTTATCAGGAAGAATCTTTTAAAATGTAAATTCACTCAACCACTCTCTCAGATTAAATCCTTCAATAGTTTAGGGCAAAACCAGCCACCCCCCCAAACTTTCCTACTTTATCTCTTGCCCTTTCAACTCTCCACAAACATTTCAGTTTTTTCCATTTCAGGAACTACAACACATCCTCTCACTTGGAGGCCAAGCACACTCTCTCCCATTTGTCTGGCCAACTCCAGTCCTTCTTCAGAGCTCGTCTGTAACTCTCCTGACGTCTGGGGCAAGTGCCACTGCTCTGTGCCAGTGTATACGCACCATGGCACCCTTCACAGAACTCTCCCCCGACAAGAGGGCAGGGAGCGCAGCTCGCCCTTTCCATAGGCTGACTCAGGGACCACCACGTAACAGGAAGAGGCTTCAGACGGGACCCTGGAGCCCTGGCCATCAGACTGGGGGGTTGTTCCACTAGTCTTTCACTTGAGAATACTACTCTTGAGCCAGGGGATGAGAGAGAAGGGAAGCAAAGAAACACCACAACTGAGAAAGAACTTGGCTCAAACTCCACAGCCAGGCCTTGGGGGTACTTGGATTTTACTGTGTCATGGGGTCTTACCACCCTAACTATGGCTTTCTTGGCTGTCTGCTATGCTGCTTCCCCTAGAGGAATTTCACTCTGCGCAAACAGTTCTTCTGTTGGCTATTTTGGTCAGCTCAGCTGGGCCTGAAGCCAGCACAACAGTTCCTAAGCCCAGTCTTTTCCAGTTGCCTAGCCTGGAAGAATTCAGAGCTGGTAAGGGAAAGACTAAACCATAGCTGGTTTTAGGAAACTAAGTTGGACCTCAAAGGGAGCTGACAATGGACTGAGACAGAAAGGATCAAGAAAGACTCTAAAATACTCGAGCAAAAATCCAACAATTAGAATAATCATATAAAAGAGATCCATAACAGTAGAAGGAATTTCACTGATTTTCATGAAAAGAGAATAGTTCCAGGTGTGGCTAATGCCAGAGGAAAGTAAAGATTGCAGATCCTGTCTCCACCCACTTATTGAGCCCTCTAGTCTTCTTCCAATTTTGACCTCAGCCTCAGCCCATGTGTGTGTCCACAATTTCATCAGAAGATTCCCTTTATCAGCCAAGATCCATTATTTCTCTCCTTATCGAATAAAACTCGTTGCAAGAACCACTCATACTTGCTGTCCCTCATTGCTCTCCTTCCAGTCTTTCTTGAACCTGTTCCAGCCAGGTTGCCCCCTCCCATCCACACCACAAAAATCACCCCCACCACCAGGGACCTCCACATTGCCAAGTTGGATGGTTCTTAGATCTAGGCTTGTGTTATCTGACAGATAGCCCCTCTTCCTTCTTGAAATACCATCATCACTTGGCTTGCAGGGTGGCCTTTTACCCCTCTGGCTGCTGCTTCTAAGACTCCTTTGCTGGGTCTGTCTCTCAAATTCTAAATGTCTGCTCCAGGGCTCAGTCTTAGGTCCTGTGTTTTTTTTTTTTTTTTTTTTTTTCCTGTCTACACCTGTTTGTGGGGGGATTTCATCTAGTCTCGTAGCTTTAGAAACCAATAATACATATAGGTTCATACAGACCTAGTCTGGGCTTCCCTGGTGGCCCAGTGCTAAGGAATCTGCCTGGAATGCAGGAGACACAGGTTCGATCATTGAGTTGGAAAGATCCCTTGGAGAAGAATATGGCAACCCACTCCAGCATTCTTGCCTGGAAAATCCCATGGACAGAGGAATCTGATGGGCTACAGTCCATGGGATTGCAAGAGTCAGACACAACTTAGTGACTAAACCACCACAGTCATGATGACTCCTAAACATATCTTCAGACTTGTGTATCTTGACTGCCTAATGTTATCTCCACTTGGATGTACTACTGGTAAGCAACTCAAACCTGCTCTAGCCCCAAAGAGGGCTGCTGTTATCTCCCTAATTCTGTGTCTCCTTCAAACTTCCCCAGGGCAGTGAATGGAACTCCACCTTTTCAGCTATTCAGCCCTAAACCTTGGGAGGCATCCTTGATCCTTCTTTTTTCCACTCTGTGTTAGTTGCTCAGCCCTGTTGGACTCTTTTGTGTCCCCATGGACTAGAGCCTGCCAGGCTCCTCTGTCCATGGAATTTTCCAGGCAAGAATACTGGAATGGGTAGCCATTCCCTTCTCTAGGGGATCTTCCCGACCCAGGGACTGAACCCGGGTCTCTGCATTGCAGGCAGATTCTTTACTTAGTCACTAGGGAAGCCCACTCTATACTTGTCAAGAAACACTTGAGCTCTATCTTCAAAACATATACAGAATCTGACTGCATTCACAACCACTTCTTTTTATCACCCAGGTTCAGGTCCCCATCATCTCTCGCTTGAATAACTGTGAAAGTCTCCTAGCTGGGCTTCTGACTTTGTCCCTGCTGGTTTTATTCTCAACCAGCATCCAGAGATCCATCAAACTTAAATGCAATCCTGTTACTCCTCTGCTCAGAGTCCCTAATACATCCTATGTCCCAGTCAAATTAAGAGTCAAAGTCCACACCATGACACATAAGGGGTCTATGTGACCTCTCTGACTTAGCGGTCACTCTCCCACTCACTGCTTAGGCCATGCTGGCCTCCCTGCTATTCCAGTACATGCCAGCTAGGGCCCCTCTTCAGGCCCTTTGTACTCACTGTTCTCTCTGCTTGAGTTCTTACCCCCATCCCCATCTCCCCTCCCCAGACTGTTGCTGTTTAGTCGCTAGGTCATGTCCAACTCTTGACGACCCCATGGACTCCCCAGATTAAGCCTGGCTCAATCCCTCCCCTCCCTCCTTCAGGGTTTTCTCAAACTCCCTTTTCTGACAACCCTATGTAAACCATACCCCTCAATGTTCTCCTGTCCTCCATTCAGTTTTCCCCTTAGCACTTCTTATTGTCTGATATCTACTAGTAACTTAATGTCTTCTACCAGATGTACCTTCCTTACCTACTGGCACACAGTAGATGCTTCATATGTATATTTGTTGAGTGGATGAATGAATGAATCCTGGAGGCTGTGGAGCAGGACAGCGTGAGTAGAATTTTAGAACCAAAGGAGAAAACCCGCAGATCTGCATATCCTGGCACTAGGTGCTGGCATCCACTCACCAGGTCAGCTCAGCCGATCCAATCCCAGAAGGAACTCAACCCTGCTGGTCACCTCACATGGGGACAAGAGTCTGTGTGTAGACCAGCACAGTCGAGTCTTTCTCCTGGACAGAAACCTCAGACACACACCTCATCACCACACACCAGGTGCTGCATCTCAATGTCTCTTTCAATGAACAGGTACTGGGGAGAAATTCTTTCCCAAGTGAGTTAAGATGATGCAGGTCCCTGTTGTCTGAATACCTCTTATCTGTCTCTACCCTGCATCTCTCTCCTGAAAACGTGACCGTGTTATCACTGGCTAGTTCACATCCTATCAGACTGGAAGGGACCCTAGAGAAGTGAGTGGGGACACGGGACAGCCAGCAGGGGATGGTGAGAAAGAGTCCCAGGAAATGGTACAAAAATACTGGGCCTCAGAACTCTGCCAAAAACAGAAAAGAAGACAGCAAGACACACTTTTTCCCCTCTATAGAATATCATTATGTACAAACTTTATGTACATGCTTTCTCTGTTTTGACACATTTGTGAATCACTCTGCACATTCATCTGGGACACAACTGGTTAAAGTGAGTGGTGACTTCATTTCCCCTGGGACGAGAGGCTCACCATTTATTCTTCTGATGGCTGAGAAATGTTTTGGTCTGTTCTGAGGCTAGTCTGAGAAGACTTCCAGTTAGACACTGGCTGGGGGCAGAAATATTCCACATCCAATCACACAGCCCTGCCTGCCGTCTCTTCCTCCCTATTTACACCCTCTGAAAGGCGGCTTTGTGGTTCCACTGAATCCCCTAGGAGAGACAACAAACACCCCACAGAGGAAGCTCTAGAAAGAGGACATTTGGGAGTGTGCAGGCCAGTGCCTGCTGCTCCCTGAGCCGTTTTCACTGCATGGCTGAGATGAAGAGACCACCTAACAGCTTCAATCATGGTTTGGGGACAGATGCATCCAGTGAGGTGGGGCTTCTGGCTAGAGACAGCATGCAGTGCTGATGCTGAAACAAACTATAGCTCAGGAAAATGAGACGGGCAAAGGGAACATTCAGTTGGGTTTGCAAACACCTTCTTCCTGTGGCAAACAGCTCTGACATCTCAACGTTGCTTGGAGTTGCTCACAGAGGGTAAACTGAGAAGCAGCAAAACTGAGCACTTTGTTCTTTGTACTCCTCTGCTCCTGAGCAGCACTCATCTCCCAAGAGCAGGCCAGCTTGAAGGTCAAGCTGATGAGAAGCAACCCCCCAGGCCAGTGGGGGCCTCAGAATATCCAGGAAGAGTGTAAACTAGATGAGCAATGGAAGTGGCCGTGTCCCCAAGCTGCCAGAGCTGATTCAGCTTGCTTCTGGGCTCTCTTCTCACCTTGAGTGAGACAATACAAAAACCCGTTTTCCATTTCAGAATCCTGTCAACTGGAACAAATCCACCAGTGGGAGCATCTCCACAAGGGCAATCTCTAACCTCTTTCCTACTCAAACAGATAGTGCCTTTGAATTAGTACTGCCCCAAATTTTTACCTTCTTCATTCATCTTTCCACCCAGCTTCAACAGACAACTGACAAACTGACAGCAAAGTGAGACCTCCCCACCCTGAGGTCTCCAAGAGAATGCTGCTAGCCAAGGAAAGATCTGATAACTGAGGAAATAGTTCTTAACAAAAAGTGACTTTGAACTATGTTTCAGAAATACAAAGATCTAAGTGTTGACTCTGTGTAGAAAGAAATAAAGAAAAAGTTCTTTTCCCTTCCTTCAATAGAAGGAAGTCACTCGAGGAGATGCATGTGAATTCAAAACAAAAGCAAATCAAAAACAAAAAAGCATCAACAAATGCATTCCATAATGATGTCCACTTCTCAGCCCATCTTGGCTTCCAGCCCAGCTGGTTTAGAACTTGCTGGGAAGACATTCACAAATCCAGTTAAGCTGCTCAAAGGGAAACTCCAGATATAACACCCAATACACTAATAAGAAAATACTAGAGCGCCTCCAAATAGATTTTGCTGTAAGTCTGCAGCTCACGAATTTTCAGATTGGACAATGTAATCATTTAAACTCAGAAGTGTTCACATCTCTACGTTTTCTGATACTCTATGCACCCTTTAAAGCAGTTCTCTGCACCTTTCATTCTGTGGCCACTGTCTATCTCCTGCAAAATAATTCCTAAATTTTTCAATCTCTGTACATAAAGCTTCCAATTTGTGTGTTGACAGAGAACAAAGGAGGTAACGTTACATCTTAGAAGAATGTTACACTTCATCATAGAAATGGGGGTGAGCAAGGTCTATAAGATTGCTAAACCCAAGCCAACACTAGGGTCTACTGGTTAGCTGCAACAGACTTAAAGGTTTTCAAAAAGGCCTTGGTTGGGCAATCCTTGCGTAAAGCAAGCTTGTGAATGATCACATACCTATAGCGAAAGCAAGTGTTTAGGCTACAAAAGACTGTGCAACTTCTCCAAAAGGCTACTCTTCACCAACAGAAGAACACAATTTCAAGGCCAAAGATGTCAAAATGAATTGTCCTCTCTGCTGTTACACCAGGAGGTTCCTTTACCCAAACATTTGCCAGAATCTTCTTAATGCTTCTTCTCTCCTCTGACAGGCCTGCAGAGGCCCAAACTTAATAGAATCTGAGAGAAAAGAGCCCATCGGTTTATAAGAAGCCAAATAATGAGGCCAAACTCTTTCTCCTGGCATCAGTTCTCCCTGCAGAGCTGTGAAGTGACATTCCAATGATGAACTAACTCTACTTGGGTCTCCTTGGCAAAGAGACCATGTCTTTACAAGCCTAGCCCAGGGGGTTCATAATTATGTCAGACAAGTTTTTTTTTTTTTTTCTCATTGTTGCTGCTTTTAAACAAAGAGGTTAAGCCTCTGTACAACCTAGTGGAAGAACCAGAATTAGAAAACTTACCAATCGCCCCAGCCAATGAGAATCCATTTCCAACAGGTATTAAGGCCTGTTAGAAGCCACTGGAACACTGACATCATCAGCCCAATTGATAGGTTGTCTGACAGATTCGCCCCCTTCATCGCACACAAGAATTTAAAACAAAACAAGACACTGCAGTTATATTCATTATTGCAGACAACACGTTTCTTTATCTAAATTACTCCTAAGGTGTGGATTCTACCATCATTCCCTTCAAAGCCTCTCTATGAGCTGGCCAACACCCTAAGTGTTCTAGCCTGAAAAATCTCATCCAAATACCAACTCAACACTTAGTCCTCCACTATCATACTTAATGCCTTCTGAGGTACAGCATGCAAGTTTAGTGCATGCCAGTGTACTGCCCAACAGTCATCACTCTTCTATCTGCAATGAAACCCGTGTAATGGGTGACCATGGGTCAATTCACTGTTTAAAGCGGATTTACCAGCTCCTCCCTCCCTTTCTCTAAGAAAGCAACAAATAAGTGAGCAAGAAGTAGTCTCAGAAGAAGAAACAAACTTCGGGACAATATGCACTGAGAAAAGCCAGACTGAGTCCCCCTGGATCAAGTTAATTAAGAAACAATTAAACATGACAGTATCTTGGAATCAAAACCAAGGAATGCCTTGAGGACAGGTTTCTCAATTGCCCAGAGGAGAAGACACAATTCCTTTTCATCTAAAAGCCACTGGGAACATAAGCCAAGAAGCATGGGTAGGAAGGAGGCTGAGAAACATAAGTTAGCAATGGGAATGGAGGTGGGGTGGAGGAAGAAAGTAAATATCCATTTTGTTTTACTTCTTCTGTCTTCATTAGGTTTGCTCCCGGCCTTTGGGATTCGGCAGTTCCGCCCTCCCCACTCCCATGGGATGTCAGGTAACAGGCTGGGAGCTCTGTCCACAAGTTCTTAAACGTCTCACAATTCTGCTAAGCGCTGGCAGATATCTAGCTGGAAGCTCAAAGATGCAAGTGAAAATATTAAAAGGTTTCTGCCCACTCCTCAGTTCAAGGCGAGAGGTCATCTACTTAGGGAGCGCCCTCGTGTCCTGACACTACCTCTTGACTGTCTACCCAGAAAACTAAGTTGGCTTCCACGCCCATCAGTGCCCTTGTGTTGGAGCCGTCGGAATTTCAAGTATTCCCCCGCCCCTCTCTGCAGTTGGGAGAACACTGAATCGCTGGTGGACACCTAGAGTCAGAATGCAAGAGGGTCCCGGAACACAGGACAAGTACACAGGGAGGCGACCGCCTCCTCAGAGCAGACCCAGGCAACGTCCCCGGGCCGGGAAACACTCAGGTGGGTCGGCGACCAGGCAGACGAGGTGCCAGGTTTGCCCTGGGTGCCCGCTCCTCTCGCCAGCCCCCGGAAGCGCCTCCCTCCCGCCTAGCGGGCTCCGAGGGGGCGGGGAGTCGAACGCCCCCTTCCGGGTGCCTCCGCCTGGCTGGCCAGCCCCGCTCCTCCTCCGGGCGGGAATCCTCCCTCCCCGCCCCTACCGGAGCCGGGCCCCGGCGCCAGGTCCGGCCCCAGGGGGGAACCCCCAGTCCCGGCTCCCTCTCCCTGCGGCCTCTGCCCGTCTTCCCGACTCTTGAGAGCCGGGAAGACCCCGCCGGCAGCGGTCAGGACCCACCGCTCATTACGACATCTTCCTCCCTGGCCTCCGCCGCCTCCGCCGCCACCGAGAGCCTGACACCGCCCGCCTAGCACCCGCCAATCCCGGAGCCCGCCACCGCCCGAGCGACGGCAGCGTTCACCAATAAGAACTCGGTACATTGGGGACCGACAGCACTATCAACCAATCAAAGAGAGGCATCTAGAGCGACGTTGGCTTGGCCAATAGACCTGTGAAATGTCACTGATGGACGGTAGAGAGCACCAACCGGAAGCTTACTGAAGAGTGAACGACATGTTCGCTAGCCAACTGAAGGGAGGCAAAGTCCCACCTACCAGGTGGTTGATGGACAGCAACAGGAAGCTAGATGGGGAGGGGCTTAGCTAAGGAGTGGTTTTGTATTGGTCGTGGTTGACCTTCCACCCACCTCTAATCCAGAAGATGAGTGATAGATCTGCCCTAAAGCCAATCAAAAGTCCTTAGGGTGAGGCCGACAAATGCCCTATAAATAGCATCTACTTTGCGCCTAAATCCAGCGTCGCCCTGGTGTGGTAGGGGTGTCTCACTCTTCGGCCATTTCAAGCAGTTTCCTGGTGAGTTGAAAGCCACCAGTCTTTTATTCAACTTTTTACCTTTCATCGCTTCTGAAAAGGGAAATGAGCCTCCAGGCGACTTTGTCAGTGAGACATTGGCGGCAGGCACAATAGCGGGAGTTGGGGCTGCGTGACACCTCTCAAAGTACTTCCACCGTCTCAGTTCAAATCCCCCATAATCCTCACCTGGTTATTGCATCAACCTGCCAACGCGGGCATCAGAATCACCTGAAGCTCTCTAAAAGATTCTGGGACTGCCTCTCGTGTCCGGCGCACGGCAGAAATATGCATTCTAAACGAGCGCCTCTGGTGGACAGAATTGGCCTCTGCCCCCACTTACCTCCTTTAATGAAGCGCTGTGAGACTTGGCAGGCGCAACCTGGGTAGGTTTATCTTCCCTATAAGATGTGTGACTTTGGAACGCGTTAGTGAGAAGGAATCCACTCTGGTGTCAGACCAGCGTGGGTTCGAAACTGGCACGGCCTACTTACAAGAGAGGCAGGGTACCGAAACTCCGTGCATCTTACGTCCTCATCTGTGAAATGAGACTGCTCACACCTACACCTTAGAGCAGTGACTTTCCTTTTTTTTTAAATCATAACCCCATAGTGAGAAATACATTTGCATCCTCACCCGGTACACTTATACTCCTGTGAGTGTATGATAAAATTTTACAAAAACAATACTTACCTTTCCTAACCATGATCCACTGATGTTTTCTGTCCTGTCCTATCTTCTTTTAACCTTCCCTCCCTTCCTCCTTTCCCTTTTTTTTTTTTTTTTTATATTGAAGTCTAGTTGATTTACAGTATTGTGTTAGTTTCAGGTGTATAGCACAGTGATTCAGATATATATGTGTGTGGGTGTGTGTACTCCTTTTCAGATTCTTTTCCCTCATAGGTTACTACAAAATACTGAGTATAGTTCCCTATGCTATACAGTAGGTCCTTATTGGTTATCTATTTTATATATGCATGCATGTTCAGTCGCTGAGGTGTGTATGACTGCGACCCCATTGACTATAGCCTGCCAGGCTCCTCTATCTGTGGGATTCTCCAGGCAAGAATACTGGAGTGGGTTGCCATTTCCTTCTCCATGGGATCTTCTCAAACCAGGGATCAAACCCACATCTACTGCATTGGCAGGCGGATTCTTTACCACTGTACCACCAGGGAAGTTGTTATTTTATATATAGTAGTGAAAGTGTTAGTTGCTGAGTCATGTCCAATTCTCGTGGGGGATCCTCTGTCCATGGAATTCTCCAGGCAAGAATACTGGAGTGGGTAGCCATTCCCTTCTCCAAGCGATCTTCCCAACCCAGGGATCATACCCAGGTCTCCTGCATTGCAGGCAGATGCATTACCATCTGAGCCACCAGGGAAGCCCTATGTGTATATGTTAATCCCAACCTCCTCCTATTTTATCCGTTATCCCTTTCTTTTCTTGATCATGACTGGCAGTTTGAATAACATTTTCATGAAAGGTTGATATAATAAAATACAGAGCAGAATGCCCAGCATATTGTAATTGTTGAATAATTGTTACTAGTCTCTTCCAGGCTACCCCTTTGAAAAAATAGGATTTCAAAAGAATTCACTTTTTCAGTTAAGATATTTCATTGGCTCCCTTCGCCCTTCTAGATAAAAAGTCCATACTCCTTTCTAGGCAAACAATGGCCTTCACACTCTTTGTGTACCTTTCATGTTTCATCTCCCTCTGCCATCCTATTCTCTTTCCATAATCCTACCTTTTTGCCTCAAGAAGAGGTTCCACAGTTCCTAAACACATGCTCATCTATTTCCTGTCTTACTTTTTCCTTCCTTTTTCCTGGTAAACTATGCATCCTTCAAGAACTTGCTCAAAGTTTGATCCCCTGCTAAGCCAGATCCTTTTCCTTCTCTGGGCTGTTCTTGGCACAGGCAAAGGGCTTCACTGTCTCACACTGCAGTGCCCACTTTCATTCTTCTGACTTCTCTCCTAGACTGTGGGCTGCAGTGGAAGGTTTGGGGCCAGTACTAGAAAACTGGCAGGAATTGCACGCTGAGCTAAAGAATGAATATTTGCATACAATTACATCTACATATGACTTGTTTATGTAGACTGTACATTCTGTTCCCATGCCCTTATTCAAGGTAAGATTGCTTCACTGTTGAGCCAAGGACTCCACCCGGGTTCCATGAGTCAGCTATTTTAGGGTGCAGGGATTTGAGGGGCGAGGTGGGGTTGAATTTCCTGCTGGGCTGCTGCCAAACCTCTTGTGAGATGAAAGCTGGGGCGGCTGTGCTTCTTCCACCCCAGAAGCCCTGTCATGAAGCCAGCAGAAGCAGAAGCTGGAGGGATTTGCATGTGTAGGTAGGGGGCAGGGTGCAAAAACTTAGAAGAATTTGGCAGCAGTTTTGAGTAGTTTAAATGGTTCTTCCCTTTAAAGACCACCATGTTTCTTGTTTCCACTAGAGGTACAGCTGAGGAAGGAGGCACCTGCTAAGGAGAGGACCCCCTTGTACTTTTGTCGGGACCCTTGGAGTCTTTGAACCTCACTTACAACACATTAAAGCCATCACACAGTTTCTCTTCCCACAGATTGCTTCCCGCAGATGGCCTCCAGACTCTACAGAGAGGACAGGCAAGGTTGCCAGCTCCTAATGCCTGCTTTCCCCTGGCTGCTCTTTAGGTTCACTAGAGATTGTTTAATAAATTCTAAACCATGGCCAAGAAAATCAGTATCTCTGGGGGTGCAACCCTGGTGAGGATATTAAGTTCTTCAGGTTGTTCCAACAGGCAGCCAAATTAGAGAACTGCTTGTCAGCCCAAAGATGTTTTCTGGTCGGGGTCCCCAGGTAAACCACTATGAATAGTCTATAACCTCCACCTCTACCCATTCCTGTCCCTCCTCTTCCTGAGTTTCTCCCCTGCCCATCCTACCTGCTTCGATCTCCACGGAGCCAGGGTGGACAGGTGGTTCCAGCTGCAGGTCTCAGCATCAACCAGAAGACTCTATTCCATGGGTGCATCTGGGCATAGCTTCTCCTTCAGTGATACCTGCCTTGTTTCCAACCACTTTCAGCCTCTTCATGCTCTAAGTTGTCACTTTCTCCCCGTTTATAATTTGTAAAGTTAACCTGTTCTCCACCGCAAAGTCCCTGTATTTGGCTTGTCCACCACAGCACCTTCCACTCCCCGCACATTGCTTGATATATAGTAGGTACATGGTACATGCTTGTTGACTGAGAGAATGACTGCATCTGAAGGAGTCCTTGGGCCTAGAAAAGAACACAATGGTCTCAAAGGCCTTTGCTGAATCATCTAACTTCGGGGAAAACAAAGTGAACTTTAAGTTCTGCCCTGATGCTCCAGGCCAGTTGCATCTACCTGGGACTTAATCGCCCCCTGCCCAAAACCTCCCACCTACAAATGCCATCTCAACCAAGGATTACCCAAAACATCCCGCCTGACTAGTGTTTCCCTTATCGGTTCCACAAACCTCCCTTTAAATATGAAGCCTCCCGGATCCCTCTCACGCTCAGCCTGGTCATTAGGCTGACTGTTGCCCCTCCTTGCCTGAATAAAGGTAACCTACCTATGTGCAGATCATCTCTCCTTTTCTGCTTCTGCCTGCACTATACCTTACATTCTCAGTGAGGAAACCCAGGAGAGGACGAGGCACTCATTTCTCTCTCTCTCTTTCTCACTCTCATTCTCTCTCCCTCTCATTGTTTCCCCTTTTCCTGGAATCTGGGAACGTGAACTCACTTTCTGGCAGGGCTCATAAGTTCCCCTCAGGGACAGCTAGTGCCTTTGTAAGCAGTGCAGGCCTTGTCCTAAAGCTTTAATGGTGCTTCACGTACCCGCAGGCCTCCGGCTCTATCCTCTTTTCTCTCTCTCTTTCTCTGATGACCTCCGGAATAGGGAACTCTTGCCATTCAACTGCTCTACATGCAACACTCCACCCAAGCTAGCCCCTAGATTAAGGTAAGATCTGGACAGTGTTCTAGAGGCACCCTAGAACCCAGTCCTCTCCGGGTCCCGGGGACCCCCGGCCTAAGGCCACTCTGTAAGCAACCATGGGGGATGCCTCCACCTCGACACAGAGCTCTCTTCTTATAACTCCTATTGTGGGTGACGACTGGAACTCCCACTAGGAGCCGCTGCTTGCCTTTCAATTATGGGGTCTGGCCAGTCTGTCCCAAAAGATTACTCTCTGGCCTGTGTTCTCAAAAATCTCAAACCGCTCTTACTCACTGAACTCAAAGCTAACCACTTAACTCTGTATACAGGTCTGGCGTCAATACCAATTGGACAGTCAAGAACCGCTGACCTGAATTTGGCACATTTGACTTTAACATTCTTCAAAATCTCACCAACTTCCTTAAATGGAATGGCAAATGGTCGGAGGTCCCATATGCCCAAGCCTTTTGGGCCCTTCCGAGCAGGCCCTCCCTATGCAAGGCCTGCTCTACCCATGAGGTCCTTCTATGCACCTTGCCTCCCAAACAAAAGGGCTCTTCTTCAATTAACTGCTGATAGTGACTTTCCACACCCCTGGAGTTTGACTCCACTGACGAGCCCCCTCCCTACCAGCCACACCTCCGACCCTCTCCTTCCCCGTCATCCAACTCACCTACTAACTCTGAAACCCCTCCTGACTCTCCCTCAACCCCACTACCCCATCTCCCAGACTCCTCCCCCATTTTCTCCCCCTCTGCCACAGGGTCAGTACCCACAGGGTCAGTACATGATTCCTCTGAGAGACGTGGCAGGACCAGAGGGCCCCACCTGAGTCCACGTGCCATTTTCATTGTCAGACATAAGCCAGATAGAAGAAAAGTTAGGATCATTTTCTGAAAATGTATCTGAAAAATCCTACCAGATACAGAAAAGAATCCCTGAGACTCTCCCAGACCTATAACCTCACATGGAGTGACATATATTATATCTTAAATGCCACTCTCACCCCAGATGAAAAAGACCATATCTAGCAAACAGCGAAAGCCCATGCTGAATCACTTACATAACCAAGACCTGGATAGCCCAGTTGCTCTTGAGGCAGTGCCTCAATTAGATCCCCGCTGGACATACCAGCCCGGTAACCCAGGTATCAGGAGACTCAATCATATGATTACCTGCCTTTTAGAAGGAATGCGAAAAATACTCATATCCATGTCAGTTATGATAAAGTCAGGGAAGTCACCCAAGGGGTGGACAAAAATCCTGCCTTATTCTTGTCATGCCTCACAGAGGCAGTTCAGAAGTATACCAACCTAGATATCACCACCCCTGCTGGGTTACTCTACCTTCATGTTCAATTCATCAACCAGTCCGCCCCTGACGTTAGACACAAGGTTCGACAACTAGAGAAGGGCCCTGAGACCCCCCCAAAGAGACCTTCTAGAAGTAGCCTTCAAGGTGTTCAATAATAGAGAGGAGGAGGCTAAGAGAGAAAAAGACATGAGAGAAAAGCTAAATATGCCTTATTGACAGCAGCAATTAAGGGAAGAGATCAGCCCGGCCCAAGTCATCCCATCTTAAGACCTGCCCCCTCCCCGGACCCTGCTTCTTATGCAACCAGTCAGGATACTGGGCAAAGGCATGCTGAAACCCATACCACCCCCACAAAAGCATGCCCAAACTGTGGTCGATGGGGACACCCTGGTACTCTTGGGGAGGTCCCCACCTCCCAGACCTGGAGAGTGGAATGTCCACAGGGATGCCCTGGTGCCCCTGGAGAGATCCCCACTTCTCCCTGGAACCCCAGCCCAACCCTATGAGAGTTGTTCCAATGATGGGACCCGGGTTCCAGCACCCCAGCCCATGTCCCGAATACAAGCTTGGAACTTAGGGTAAGATGGGGTAGTGGCCGGGGAAAAGACCTCCTTTATAGTAGACACTGGAGCCGCTTTTTCTCTCTTAACTTCCTACTCTGGCCCAACTCAAGACTCAGAACTCACAATCGGGGTGGGGGGCGGGGGTGTCTCTGGAGTTCCCTTAAGGCCAAAAATCAGCCCTCCATTACTCTGTCAATTTGGAAAATCGACCCTCATACATTCATTCCTCATAATGCCTCAATGCCCAATGGCACTCCTAGGGAGAGATTTGTTATCCAAATTGGGGGTCTTTATTACCATACTCCCCCTTGATACAGTCTCTATATTCTGCATGCTGATGGCACCTGGACCGTCCCTATCCCTCACCCCTGACCTTCCCTCGGATCTACCCGCCTTAGACCCCCAAGTCTGGGACACTGATCACCC
This sequence comes from Muntiacus reevesi, assembly GCF_963930625.1. Lineage (NCBI taxonomy): Eukaryota > Metazoa > Chordata > Mammalia > Artiodactyla > Cervidae > Muntiacus > Muntiacus reevesi. The sequence continues at coordinate 23,843,322 of NC_089266.1, read as the reverse complement.
ATCCGTAGCCAAACATCATCCCCCAGTCCACATTACCCTAAAAGACCCCTCAACTATAATTACCCAACAATAGTACTCTGTCACCTTGGAGGCCCACAAGGGACTTAAGCCTATCATAGACCATCTTCTTCAAGCCTCCATCTTAATTCCTACCCATTCACCACACAACACCCCTATTCTAGCAGTAAGGAAGGGACCAAACTCTTGGAGACTGGTCCAGGATCTGCGAAAAATCAATGAGGCTGTCACGCCGACATTCCCAGTAGTCCCTAACCCTTACACCCTTCTGTCCGCCATACCCAACCCACTCACTATACCTGCCATACTGCAACCCACTTCACGGTATTAGATCTCAAAGACGGCTTTTTCACCATCCCCCTCCACCCCCCTCTCCCAACCCTTTTTTGCCTTCACCTGGCAAGACCCGAGACTCATGTTTCCCAACAACTAACATGGACAGTTCTCCCCCAGGGGTTCAGAGGCAGCCCCCACTTTTTTGGACAATGTTTACAAAAGGACATACAGACACTTAACCTAGCCCCGAGTCATCTCCTCCAATATGTAGATGACCTCCTCCTTTATAGCCCAACTCGAAAACTGCCTCCAACATACTGCCAAACTTCTTGGGGCCATGGGATCCTGGGGTTATCAGGTGTCCCAATCCAAGGCCCAAGTTGTACAGATAAACGTCACCTACCTGGGGCTCTCCATATCCCACCAACAAAGAACTATTCCCCCAGACAGAATCCAGGCCTTAATAAATGTCCACTTTCAAAAACAAAAAGGGAACTCCTGTCTATCCTTGGCCTCCTAAACTTATTCTGTGTCTGGATCCCTAACTTCTCCCTCCTTGCAAAGCTGCTCTACGAGGCAACTAAAGGATGTCTGGATGAGCCCCTCTTTGACCCCTCCTTGCTGGCCAATCCTATTTGCCAGCTCACCAAGAGCCTCCTCTGAGTGCCAACTCTCCACCTGCCAGATCACACCAGACCATTCTTTCTCTTTGCCCATTCCAACCAAGGACAGGCCCTGGGACTTCTATGTCAGCGGGCTGGAGACACCTGGGCTCCCATAGCTGATCTATCAAAACAGCTTGACATGGTGACCCAGGGATGGCCTCCCTGTATATAGTCCATGGCAGCTGTTGCAGCGCTCGTACCCAAAGCAAATAAACTCTCTGGGCATGCCCCTTTAACAGTCTGTCCTCCAGTGTGGAAATTCCTTAAAAAACTGGAAATAGGACTGCCATATGACCCAGCAATTCCACTCCTGGGCATACACACCGAGGAAACCAGAACTGAAAGAGACACGTGCACCCCAATGTTCATTGCAGCACTGTTTACAATAGCCAGGACATGGAAACAACCTAGATGCCCATCAGCAGACAAATGGATAAGAAAGCTGTGATACATATACACAGTGGAATATTACCAGCCATTAAAAAGAATACATTTGAATCAGTTCTAATGAGATGGATGAAACTGGAGCCTATTATACAGAGTGAAGTAAGCCAGAAAGTAAAACACCAATACAGTATACTAACGCATATATATGGAATTTAGAAAGATGGTAATGATGACCCTATATGCAAGACAGAAAAAGAGACACAGATGTATAGAACAGACTTTTGGACTCTGTGGGAGAAGGTGAGGGTGGGATGATCTGAGAGAATAGCATTGAAACATGTATATTATCAATTGTGAAACAGATCGCCAGTCCAGGTTTGATGCATGAGACAAGTGCTCAGGGCTGGTGCACTAGGATGACCCAGAGGGATGGGATGGGGAGGGAGGTGGCAGGGGGATTCAGGATGGGGAACACATGTAAATCCATGGCTGATTCATATCAATGTATGGCAAAAACCACTACAATGCTGTAAAGTAATTAGCCTCCAACTAATATAAATAAATGGGGAAAAAAAAAGTCTGTTCTCCACACACCTTCCAAGAATTACTATCACATCAGACTTTCCTCTCCCTTCCCCCTTCCAGGGTTCAGGTCCTACATGCCTTTCTCCTCGACCCTCAGCTCTCATTCTCCCCCTGCTCTCCCCTTAACCCCGCCAGCTTATTACCCATGTCCTCTACAACAGACCCCCTCCTACATAGCTGCAGCGTAACAGTAGATCTTACCCAAGACCCCTTCCAACATTTAACAGATCAGCCCATCCTAGACCCAGACACCCCACACTGGTTCATTGATGACAGCACTCAAAAATCCCCACCTTTCGCAGCAGGATATGCCATCATCCAGCGGGACCTTCGTCACAATCACGGGACCCAGACAATTGAAGCTTCATCTCTGCCACCTCACTCCACCTCCCAACAGGTAGAACTGATAGCTCTCGCCAGAGCTTTGACTCTGGCTAAACATCTAAGGGTTAACATCCACACAGACTCCAAATATGCCTATAACATACTTCACTCAAACATCCTTATATGGAGAGAAAGAGGTTTCCTAACCCCAAAGGGATCCCCCCATCATTAATTCAGCCTGATCCACAAACTTCTAGAGGCAGCACTTTTACCAAACAAAGCCGCCATCCTCCATTGTAGGGGACATCAAAAGAAGTCTCATATCAGCCTACAACAATGCCGCAGACCAGAAGGCAAAGGAGATAGCACTGTCACATCCTTCCCTCCAGTCCCCTGTCATCTTAGCCCTGACTCCACCCAACCCCCCCACCACCAGAGAAATCCTTTCTTATCTACACTCACTCTTTCATCCCTTGTCCAAGACAGTCCAACAGTTCCTCCGTAACCACTTCCCCGTATCAGCTGCTGACCAACAATATTTAGATAAACTTACCTGCTTCTGTCAGACATGTCAATGTACTAATCCCAATTCCAACCTTAAACCTATATCCTTTCCAACCCATCAAATGTGAGGCAGCCTCCCAGCACAGGATTGGTAGATAGACTTTACCCATATGCCCCCCAGGCCGGAGAGTCAGATACCTCCTGGCCCTTGTGGACACCTTTTCGAGAAGCATTTCCTACCACAAACAGAAGACCCCACACCATGGCCCAAATCCTCCTCAGAGAAATTATCCCCAGGTTTGGCCTACCTTCATCCCTACAGTCTGATAATGGCCCGGAATTTATGTCCAAGGTCACCCAACAACTTGTCCAATTCTTACAGACACCCTGGAAATTTCACATTCCATATTGTCCCCAGTCCTCGGGAAAGGTAGAAAGGATGAATAGAATAATCAAAGAAACTTTTACCAAAATATCCCTTGAGGTTCATCTGGACTGGACTAGACTTTTGCTGATTGTTCTCCTCAAAGTACGGGCTTTGCCCAGAAAGCCCCTGGGGCTGAGCCCCTTTGAGGTGATGTACGGAAGGCCCATGCTCCCTTCTGGACCCCCCTGAACCCCCTTCCACACCAAGCTTCCTACACTCCCCTCTGCTGATGGAATTCCCCAATGCCTTCTGGAAATATGTCAACCACAACTTGCCCACCTCTGACCCCCAAGCCCCCTTGCCCCCTTTACAAATTGGAGACATGGTCTACCTGTCTGATAATCCCCAGGATGACCTAACCCCAAAGTGGCAGGGACCATTCAAAAACATCCTCCTTATCCCGACTGCAGCTAAACTCGAGAAAGTCACCTCCTGGGTACACCTCTCTTGCCTGAAACAGGTCACCTCCGATCCTGCGCTGCCCTCCTTAACTGACCCCTATTAGGTCTCCCTCACAGGACCCACCTCCTTAAAAATCACCCAGCGACAACCCTTGTCAACCATCCGAGAGGACACTGAGTGACCTGGACACTCCTTAACCCACAACTGTTCCCAATCCAACTGCTACCAGACCTCTGGACCAGCACCCCGACCGGAACCTCCTTCGAAGATCTGACCACGCCAGTGTCTCAGTGGCTTCAGGGGACCTTCTACAACCTAAGTCCAGAAGAAATTGATTTCTTTACTCTCATACGTGAACACTGTTCCTCCTCAGATTCAAGCAACCACCAACTTGGGGCCTTCCTCCCCTCACCCTGACTGGCCTCCCTGTCTCTCTAACTATAACTGCACTCTTAATCGTAGTCCTTGCTATAGGCCCAGTAGCTGTCTCCACTCAGGATTGTTCACCTATCCTTCGTCTCTTCGTCGGTATCGCCTACATTGTTAGCTGTGTTCTACTCCTGGGGTGCTATTTCCTCCACACTGCCTAACTAACAGACCCATGACTCCCCTGTTCCTTATCCTTGCTGCACTCCCCTGCCTTCTGGCTAGTCCCTGCCCCTGCTCAGACATTGATTCCTATGTTCATTCCTCATGTTATAATATGGCTCCAATACCATGCACCATGAGCCTCAGGGGGGTGGAAGTCCAAATCCCTACTCACTGTTAAAGTACAGAAGAGAGGGAGTTTCGTGAGCACCTGCCATAAACCAAATGGAAGAAACATATGTTTCTATCCCATTACCCACTGGGGATATTCAGACGGGAGTGGCTGCTGCTGCTGCTGCTAAGTCGCTTCAGTCGTGTCCGACTCTGTGCGACCCCATAGACGGCAGCCCACCAGGCCCCCCACCCCCCACCCCACCCCATCCCTGGGATTCTCCAGGCAAGAGTACTGGAGTGGGGTGCCATTGCCTTCTCCGACGGGAGTGGGGTAATATCGAGAAAAGAAACAAGAACAAGTCATAAAGAACATAATTTCCCAGTTACAGGCAAACCCTGAGCCTTATAAACGCCTAGACCTCCTTTCCCAATTACGACGTCTCCTAAAACCTCCCTCTGACAACCAACACCTTACCCGCCTTCTCAGCTCTTCTTTCCAATTCTTCCAGCACACACAACACACATCCCAGTGTTGGATATGCGTGTCACTGTCTCTCTCACCACACATAGCAATTCCCTTGCCCTCAACCTGGTTGTCACAGGGCAACTATACCTCCCCTCCCCAACAAAAAACTACACAACTCTGGGCCAGTCTCTGACAAGGTCCTTCTCTCAGCCTCTTCAAACCTAACCTGTATCAACGTCTCTAGTCCCAACTACACTGGTCTTACAAACTCCGCTCCCTCTTTCTGTTCCACTTGGGTTCTCTGGAACAGCACAAATAATTGTACCAACCTGGGACTCTTCATTCTCTGCGGGACCTACACATATTCATGTTTTCCCCTTGACCCCCCTGGACCTTGCATCTTGGTCTTCCTGACCCCGGGTCTAACATTCCTCAAAGAAGAAGAGATAGAACAAATAGTCTACCCCAAGGGGAACTTTTCTACAGGAAAAGACAAGCTGTCATAGCCCCCCACCTGATTGGAACCGGCATAGCAGCAGCCCTAGGCACCGGGATTGGAGGCATCTCGACCTCTGCCCATTTGTATTACAAGCTGTCCCAAGAACTTAATGAGGATATGAAGGTAGAGGAGTCCTTCGTTTCAGTCCAAAGACAAATTAACTCATTAGCTTCTGTGGCCCTACAAAATAGGCGAGCCCTGGACCTTCTTACATTGGAAAAGGGAGGGACCTGACTTTTCCTAGGAGAGGACTGCTGCTATTTTGTTAATGAATGGGCATAGTCCAGGGCACAGTCAAAGAACTTAGAGACAGAATTGAACGCCGTAGAAAGGACTTACAAAACCTTTACGCTCCCCAAAACCTGTTCCAACAGATCCTCCCTTGGTTTCTCCCTTTCTTGGGACCGTTGGTACTTATCATTTTATTCCTCTTATTTGGACCCTGTCTCTTCAGTCTCTTTGAAAGGTTTCCCTAAGAACGGATTCGGGTCATCTCTCGAGACGAGGTCAAGAGCATTCTTCTTGAGAGCCTCACCCCTACCTCAGGAAAAAGAGACCCTGGGTCCTAGGATGATCCTCCGTTCCAGACCCAGAACTGTCGCCCCTATCCAGCAGGAAGTAGCCAGAGAGATACAGCGCCCTTTTCCCCATTTCTTATGATTTCAAGGTCTAGAATGAAGGAGTCCTTGGGCCTAGAAAAGAAAACAACGGTCTCAAAGGCCCTTGCTGAATCATCTAACTGCAGAGCAAACAAAATTGACTTAAGTCCCACCTTGGTGCTCCGGGCTGGTTGCATCTACCTGGGACTTATCACCCCCTGCCCAGAAACCTCCTACCCCTTACATCTGCCTGGGACTTATCGACCCCCTGCCCAGGGGACTTATCACCCCCTGCCCAAAACCTCCCACCCCCTGTGCAACTACAATTGCCGTCTCAACTAAAGATTACCCAAAACGTCCCACCTGATAACATTTCCCTTATCGCTTCCACAAACCTCCCTTTAAATATGAAGCCTCTCTGATCCATCTCACGCTCAGCCTGGTCATCAGGCCGACTGTCACCCCTCCTTGCCTGAATAAAGGTAACCTACCTATGTGCAGGTCATCTCTCCTTTTCTGCCTCGGCCCGAACTATACCTTACAGCATCCTTTTAACATTTTTCATGTACTTATGTCTCTCTTCCAGTCCTGGCTTCCTCCACCTCCACTTCACTTCTTCCCTCTCTGTCTCTTAACCCCTTTCCCTCTTCATTTTCCCATGTTTTTCCTGCTTCCTGACATTTTCCTTTTCCTTCTTTTCTGCATGTGGTTGCCCCCGTCTGACTCATCAGTACCAGATAGTGAGCTTCTATCCCTGAGGATGCCGAGGGCGCCAGAGGGAGGGAGGAACCGCTGCAGAACCGCAGTCTTTGCCCTCAAGAAGCTCCACATTCCTTCTGGGACCTCTTATGAAAGGAACCACCTGGTGCAGCTGCTGTTGGATGTCCAGAAATTAGGAGAATATCAATGTCCCAGCATTCGACTATCTGTTGATCCTCACTCATTGCTACAACCCAAGTTTTATTGTTGTTTTTGAAGAGTCGCAGCCAACCCAGCCTTCTACAGGCTGCTCGTTCTGCCTTAAGGATTTTCCCAGTAGCCTCTGCTTCTCTCCTCCTCTGGTTTTCTACATTCTCATCTCTCCTCTTTCCACCTACAGAAAAATCAAAGCTGCAGACTTTTCAAACCATTCCTGACACTCTTACATGCCAAGAGAAAGATTTGACGGAACATAGACCTAGTTTAAATGAACACTGTTTTTTTTTCTCCCAGGTCCATCTAGGGTTTCAATTATCCAGATTTCCTTAAGCCTTTTCTGAGCATGAAAAATTTAACAGAGGCTGTAAAACGTATCTCCCGGATTTTACTTTGGCAGCTACCCCATCCTCACCCCAGGTGCACACACAGCAACCCCTCCTCCTCCACTACCCAGAGACTCCGATCCTAATACTGACTCATCAGCTCCCTCTGTCCCCTGGCTCCCCTGCCCAGACCTATGGCTGTCCTCCACCAACTGCCATGGAATCTCCCAGCGAGGACATTCCACTCATCCTTCCCCACAGAGTTCTTCCCCTTCCCCTTGGGATGAGATCTGTGAAACCTCCTCCAAAAGGCAGCCTCCACTGGATCCTTTTAGGATAGCAGGCACTGGTGGCTCCTTGGCCTTTGTGTGTTCCCACCAGGGGGCGTCCAAGGCATTTCCAAAAAGCAGATGCTGGGTGTTTTTTTTTTTTTTTTTTTAAATATTGGAGCAGAAAGACAAGCTTGAAAATTCAATTTAACAAGCTTTCATTGAGTACCCACTGTTTGCCAGGCTTGTGCCCTGATTCACCTGAATACAGAGCACGTTCCAGCCTCTACAAAGACTCCTTGAAAAGAACCATTTGCCTCTCCAAGGAGTCATTTTCTACCAACCAGCTCCTCTGACTGCCTGTGGTAACAGCATCCTCTCTCCCCCTTGGCCTCTTGCCTGCGCTCAGCCCCTCCCCACACTTCCTGACCTTGGGAACACAGCTCCATGGCTGCTTCTCAGAGCCCAGACTCCCCACAGCAGACTGGAAACATCCCTAGGAACGCAGAGCGGTTGTGAAGTTCCCTGGGCAGGCACTTTCTCTTCTGGATCCCCCAACACCCTTCTGTCAAAACTCCATCTCCTCCTCCATCACTAGCCTCCTGAGGGTCCCCCAGACCGCCTGAGTGTGGAGAGTGGGCATTGAGTGAGGCCATTATCTGGGACACTGGGCTCAAGATCGTGACTTCTTCACTTGGGAGCTCCGACCCAGCTGGCAGAGACTCGGGAAGTGGTGATAACAATAACCATAATAATATTAATAATAACGTTGGGGCCCACAAAATGGCTGTGAAATCCTCTCTAATGATCCCTTATATTTATAGATCTCCTTCTTCCTAGACACTTCAGAGCCATTGCCCAACGAACCCTGCTAGCTTCCCTAGGAGGGACAATTAACCCTCTATTTTATGGTTGGAGAAACTGAAGCCCTGAGAAGGTGAAGGAGTTGGCCGAGGTTACACAGGGCATTAGTGATGGCAGAATTTGTGAAAGTAGCACTCTCGCCTTCCTTTCCTTTCCATCAAGACCCACTTAAGCATGTGTGCCCAGGAACACACACACACACGTTCTCACTGTCCATCCCAAATCGGCCTTGCCAGGGACCTCAGCGTCTGGGAGAAGCCGGAACCTGAGTAAAGGATTGTTGCCTAGGGCAACAAGGAAGGCCGTCCTTGTCATGACCAAGAAGGGTGTCTCAGGGTCAGCCAAGGTTCTGGGGAAATCTGTCTCTGTCCTGTTGGACGCACCTCGTGTCTAGCAGCATGCCAGTCACTACCAGGCCTCTTCAGACTTCAGGACTTGTGAGGAAAGAAGGGTGGGCTGCTTGCACAACATGTCCTCCGGTGACAGCACTAAGGACGTGTTCACCCGGAAAACCAGTGTGGATGCAGGATTCCATTAATCCCATCCAACCACAATATTAAGGATGGCAGTGTGGCTCCAGGAAGAAGAAGAGATGTGGTAGTCCTTGGGGGGAAGGAAAAGGTCTCCCAAACAAGAATGGCAGTGATTTGGCCTACATAGGAAGTCACTGTGGTCAGCAGCAAGGAGGGAGGGGAGAGCTGCTGCTGGCCCGGCTGACTGAATCTCAGCTTCACCAGGAGAGTCCAAAGAAATAAGGAGATGTGTTTTTCTAGTCTGAACTCAGAATGGAAAGGGGGAATGTGCTCTCTTTTGCAGCAGGAGGGAGTAAGTTTATCTAATCTAAGAGCTTCCTGGTTTACAAAGTAGTGCCCTGGAGCCAGTGACAAGGATGAGAGCGGTGACTTGTGGCCAATGTGAACACAGGTTCCAGTTGGCTTGGATGCTGGGACTGGGAGAGTCACACGTGGGTGGGTCCCTCCTTGGAGAGAAGAGCAGTGGAGACAAGGGTGACCGCGGCCTGGCCTGGATCCTTCCAGTCACTGATCCTTCCTGACGGGACCCCTACCCACCAGCTCCACTCCTGACTCTCTCGTCTCATCCCGGAGCCCTCAGGGACAGTGCCTCCCCCAGCTCCTGGTTTCCCCGACTGAAACCGAGGCTCCGCATTGCTGAGATTTTACTAGAGCGCCCAGCTGGATCCCACCTTTGATCTGGCTTCAAAAAATAAAATAAAAAAAAAGCAGTACCAGGAGAGCAATTTTGCCGACCTGCTGGCAAGGAAGGCAGGCTGGAGGCAGGTCCTGACCAGCCCGACCCACTCCTCCTTGGGCCTGTCATCTGAAGGGGGCTGGGGGCCAAGGGAGCAGAAAGCCCTCTCTCCCCTTTGACGGCCCCCTCCCTTCTGGAGCGCTGACCTTGAATTTGTCCTCCTTCCCTGCCCTGCCCGCCTGCCCGCCAGCCAGAGAAAGGCCAAGAGATCAGTACAGCTGCACCCCACCTTCTCCCCAGTGAACATGGGGCTCCCCACCCCAACTTCTTCCCAGGTGGGCTGGATTCACCCGGTGCCCTGCTTGCACTGGCAGTGCCTCCGTCTCCTCCCCACCGTGCCCCGGCCTGGCCTTGGGGGTGCTGACCCACCACTCAGGGTGGGGCCTGGCAGTGAGTGCGTCTCTGTCCACCTGGCTGGGCACCCGAGACATTACTCAGTTGGCTGTCTCAGCGCCAGCTCCGGTCTTGGGAGGCTGGACTAAGGGGCGGGGAGCGGAAGGCTAGGCTGGAGAGAGGGTGGGTCAGCCTTTTACGGCGCTTCCTCCCCGTCCCTCTCCCCGTGAAGCTGCCAGCCTGGCCCAGGATTTCCATCTTCTGGCAGCAGCCCCGCCCCCTCCCAGTTCAAAGGCTCTGGATCTCCACCTGTCCCACATGCTCGATGCTCGCTGGGCCCCTTTCAAGTGGTTTGCAGTGCTCCCCTCCCCCACCCAGCTGAAATTTAGGGCTTCTCCATACAGGTGCAGGGGATGTGGGGGACCAGGATGATGGGGTGCCAAGTCCAGAGTCAGGGAGGAGACCGAAATACACCCTTGAACCGACTAAACTGCCCCCAGTGTGGAGCCCTAGACACAGATAATCCTGCCATGTGTGGGGAAGGAGCCAGAGGTTTGGCCCAGGGGAAGACTGGCAGCTGAGTTGAGTGGGCAAGAACTGAGGGTGTGGGGCTGAGTCAAGTGCCTTCCACTCCTGAGAGTCCCAGCTCAGCTTTTTGGCTCATTGGCTGATCTGCGAGATGGCCACTGAGCTCCGGGGTTTTTGTTGTTTCTGTGTCCTTATTGGGCCATCCTTATCTCCCTTCAGGTAAGACTCCTACCCCACGTACACACTCTGAAAGCTCTCCCTAATTGTTGAGTTTCTCCCAGAACTGTTGGGAACCCACCCACACTCCTGCCCCCACTTCCAGGCCACTGTTGCCCTTTCCCGACCCTGGGAGCATGAGCCCCACCGCCCCAGAGGGAGGCCCTCCTGGAGGTGGTCCCCTCTTCCCCCCCCCCCAACATAGCCCCAGGCACTTCTCCCTGACCTGCGGGCAGAGAAGAGTCCAGGGTAGGGGAGGAAGTTGGGAGTCACCTGGTGGGGCGGGGTCCCCACGGTGATAACCATCTTTCTGGCAGCTCCAACCTGTTCTCGTGGTGAGTAATATTTTTTTTCCTAGAGGAGAAAGGTGAAGGCTTTGGTGGGGAGTTACTCTGGCTCTGAAGTGTCCTCACAACTTCCCCAAGTCCCCTCCAGGCCTTGTGCAAGAGCTGTAAATCTCTCACCACCCACAGGCCTGGGGGGTGGGGGGAGGCTGCAGCTGAGACTTTTATGTTTGGAGGTTTTATGCATTTGCTCCTCAGTCAGGCTCCACAGCTCCTGCCTGGGGCCTCTCCCCAGCCTGTAAAAATCCAGTCCCATAAATCTCAGCTGCCCCCCCAGGGGCTAGCAGCGTTGCTCCCACTCTACCCCCTACCCATAAGCATCCCCCCCCCACCCCAAGAGACAGCAGACGCAGACCAGCGGCAGGGGATGGGGAGGGGGCAGAGAAAGTTCTGAGCAGGGCAACAGTTGGGTGAGGGGTTTCCCTCTCTTGCTGCAGCCTAGCTGGGTCCTGACCCTGTCACCGGGTGATCTGTTGCGGCAGCTTCCAGCGCTGGAGGGGCTTCTGAGGGGTCTCTGATGGGGAGCCCCTGGCCTCCACTGCCTGCCGGCATCCACCTGAGCCTCCTGAGACAGGTGGCTGTCTGTCTGCCAAGCCCCCAGGTGCAGTCAGAGGTGGCAGGCAGCCCAGTGACTATGCTGTTTTCCTGGATCAAATATAGGGAGCCTGAAGAATGGGAAAAAAGGGTTATCATGGCTGAGACCCAGAGGGATGACCTGCATGGTCCAGGGGGATCAGTAGTAAGACACAGGTCGCAGCTTCGAAGGCTGATGGGGGAAGCTGGACACTTATCCAGGACCGAGGGGAGAGAGGGAGGGTCTCAGGTTGCAGGCCCTGGGGAGTCTCAGGGTGGGGACAGGCAAGGAAGGGATGGGCTTGTGTCCGGCTCCGGCACCAGCACTGGAGGGGCTCAGGAAGGACCAGACGAAAGTTGCAGAGGGTGCAGGGTGTTTCCCAGAGGAGGGAACAGTCTGTTTGAAGACTCCCAGGCTGGGAGGATGCAGCCTGGGCGGCAGGTTTGCCAGGAATGTGAGGAGCCTGTGCTTGGCTCTGCCCTTCCTGGAATCAGAGGTAGGAAGAGAGGAATAGCCTTCCTGCTGAAAGTCAGGAGAGGCAAGGTGGGTGGTGGGAGAGAGGGCTGGGGGGAGCTGAGCACAGCCTCTATGGCAGAGGATCTCCCATCCTGGGGTCTCACTGACCCTCCTGGCTTTCAGGGCTCTCTGGCCCAAGCTTAGAAGCAAGTAAGTGCAGGTGTTAGTCGCTCAGTGTCCGACTCTTTGCAACCGCATGGACTGTAGCCTGCCAGACTTCTCTGTGCATAGGGATTATTCCGGCAAGAATACTGGAGTGGGTTGCCATTTCCTACTCCAGGGGATCTTCCTGACCCAGGGATCAAACCTGGGTCTCCTGAGCTGCAGGCAGATTCTTTACCATCTGAGTCACAGGGAAGTTCTAAGCTTAGAAGGTTTGCCCTCAGAATGGGAAGGGAAGAAGCCATCCAGCATGGTGACTGTGCAGTCTCTGGCTAAGACCCAGGTAGACAGGTCAGGTTCATTATCCCCAAGAGGAAACAAGGAGAATGTGTTCAGCATGGGCAATCTCGGAGAAACCCTTCGGAAACCCAGCTTCTATGCTCCAGAAATCATCTCATCTACCCCTCCTCCTTGCCCCCATGTGGAAATTCAGCCTGACTTACATCCCATCTCTTCACTCCCATCGCCAGGCTAGGACACTGCTAGTGGCTACAATCATTCAACACTTATTACATGCCAGGCACTGCTCTAAGTGCTTTGTGTGTGCTTAGCCCCACTTTACAGATGAGAAAGCTGAGGCACAGTGAGCTTACGTAACCTGCCCAGAATCAGCAGCTGGGTAATGGCACAGTCAGGTGCAGCCTGGCTTTGGAGCCCGTCTTCTCCTCCCCTGCCCTCCACTGCAGAAGCAAAGGTGCTGCGGCTGAGGCCAGAGCAGAAAGCGCGCCTGCACTCCTCCTGACTCCGCCAGAAGCCAGGGGGTGGTGTCCTCTTTCCCAGGTTAGAAGCAGTGTGGCCTACCTAACATTCTGGTCCTCTCTGGGGCCCTTTGCCTCCTTGGGGATGCCTACTGCAGAAGCATCACCATGTACTAGCAGCTGACTCCCACTGGGTGCCCTGCTTCCGCTAGCACCCAGCAACCATGGGGAGGGTGCAATAACAAAAGTGAAACTAACTCAGCCGGTTTCTCGGCCCCCACCAGGGGAAGAGGGAGCAGCCTCAGCTGGACAACAACCAATTAGGCACTTTTTATTGCCCACACTGAAGACTGTCATAATCCCCAGAGCTTGGCCAGGACGAAGAAGAGGAAATGGGATGGGACGGAAGTCCAAGATGCCTTCAGAGTTCATCCTAGCCATCTCCCTTTTTCCAGGTGGGAGAATGTTCTTCCTTCAAGGGAGGCCTGCAGCCATGGAAGTCAGAAGTTCTTTGTGTTTCACAAGAATTCTTCAGCCTTGGAAAAGGGTTTTCTCTTGTCCTCGGAGAAGAGGAATCCCAAGTCTGTTTATTCCGGGGATAGGGTCAGCAGGGACCTAAGCTCACACCTGGGACCTGGACACAGACATGGAAGCCTCTGGCTGGTACCACTGGGATGTTGGCATCAGGGATCAGGAAAGCACTGTTTTTTCAAGTACATTCTGACTCTTTTCTCAGATCATCAGTGCCCTCCTTCAGACTGAACACTTCTCAAGACAGGTGTTTTGGGACTTCTGGTGGTCCAGTGGCTAAGACTTCACACTTTCAAAGCAGGGAGTGTGGGTTTGATCCCTGGTTGGGGAACTAAGATCCCACATACTTCGTGACCAAATAAATCAGTAAATAAATAAAACACTTTTAAAAAGAGATGTCATCCCAAGAGAGGGCCAGGCGTTTGTCCACTGACCCTTCCCTCAAGTGCCCAGAGCCTTGTCCACAGTGGGCACCCCCTGCTGTCTATCAAACAGTGATACTACTGCCTTTGGCCCAAAAAGAGGCTGGGAAATGTAGCCGTAACCTTCACTTCCTCACCTATAAAATGGAGTAATAATAAGACCAACCTTAGAGTTTGTTGTGAAGATTCAACCAGAAACTGTGTGTGCTTGATCCACAATAAGAGCTCAGCAAATGAGAGCTCTCATTAGCTCTTTGGGCAGCTGGCAAAAGGGATGAGACTCCTTCCTGGGCAGCAGCTTTCTGCCTATCAGAAACTAGATGGGACCCCAGTCTCCTAGGTTTAAATGGGAGTAGCCAACACCAACCAGCCTGCAGGCTCTGTGTGGGTCTCTGCATTTCATTGCTTCAGAATACTGGGGAGAGGTGTGGTGGTTTCTTTTTCTTATTTTTTAACCATCCTGCATGGCTTTTGGATCTTAGTTCTCTGACCAGGGATTGAGCCCGGACCAATGCAGTGAAAGCAAGAGTCCTAACCACTGGACTGCCAGGTAATTCTCAGGCATATGATGGTTTCTTTGCTAGGGTGGTGGTGCTCTCAAATCCAACAGAGATGCTCATTCAGCATGGGCAGGAGGATGGACACAATGACCCCTCTGAGACCATGGATTCTAAAATCACTTGAAGGAGGTGAAAACGCACCCAAGCTGAACGCACACACCTTCTCTGTCGTGGATCGAGAAATGCCCCTGAGTTCAGAGTGGTCCACAGGCTGCTTCACATTTTAATACTGCATCTTGTCACCTGGAAGGGGGCCTTGAGGTTGACAGGTTGACAGATGTCGGGACGAAAAGGAGGCACTGCCTCCCCAGCTGGTTCTGCCCTGAGTAAGGACCCTGGGTGGGGCTGGGCAGGTTGACACTTGGCTTGGAGCCAGGGCCCTCAGGTGGGCGGGACAGGCCAGTGGGAGGAGAAGGGAGAACCATAACAGTCCAAAAGAAATGGGGCAGACCCTCTGCCCTCTGTCTTGGGCCTCCAAGAAAGAAGCAAGTGAGAATCGGAAGGCAGGGTCGGATGAGCCATGCTGAAACTCTTGGGGGGAAATGCTTTTTCTTTTTCCTTCTTTTCAAATTAAAAGTCTCCCCCACTGGGAAGGAAGCCTTTCTCATAAGTGCCTATCACTCCCTGGGTTTACCTTTGGGGTGATCTGTTTACAAGAGTGGAGAAATGAATGTGCCTGTCTTCCTCCACCCTCCTCCCTCTCCAGGGCTGGCTGTTGGCTCTGCCTGCCAGTGGGCAGGGTCCTGTGCCCAGCGCTCGGAACAGGTCCAGAAGGAGACTGTTTCAGGGAGCTCTTGGTTAGGTAGGGGAGACATGGTTCTAGACCACAAAGATTTCCCAGTCTGAGGGGAAAGACAGAACGCATCCCTGATTCGTCATCAGAGTCCAGAAACAAGGACACACAGCAAATGAATGAAGCCTTGAGGTGGTGCTGGAAGGATGGGGAGAAAATCTAGGAGAGGGGCTTCCTAGAGGAGAAGGTGAAGGAGATTTAGGAGGAGAGGCAAGTGAGTGTCATTTATCCTTAAGCTATGCCCATTTATCTGAAGAAGAAACTGCCTGAGACTTCACGGGAAATCTAAGCTAGGATTCCAAATCCCCCCTTTTTCCCAGGCTGGGGGAAGTTGCAAAGATAAGGTGCAGAGGAGGGGAAGCGGCAGAGAGCAGGACAGACCCGGAGGGGAGGGGCTAGGGGAGTGTGTCATCTGGTGAAGTTCCTCCCTGGCCCATGGATGACCCAAAGTCACTGAAATGACAAAGAGAGAGAGGCAAGTTGAACAGGTCCCTGTCTGGTGAGTCAGGGAGCCGGCTGGCTGTCTGATCCTATGAGCTAAATCCTCAAATCTCTGGGATTTTAAAGGCTCCCCGTGTCCAGCTTTGACCACCACATAGGAATCTGCCCCCCTCCCTGACCCCCTCCTCTTCCTGCTCTCTGACCTCCAAGCCTGGGGCCTGAGGGACCTGTTCTCTCTGGAAGGCTGAGTTACTTCTCCCCCTGCCCAGATTTGGGGTAGACCTGGATCAAAATGTCAGGATGGAGGGGCCATGCAGATGTGCACAGGGCAGCGGAGGCCAGAGAAATCTGTGCTGTCCAGCTGCTGAGAGACCTGGTGACTGCTGGATCCTACTCCAGTACATTCCAGTGGAATTTACCCTATTTAAGAGGCTGCCGGGGCAGGAGTATGTCAGGGGAGAGAAGGAAGAGTTCACAGGGGTCCCCGGAGCCCCTCTGTGTGGGTGTTAATCACCATTAGAAGGAGACCGTTAGAAACAAACACTGCAGGGACTTTCCTGGCGGTCCAGTGGTTAGGCCGTCCAGGCCTCTGCGCTTCCTCTGCAGGGGCCTGGATAAGATCCCTGGTAGGGCAAATAAGATCCCACAAGCAGTGTGGAAAAAAAGGAAAAAAAAAAAAAGAAGGAGAAGGAGGAAGAAATACTGTAGGGAACCAGACCCTTTGGCTCTGAGTCTGACCCCTTGGGGACATTAGGAATCTCCCATCAGTCCCTGCTCTAGGCCTAACCAGGCCAGCCCAGGGGGCTCCCCAGACACTTCCAAATCCAGACACTTGAACTGTGTGGCCTCTCCATGGGAAGGACCTCCTGAGGTGGTGTCTAAACCATCCCCCTGTCCCCAGGCACATTCACAGGAGTGGGTCTCCTTGGCAGAGTCAAAGGTCCTCTATGTCCCCTTCGGGGCAGGGTGGGGCATGGGGAGCAGGACATGAAGTCCCCCACTTTGTTGGAGGCAGACCCTGAGCCCTGGACGCTCTCCCCCCGGCTCCAGGAGCTGGCACCGCAGGCCTGCGCCCGACTGGCGGGGGAGGCTTGGAGCCTGGCTGAGCCCCAGTCTTAGGAGGGGGGGAAGACGGTGGCGAGGGGGTGGGATGTCTCTTCCGCCTGGTAGATTAGTGACTCTGAGACAGGAGAGGGCCTGTCACCGGGCCCATAAATAAAGCAGCTGAGTCTCTCCCTCCATCTGTGTTTATCTGTCTGGCCTTGAGTTTCCGGGAGAGGAGATGTCTCCGCACCCCCAGCATCAAACGCCAGGCGCAGAGGGGAGGGGGGCAGCTTCTTCCCTCCACTCTCTACTTCTATCGTTTCTGCTTCCTCAAGTCCTTCCTCTCAGCCCCTCTCTCTTTAGCCTGGTCACTGACTCCAGGAGGACCTCTGAGAGCAGGAGGAAGGGGCAGGTGCGGTGGGGAGTATGGCCTGGGGTCTCTGCCAGATGGCTCTGCCATCCCGCCCGGTTTGTGCTGACCCTCCTTGGACTCCAGAGAAGGTGCCCTGCTCCTCGAGGGAGGTGAAGGGCAGGAATCAACAGGCTGCGGTGGAGCAAGGCCCTCCTCAGGAGAGAGGGCCAGGACTGTTCCTTAGGAGACAGGGACCGTGAGGGACCAGCGAGGTGCCCTGAGAAGACCCTGCACCTCCCCTCAGACTCCGCTTATTCTTCCTCTCAGCACCCTCCTCCCCTCTTTCTGCCTCCCGGGGGGTCTCAAAACTCCAGGATGTTCTTAGAATTCAAAACATACCACCAGGGATTTATAAAAGACTTTTTAGACATTAATCGTTCTTTTTTTTAAAAAATACTTATTTACTTATTTGGCTGCATGGGGTCTTAGTTGTGGCGCACAGGTTCAAGTAGTTGCAGGGCAGGCTTAGGTGCCCCTTGGCAGGTAGGATTTAGTTCCCTAACCAGGGATCGAGCCCACGTCCCCTGCATTGCAAGGTAGATTCTTCTTCTTCTTTTTAAATTCTTTAAATATTTATTTATTTATTTGATGGCTGCAATTTGTCTTCGTTGCTGCACAGGTTTCTCTAGTTGTGGAGGGGGCTACTCTCTAGCTGTGGCTCCTTTTGTTGTGGAGCATGGGCTCTAGGACCTCGGGCTTCCATAGTTGCTGTACATGGGTTCAGTAGTTGTGGCACATGGGCTTATCTGCCCTGAGACATATGGGAACCAGTATCTCCTGCATTGCAAGGCGGACTCTTCACCACTGGACCACCATGAAAGCCCCCCTTTTTAAAAAATGTATTTATACATTTTTGGCCTGTGGAACTTCCCCAACCAGGGATTGAACCTGTACTCCCTGAATTGGAAGGGTAGAGTCTTAACTACTGGGCTACCAGGGAACTCCCTCCCAGGGTTTTCTTTCCCCAGACCACTTGCATGGATACCACTGGGCAAGGGAAGGAGAAATGCTTGTCTAAATGCACATTCCCAGGACCTCAGAGACTTACTAAATCAAGAGGGGCTTGGGACTTTTTGTTTTAATGAGCATCCCAGGTGATGCTGGTGTAATTCAAGTTTGAGAACAACCCCCTTGTGCTATATGAGGGCGGGCACTCTTCACCACACCTGCAGGCCCAGCTCAGTTCTTGGGACATGGTAAGTGTTCAATAAACACTCGTCAAGTGAATGCATTTCTAGCGATTACTTCTCCTTTCACTCCAGCTTTATTCCCTGGCCCACTCCAACAATCCCAAATCTATACTTCCTGCTTTCTGCTGAGGTGATAACCCATCAGCCAGACTCCTCAGTGTCACAGGTCTTTAAATAGATGTCACCTGCATTTATCACTGGCACTCACAGAAACACTCTAATAGCAGGGATTTTAGGTTCATGGGCAGATTGGTGGGGAGTACCCACTGGGGCAGGTGAGGCCCCTCAAAAGTCGACATGGGGAACCATCTCTGTCACTCAACCACAGGGAGTATGGTAGGGTGTGGAGCTCCTGTGCAGAGGGAAGGAGAGGCAGGAGCCAGAGAAGGAGCAAGTCATAGAGAAGGAAAAATGTATTAATAGAAACTGTGTGAAAAAAAACCCACAGGCTAGATGAGGTCCAAGGAAGAAGAGAGCATACCTGTTGCACAACTCAGGTCAGTGGCCCCTGGAATCTTCCAAAGGCCCCAGCATCCCAGCCAGGAAAGCATTCTATCTAAGCCTCAGTTTCTCTGAAATGCAAATTACCACCTCTGGAAAGAGAGGCAAGTCTTCTTCAGATGTGGAGCCTCTTTGTATCAGGTTTGCATTGTATTTGCATTAATTTTCTTGGGTTGGACCAATAAATGTAATATACGAACGAATACCAAGTGGCAGGTTCCTAGGTAAGGAGTCTCTCTGAAGTGAAGACAGAGAAGATGTGGATGAGCAACACTCAGGAAGATGCATGCAGTGTCAGTGGCCCCCCCACCCACTC
Organism: Muntiacus reevesi; assembly: GCF_963930625.1. Taxonomy (NCBI): domain Eukaryota; kingdom Metazoa; phylum Chordata; class Mammalia; order Artiodactyla; family Cervidae; genus Muntiacus; species Muntiacus reevesi. The sequence continues at coordinate 23,824,244 of NC_089266.1, read as the reverse complement.
AGGCTTACTCTGACAGGTTTTCCAGCCCCGGAGTAGAGAGGATAGACTAGGACTTTCAGATCACCCACACTGCCGGCCCCAGGAAGCCTAGGAGGGCAGTGAACAAGGGACCTCCAAGCATTCTGGTGGTGGTGAGGGCAGTTCTGATGAGAAGTGTTCTCAGACCCCCCAGCGCAGCAGAGAGACTGGGAGCCAGCCCCAGGATCTCAGTAACAAGACAGATGGCAAATATTTGCCCTGAGGTGTTAGAGAGGGATGAGGGAGGCAGGAGGCTAGGAGAGGAGGAGGGGGAGGAGGAGGCAGATTCCAGGCCAGTTTCCTGAGGAAGGAAGAGGCAGAACGACCCCCAGGCAGGAGAAGGGAGATGGCAAAATCAGCCACCTGGCCATGGCACAAAGTTGAAGGAGAAGTTGAGAAATCAGCCAGTGAAGAGCTGGGAGAGGCAGGCTGTCTGTGTCCCTTCTCCCCTGAGAAGGGCCCCTCCTGAACAAGGCTCTAGGCAAGTCAGGGAGGCAGAGTCCTCAACCTAGGGGAAGGTCCTAATCTGATGGTAGAGACACAGTTCCACCCAGGTGGGGGCCTCTGTCCCAAGCACACCCTCCAGGCCCTTAGGAAGGCCCTAGTCCAGTGGAAGAGACACAGTCCTTGCCTTCAGCCTGTGCTGGGGGCAGGGGGCGGGGGCAGAAGGGGATATTACACACATTCTCAAAATTACTTAGGAGTTCTTTCAGCAACAATAACAACACAGCCAAACTTAGGGGACAAACAATGCCTTTCACAGACAGAGGGGCCCCAACATAAGGGAGCAATCAGTTCAGCGGGGTTAATCAGGGGAGGCTTCCTGAAGCTTATTCTGATTGAGATTTTGAAGAGAAAGTCAGGGGTTAGGGGTTCACTTTCCGTGGAACTGGAGCAGGGAAGGGTGGGAGCTGATGGGGATGAAGTTGGGGATGGTGGTCTCAGACATCTCTGAGCAAGAACACCAGATGGCCCTGATACATCTGGAAGAGCTTTTTTACAGAGGTGGTCATTTGAAATTCAGAGGAACCAAGCCGTAGGTTTGAACCTAGAGAAGTGACTTGAACACAATAACCCAGCAAGTTAGGGGCAGAGCTGAGACCAGAGACCAAGTTTTAGGGCTTCCAGTCTGAACTCTTTCCCCTTCCACAGTTGGCACATAGATAACCTAGAGTTGTTGTCAGAAGGCTGCAGGAGCCCTGCCATCCTCCAGGTGGGCTCTTAGTGCAGGGGAAAGTACCTGAATTTCTTGAGGCCTCTTTTTCCCCATCTGTACTTTGGGCTCTTTCATCTAAACAGGGGAAAGTCCTTTGCAGGAAGGCCCTAAATGAATCCAAGGTATTAAAGGACTGTCTAACAGTTTTCCTGTAGCAAACATGGGTGGATGGAGAGTCCGGGGGAGGGTCAGCAGAGGCTGAGGTACTCCCAGCTCATCAGGCATACCTCACTTCCAAAAGGGCATGATCCAAAGATTTTTGAGGGGGGTAATAAAAGAAGACAAATTTGCATTTGATTTGCATATCAACTGTGTGAATTCCAGGTCTGGCCACGTGCTCTGGAATCTCCCTGGCTCCTGCTCCCTCCTCTGTGGTTTCCCACCTGCCTGGGAGCCTCCCGGTTGCCAGTTGTGTGGCCACAGCTGGGGGAAAGGGGTGAGGGGGGTTCAGATGCTGGCCACTGGCTTCCCCAGGGCTCGCACAGAGTCGTCCGCGCCCCAGCCCCGCCCTGGGTCCTGCGCGCCTCGCCCTCCTGGGTGCCCAGGAGGCCTCCCCGAGGCCTTGTGGGAGGCTCCGTGCTGGCTGAGCGATGGCTCTAATCATGCTGAGGGCCTCCTACCGCTCTGCCTGCCCCAACCGGGACCCCCTCTGAGGGTAACCCAGCGGGAGTCCCTCGGGCCCCCCTGCCCCGCGGGGGCCGGTGAGAGCGGTCCCTGCTCTCTCAGCCCCCGCGCCCTCGGCGAGGCCGGGTGCTCAGCGGCAGTGGGCCGGCGAAGGGCTGTCCCCTCCCACTGGAGCCAAATAATTGCCTCCTGCTTTGTTGTGTGGTGTCTGGGGCCCGGGGCCTCTCATTTGTGGGGACGTGCTGTGGCGAGAGCCTCCCAGCGTAATTACCCTCCTCCCCATCGCCGCCGCCGCCGCCACTGAGCCTCCTGCGTCCGCTGGGCCTTACTCACCCCCGCCGGCCTGCAGCTCCCCCCGCGGCCCAGACACAGGGAACTCCCCTCCCGGGTCCCCAAGTGTCCTTTCCCGGCAAACTACCTCTCGGCCTCCCCCCCCACCCACCCTTCCCCGTCTTCCACGGCCGCAAGCCGGAGTGGGGAGGAGCGGTCCCGGCGGCGGCCGGGGTCTGTGTCCGGGACAGGGGCCTGAAAGGCTATTTCTGGTCTGGACAAACCCCCACCCCTGTCCCTGCCCCGCAGCCTGATCCAGGCCGGGGCTGTGGGCACGTGCCTCGCTTTGCGCAACATCTGGACAGGCGCTGCACCTGTCCGGACTCGCTCCCAAGGAGGGCTGGAGCTACCTGCGACCCTGATACCTGGAAGAAAACACTCCACTCTAGCTTCTTCTGATTTTTTTTTTCCCCTCCCCTCCCATTTGCCATTTCTCAACCACCTGTTTACCCATTTGCTGTAGAGGAA